>NC_090021.1:332054842-332411092 GCF_037176765.1 Anolis sagrei
CCCACCAATGATAGAATTGGGCCAAACTTCCCACACAGAACCCCCATGACCAACACTGTATTTTCTGGTGGTCTTTGACAACCCTTCTGACACCCCCTTGCTGCCCTCCCCCCCCCGGGCCACGACCCCCAGGTTGAGAAATGCTGCCTTAAGGCCATCCAGTCCAACTCCCTTCACCAGGACAAGAAAACATAATCAAAGCCTTTCTGACAAAGAGCCATTTAGTTATAAATTTAGCTAGATACATATGATTCACACATGCACATATATATGTATATGACAGATATAGTATCACAGATATTAAAGGGACCCCTAAAGGACAATTATATGTTGCATGTTCCAGAGTAGACAAACCAGACAATCTCTATTTTTATTTTTTATTTATTTCCTATATATATATCCCGCCCTTCTCTCCCTGAAGGAGGACGCAATCTCTACATCAACACTGACAAAGAAACAAGAGGAAATGCTGTTTACCCACAAGCATAAAGAAATTACATATATTAGAAACCAACACTTTCCCATTACTTTATTTTCCAGATCCCCAGACTGGGCAACAGCAACATGGGGCACGAAATGGCTAGTAAACTATGTGGAGGCCACAACTTCTGTTCCACCAACAACTGCATACCTCCATCACCACTCCCCTATTAGATCCTATGTAAATACTTTGATGGGATCTTTTGCTCCATTGGTGTTATATACTATCTCAGCTTTGGTATTCCTGTGTCAGGAAATGGTGTCCAAAACATCTGCACATTGGGACTTACACATAAACAGTTGTATGCGTAGACATTTGTTATGTATTACTGCTGTTGTGCAAGATTTAATAACAGCAATAATATGTAACAAATGTCTACTGGAATTACACATACTGCTGTTTATATATTAGTCCAGATGTGCCACACCCTTTTAATGAAATCATCTCCCAGGGAAAGTTTGGGAAACTGTGTTACTAGCAACAAACCTCAAATTCAAAACTTTTCAGTCACAGCTTACAATAAATACCTCTTTGAACCTATCCATTTATATATTTATTTGCTGTTTTTGTGTCTTTTAAACATTTGTCTTATGCCATAAGAACCAAATAAATTTGTTTACAACAGTTGAGTCACTGAAGATGGCAGTACTTTGCTCACAAGCAGTTATTGAAACTGACAGCACTTTGCATCACAAAGTCATATCTATTGCTTGCCGTGGGTGTAAGGGATTGTGTGTTTGGGAAGAAGGGCAGAGAATATATTGATCTCTTCATGTGCCCAGCAGCCAAACAATGTAGTCCACATTCCACTGTGTGCCCAGCTCGAGAAACAAAACCAATTTGGTTTTGACAGAGGAAAGGGAGGAATGCTGGGCCCACGCAGCCTTATGATGAGTTGGCTTATATCAACATGCCTGCTACTTCCCTCTGGGTAAAACTGCCATATGGCTTTTGCTATGTCTGCACTCCTGGCAAGATTCATCAATGCTGGTGGTATAATGAGAGTACTTTAAAATTAAGTAGGCACATGCACACATACACACAAGGAGAAAGGGGGGGGGGGTATCCACCTATATTGCAGTTTAAAATGTAATTGATCCATTGTCTGGTAATGGCTGTGTCATAATTCTTGGATTCAATCTCCTCTCTTTGCACATGTTCCAACTTCTCACTGGTCAACTCACAAAGTTTGATGATTTTGTCAGATGAACAAAGACAACAGTGTAACTGGAATAGTTTGGTGTATTTTGCCAGAGCTCTGCAGAAGTTGGTTAGTACTTAGTTACTCAGCAGCTCTGACCTTTACAGTTTTATCCCAAAAGCATACGGGTTAAGGCACACCCTTCCTGTGACGTTCTAGTGACAGTCAATCATTATCCTCATCCCTTTATGCTGGCTGGCTTTCTATTTGCTCTGATACAGATCTGATTGTTTTTTAATCTGCAGTCACATGAAAGGAAGATATCTGTTTTGGAACATTACCTGTAAATGTGGTTCTTCTGGAGTACAAGATAGTATATGTCATGTGACTACTTTGTTTTCTTTCTCCTGAAGATCACATTAGGTGCAAAGAGAAGAGAGACAGCAGGCTGTAGAAGTATTTCCTTTATCTGTTATATCTTTCCAAGCCATCTGCTGACAATAACTACACAAAGGATATACAACTGTCATACCCACTGAGGAAATAGCTCTTCTAGGAAGCCTATCACCATTTTCATTTTGCTAGGCTACTCTCTCATTACTGTGAAAATCCAGCCAAGATCAGTGCTGCAATTCAACATTGGCTTGGCCATCTCAGATTCTTGATGACCAGGTGGACAACTGAGGCAGCTCCAGGGACCAATTTTCTGACCCAGGATCTTCTGCAGTTCACACAGACTTCCAAAACCTAGAGTGAAATCAGCATTAGGGCCTCCTTTACCAAAGTTAGGTGACTTTTGTTTTCTGCCTCTACTTCCTTATCTGAGATTATTACTTACAGCAACGCTATAGGATCCAAATATTCCTACATAGAGAGCAAAAAGAGCCAAGTAAATTATTTTCTCTTGTAATCTTGAAAGCTCTACTGATTTTTAAGCTAGAATGAAGAAAATAGCACAAACATATAGACTTATTATTATATTTATTTATTTATATCAGAGGTCCTCAAACACTTTAAAGAGAGGGCCACGTCACAGTCCCTCAAACTGTTGGAGGGCCGGATTATAATTTGAAAAAAACATGAATGAATTCCTATGCACAGTGCACATATTTTATTTGTAGTGCAAAAAACACTTAAAAACAATACAACAATTAAAATGAAGAACAACTTTAATAAATATAAACTTATTAGTATTTCAGTGGGAAGCGTGGGCCTCCTTTTGGCTGATGAGATAGGATTGTTGTTGTTGTGTGCTTTCAAGTCGTTTCAGACTTAGGTTGACCCTGAGCAAGGCCCGGGTAAATGACCTAGGAGGGCCAGATACGGCCCCTGGACCGTAGTTTGAGGACCCCTGATTTATATCCTGCTTTATCTCCCCGAAGGAGACCTCAAAGCAACTTCATAGCACCGCACAAGGGGCTGGGGCTGTTTGATGTGCCTTTTATAATGACTTTAGCCCCCTCCCACAGACAGTTTATAAAAGAATAGATAGAAATACTCAGGATTGTAGGCAATTAGCTCTTCCTGCCTAAAGAACAGCTTCTAGTAGCTGAACAGGGGTGGGGCGATTTTCCCAAGGTAGCCTTGTGCCTTCAAAATCAGCTCTGCGTGGTTGAAGAACCACTTAGAGAAGATGGCTTTGGAAATCAACCAGACAGGCAAGGAAATTCCACTTTGGAAGTCTGCTCACATGACTCTAGATTTCATACAATAGTTGTATTCAATATTCAGCAGTGGAACTCTCTGCCCCGGAGTGTGGTGGAGGCTCCTTCTTTGGAGGCTTTTAAGAAGATGTTTACTTCTTGGGAGGAGAGCAATGACCAATCTCAATAAAGTAATTCAGAGTAGAGACATCACACTGGCAACAAAGATCTGCATAGTTAAAGCAATGATATTCCCCGCAGTAAACTATGGATGTGAGAGCTGGGCCATAAGGAAGGCTGAGCAAAGGAAGACAGATGCTTTTGAACTGTGGCATTGAAGGAAAATTCTGAAAGTGCCTTGGTCTGTAAGAAGATCAAACCAGTCCATACTCCTGGAAATAATGCCCGACTGCTCACTGGAGGGATGGATATTAGAGGCAAAGATGAAGTATTTTGGCCACATAATAAGAATATAGGAAAGCTTGGAGAAGATAATAATGCTGGAGAAAAAGGAAGGCAAAAAGGAAGAGGGGCCGACCAAGGGCAAGATGGATGGATGTTATCCTTGAAGTGACTGGCTTGACCTTGAAGGAGCTGGGGGTGGCAATGGCTGACAGGGAGCTCTGCCGTGGGCTAGTCCATGAGTTCATAAAGAGTCATAAAACAACTGAACAAAAAACAAAAAAAAACAAGCAAGGGCCGGTTGACCATCTGTCAGGTGGGCTTTGAGTGGATGGCCTATGAGGTTTCTTCCAACTTCATGATTTGATGATAATTAGCAGCTTAAAGTACTAACACCTTGAAAAGGTAGCACTAAAGTCACAGTAATCCTTGTTAAAACATGTAAAATTACAAAGACAATCTAAAGCCCTTCTAAACTAGAATTGGTATCATTTTCCTGAAAACTTACCAAAAAATAAAAAGCAGATGAACAGGTCTCCCTAGGAAAAGAATACTACAGGAATAAGCAACCATTAAAACACCTGTGTGTGGTCATCAGCAAAGCCCAAGAAGATAACTACATCTAAAATAGAGGCCAACAAATAAATACTGTATATCAATATTACAACAGCTACAGGAAATGAGAAATCTGCCTCTATCCTGCTCTTTTTCTTTTCTTTTCGGCATTTAGATAGTTAAATGGGATAAAGCCTTACCAAAGAGGTAGGAAGGTAGAAGCACTAATAGCACCAAGGTACAGTCTGGAAGGGAAAACAGCATAGTATGAAAGAACAGAACGGTCATTATCCTCCCATCAGTTATTTACCGAGTTAGGCTAATTTCTTCCAGTTACTGTTTTTAGCCAATGTAGTGTCCTTTCATTGCTATTCAAGTCTTCCTTGTAAGGCAATTTCTTTAGACTCTTTTCCCTGATGACTTAATCATGGAGAAATTAGGCAGTTAAGCCTTTTAAATATGAATGATTCCATGTATTGCTTAACATGATTCCTCTGAGGTCCCATTTAGATATCTCTCTTTCTCTTTCTGGAGAAGGAAAATGCACTTTAAAATAGTGGTACTCCTTGCTTATATTTCATAAGTTCACCTGCCAAATGTTCCCACAGATTTTAACAGGAAAATCTTTTTAAAAATATGTGTTGGCCTACATTTCAGAGGAAGGAAGCTGAAAAACGACCTCTGAGCATTCCTTGCTTAAGAAAACTATAAGAAATCCATAATGGTCATAACTCAAAAGTCAACTTGAGCCAGAACATCAGCATGACTTCATGGCTATTATTATTTATTTACAGCAGTGATTTGATGCCAATACATATAAATATAAAAATAAACAAATACAATTAAAACCATGAGGCAAAATGGTGTCCTGAGATAGTTTTTAAGCAACTTTTAATGTGGATGTAAGTAATTTTAATGTTTGTATATATTTATGGTTTTATGTCCTGGCATTGAATGTGGAACCAACAACTGAAGAAACTTCTTACCTGATGGACCATTTTGTGGGCTTCACAGAGACATCAAGTTGCCCATTATAATCAAGGCTTTGATTTAATCCCACACAATTTAAATGATGTTCTCATTTCCCAAGCAGGCCTGATTATACCAATGCTACCTTACAAGACTGCAAGGATTAAGAAGTGCCTTTGAAGACTTCTGTATTTTACATAAAACCAATATATCAATTATTGCCATCTGAGATTGGTAAATCCATGCTTTCTGTGTATCAAATTTATCAAATACTTTGAGTATTGGATTGGCCATATCACCCATCTGTTTCTATGAAATAATGGAGCAAGATCCACTGAAATTGAGCAGCATAGGCAAGTGGATTTTCTCCAATTTCATTCAGATGTGATTATCACTTCTCCCACAGTACAGTGAAAATAAAGATTAAAATCTTTGTATCAGACAAATGAAGCATATAACTACAAGATTACTGGTAAGACTATTCAGAAAGTTATTACAGCAGTTCCTTAGTTACAAACATTTGACTTACAAACAACTCCTGGTTAAGAACGGGGGTGGGACAACAGGAAGCGAGAGAAATCTACCTCTTAAAAGGGAAATTCACTCCTGCAAGAGGAAAAGGTGTCTCCAATGAAGCTTTATACTCAATTCTTGTTTGTACAACAAGCCAAATTTTCCAAAATTCAATTATCACAGGGACAGAAAATGAGGTGAAATCTTCTGAACAGGGACAGCTAGCAAAACAAACACCACAGGGGTGTTAACCCTTCCCTATGCTACCCAAAGCTAAAGCTATCTATTTTTGGCTGGAGTTAAGCTTCAAAAATGTACCCGTTCCAACTTACATACAAACTCAACTTAAGAACAAACCTGCAAAATCTGTCTTGTTTGTGACATGAGGACTGCCTGTATTTCACAAAAATTAAGAGATGCCTTAACAGAGTCAGTTCACAGTGATTTATGGTAAAAAGACAGTTTGTGCAACTGCCTACTTAAAAGGCGGCTCCATTAACTTTCCTGACTCAAACAAAGTTGCTTAGGCTTGCAGAGGCTGGCCCGATAATTTGCAGAGGACAAATGGGACAGAATGTGGGGATGCACACACTTTGTGTCAACTGTATGACCACAGGTCAGGTTTCCTTACAGTTTCTTTTAAACAAAGCCGTACGTGAATGCTTTAAGTTATATTGCTATGCACATGACATTTGTACTTTTTCTGCACACACATAACAGCAGTAATAAACAATTCCATTTTACAATTCCTTTCTGGAGGTACTTTGGACAATAGCTTGAAGAATGAAGAAGTACACAATACATTATTTAATATTTTATATTAATTGCAAGATAGTAAGCTGAGATCTTTTTCCTTTCATCTGAAAGTGGTTCACATATTAAGCATCAATAAAACCACTGCAAATGATGGCCTGAATTGCCCTACAATGGCCAGAAGGCTGGCTGAAATATGCTGTTATTGACTGAAGGATCTTTTGACCATTGTTGGCAGAAATATGCTGATGGGTAGTGGGCAGGGTGGAGAGGATTCAGGGTAAGAAGAATAAGAAGAAAAAAACAAAGCTACAGAAGAGAGGTGGAAGCAGGGGGCTTGAGGGGAAAAAGCAAAGAATGGGATGAGTAGACAGGAAAAGAGGTTTCAAGGATAGTGGCTTGAAGAAATGTCAGAAGGGAAAAGGCATAGGGGGAGGAAAAGAGGTGGCAGTGAAAAGCGTACAGACCACGAGATGTTAAGTGTTGCTGCTGCTACTGCTCTGTGGCTTCGGGTCACATCTAATTTATTGTGACCCTGAGGTGATGTAGTGGTTGAGCGTGGGATAACAACTTTGGAGATCAGGCTTTGATTCCCTGCTCAGCCATGGAAAACTATGAGATGACATTGGGTAAGTCACATATTCTTGGTCCTAGAAACCTCCATGACAGGGTCACCATAAGTTGGAAATGACTTGAAGGCACACAACACCAACAAAAGTGAAGCTATCACCGAACTTTCTAAGGCTGGAAATGTATGACTTGCCCAAGGTCACCCAGGGAGTTGCCACAACAGAGTGGGCATCCACACCCTGGTCTCCAGAGTTGTAGTCTAGTGCTAAAACCACCATGCATCTGTTTGAAACAAAAAATCCCCAATTTGTCTGCAGGTGTAAAATTGTTGGGATGCTAGGTAACTCACTGCTGGTTGTATTAGAATGGGTTAGAACACATACTACTGAGAAAGAAATGAATACCAGGGCATCTCCTGTCTCTTTTGGCAATTTTAATTTGGGTGTGTTTGTATCAAGTCATTGTGTTGTGTTTCTTGGAAACAAATCACAGTAGCCCTCCCCAAATCATGTTTTTAGACATAACAAAAGCACTCCTGTGACACAAGCACACTGTCGATGGCAGTCACCCAAGTTACACAAAGATCCAGGTCAACAAGATTTGCACTATGTTCTACAGCACTGGAGCTCTGTCAAGGTAATTTATCAGAAGAACTGGAGTGTGTGTTTTTTCCCAACACTAAAGTTGAAAAGCTATTAACAATTAGGCCATGAGCAAGCAAGTAAAGAATTGTATTTTGATGTTATTTGTACATTCACAGACAATTAATAATATTAGGTGGTTGCCAATATTCTAGCCAGTCAGTTGGATCCAGAATATTTCATGCCAAATTAACCCAAACCGTGTAAATCCAATACCCTGCACACATAATGAAAATAAATGTTGCTAGGTGAAAATTTCCTTTAAGTTTGGTTCTGCTGTTTCCTTCTTTTTCATTCTAATTGCCTACTATTGCCAGCGTATCTTCTTTTAATGTTTAATCAATTTCCACCCAATGTTCATGTAGAATATGTCAATTTCTTCCCCTCTGCTTTTGTTCAACCCACATAAGCTTAGATTGTGGTTCCTTTGATATGAAATATTACTGATACTATTTGTGTCATCTTTGTATTACATCACCTGACTGCTTTTGCTATATCTCATCTCAGTATTAATGCCACCTCATTTTCATTTCCAGAGTGAAGCACCGTCATTGTCTGATTAAAAAGTCCTATTCCTCTCCACTTTAGTTTTCTAAACCCAGATATATCAAAGTCTTTGCATTCCCGTTATTTTGTGTTTTCTATTTTATTTATCCATGCTCTTCACATACCATATCCCAATCTCATGCATATGTCAGCAGCTGAACATCTTTTGGACACAGCTCTCCTTATATTTTTCCTCTATTCTTCCCTAGTAGTTGGTTGATGCCTTCTGATCCAGTAAGCCAATCTTCTGTCACTATCTCTTGCTTCATTTTTGACTGTTTCATCACAGGATTTTCAAGGGAAGATGCGTTCAGGGATGGTTTACTATTGTCTTTTTCTTCATAGTAATAGCTCTTTAGGTATCTCATTTCAAACAAGAGATTGGAAGCAAGAGATACCTTTTTGAAACAGCAACACAAACCCTTAATCAGCTGGCTTTTACTCAATAGCTAATTAACATCAAAAGCTTTTGGGGACAATTACAGTTTTATTACAACCAGCTGCTTTTAAATGGATTTCTAGTGGAGAATTTTATTCCTTCTAAATTGTTTGCAAAACTCAAATGATGGCAATGTTCTCATTCTATTGATCTTATTAAATTATTACTGATATAATTTCCGTGGTAATTCATACCATTTTATAATGCTTTGCAACAGCACTCACAGTCTGCCGTTTCATTTTTAGTTAATATATAACTAAAAATACTGTGGCGATCATATAAACATGGCTTAAAGAAATTAATTTCAACAATACTATGCATATTTCCATGTGACTAATTATACAACACCTTGGGATTGTTTCCTTTTACTACAAGCTAACTACAACAGGTACTGGGGGAAAATACATACAAAAGAAATAAATTGCTGTTGCTATTTTGTAACACATATATATTCCGACATTGAATCATATTGAGTGTTTGTATCTGAGTTCAAAATCTGGGATTCCCTGGCTGAGCTCACAAAACAGGTCTTGGAGGTGTTGTTGGAGTCACCCAGATCTTTGCTTCTTGGTGACTTCAACATACCACTAAAGGCCAGTTTCTCAGGTGTAGTTTGAAAGTTCATGGTATCCATGACAAACCTGGGCCTATCCAAATTAGTTTCTGGACCTACGCATTCAGCACTAGATGCAGTTTTCATCTCAGAATATATGGATCTGTGGGCGAAAATAACAAGTACCTCTAAGTTGTCATAAACAGATCATTTCCTGGTCAGAGCTAGTAGCAAAGTTATAAACCACCCCTGCAGGGGTGAGGGACTTATTAAAATTGTCTGTCCCCGAAGGCTAATGGAGCCTTTGATTTGAGATTTCAGGAGGTCTTGGAGGGTTTATGGCTGGCAATATCTAACCAGGGCTATTGATACGATCACTCCCAAATGTCCTCTCCAACCCATTATGGATCAGGCCCCCTGGCATACAGAGGCACTCAGGAAATGAAGCAGGAAGGGTGATGACTAGAGAACAGGTGGTGGAAAACTCCATGTTATGTGACAATATAGAGAACATATTTGCTTCTATAAGGCCGCAAAAACCATAGTGAAAAAAGCTTTCTTTTCTGTACACAATGTGCCTACAGATTCATGTCTAGCTGACAGGTGCCCTCCCCTCCAAACCCATTGCTAGAACCTTTAGTAGCACACTATGATGCCTTTAATAACCATTTCATGGATAAAATCACTCGCATAAGAGCTGACTTAGATTCTGTTACTGGAGCAGGTGGTGTCCAGCAACTCTGTAAGTGGAATTACACTGGATCAGTTTTAATTAGTGAGTACTGTTCATGTGGATAAGCCGCTAGGGAATTTTCCACCCTGCTTAAAAGAAGCAGTAGTCAGAGCACTGCTGAAAAAGCCCTCCATGGATCCCTTGGACCTTAATAATTACAGAGCAGTGTCTAACGTTCCTTTTTTGGACAAGGTGATTGAGAAGGCAGTTGCTTTCCAACTTCAGGCAGTCTTGACCCATTTCAAACTGGCTTCAGAGCAGGATACAGACTTGAGACTGCGATGGTTGCCTTAAGTGGATGATCTCCCTATTAACACAGACAAGAGATGTCGATCCTTGATGGTGCTTTTGGATCTCTCTGTGGCTTTTGATACTATTGACTATGGTATCCTTCTGTAATGCCTGGGGGGTTTGGAATCAGAGGCATTGTGTTGTGGTGGTTCTCATCATGCCTCTCAGGCAGGTTCCAGAAGGTGGTGCTTGCGAATAGCAGCTCATCAAAACAGCCATGGGGAGGGATACTATCAATATGCTAATATATTTCTCCATACCTTCCAAAACGGCTCTAGCTAAGGATCATGTGTCTCCTCTGAATGAATGCCTGAAAGATGTAATGGGCTGGATGAGGAAAAACAACTTGAAATTGAATCCAGACAAAACAGAGGTGCTTGCCATCAAGGGTTCTAATCTGGGGCTGGAGGTGTATCAACCAATTCTCCCCCTGAAAGACTGTTCACAGCTTGGGAGTGCTCCTAGATCCACCTCTCTAAATATCAGCCCACGTAGAAGTGACAGCCAGGAGTGCTTTCTACCAGCTACAGATGATACGCCAGCTACATCCCGCCCCCCTTAGAATCTGAGGACCTGAAGATGAAAGTGTAAGCATTGGTAACCTCAAGGTTGGACTTTGGCAATGAGCTTTACATTGATCTAGCTCTGTACCAAGTTTGGAAACTCCAATTAGTTCAAAACACAGCTAGATTGGTCACCAATCCACTGGTCACTCTACGGGTTGCCAATTAGTTTTTGGGAAAAGTACAAAGTGTTGGTTTTAACCTTTAAACTTTAATGATTTGGGTCCAGGTTACCTGCACAATCTACCCTTTAGGACATTTGAGGTCCTCTATGAGGCGTCTACACCAGCCTGCCACAACCTGACTGGCAACCATCACCGAGAAGACCTATTTCACCAGTTGTCCCAAGACTGTGGAGTGACCTGTTGGAATTTAAGATTTAACCGAAGACCCATCTCTTCCACCAAGCCTAAGTCAATCTTAAATTATGAATTGTAATCTGCATTTAACTTGTATTTTAACTCTCTGTACTTTGTTGCATGTCTTTTAATAGTACTTTATCTCTTGTTTTAATTATGCTGTATCCCGCCTCAAGGCACAGAGGGAGGTGGGTAATAAAATTATATTATTACTATTATTATTGAACTATTAAGGTAGCTAACGTTAATATTTTAACATGATGATGATACCAATGATCCTAATTATAAAACAAACACTTGATCTTGGAAATAATTTTATTTTAGCCTAATGGAGAATATGTTTCTAGGTCATTATAGAACAGTTATTATAAATAAATAAATTGCTAGATTGCACTTAACTAACCCCTGGAGATACCATCTGAATATCAGTTCTGAAGCTCTAAGACAGTTTTTTTCCCCTCTTCTGCCATAACAGAGGCTGATAAGCACATGACACTAGCCAATAAAACAACAGATGGCATCTTCAGGGGTTAGTTAAGTGCAATCTGGTCATTTGTGAGAAATAAAAGGCTAGGAAGGGCTGGCCCCAAGCCACTCCTAAGGCAGCTGATGCCCAGTTTGCCACAGAAGGGGAATGACACAAGAAGGCCCAAAATAAAGGCAATACAAAGAAATTGGGATGAAATGTGTATCTGGCTTCTAAGCCTCCTAGGAGCTGAAATATATTGAACTAGTGCTATATAACCTATGGCTGCATAGAAAGGATTCTGTCCCAACGTTATTTTCAGATTTCTTGGGGAGTGCATCTGAATGAACTAATAAACAGACTGCATTTCAACTAGGCTCTAGCTACCTACTCAGACCAATGAACTTTTGCCCCCCCCCCCAAAAAAAAAACATGGAAAGAAGTGAGGAGATGGGAATTGTGTGTATGTGTGTGTGAAATGGGGAAAATATGGGCTACAACAGCAAAAAAAGAGTAAACAAAATAGCCACTGTTCCTTACAGTTCTTTTTTAAAGAATATTTTATTCACTTCAATACAGTCCATGTTAAATACTCCCCTTTAAGAGCAAAATCAAGATCCGCAAGTTTTATGTTTAAAACTCTAAATTGCCAATAAATACACTTAAGGAGAAACAGCTGTAGGAGGTTCAATAATTTCCTGTCATTACTTTGTTAAATGGTAAATTAGCAACCACCTACTCAATCTCGTAAAGGAAAGAGAAAGATTAGGGAGGCAATGCTAACCTGGGAGTTCAAAGAGCATGACAACACATCACCTGGAACATGCTTGCAGAAATGAAAAACACAGCACAATCTTAACTTTTAAAATGTTTATGATCCAAAGATCAACAACTAGCACCAAGGCCACAATTGCCCAAGGACTGCCCAAAAGGTAGAGTTATGACAGAGTGTGTAACATTAAAGGATGATTTTAAAAGCAGTGAAAGACCTATGCTTTATATATATATATATATATATATATATATATATATATATATATATATATATTCTTGGCAAATTGAGGAACACATTCACTTCAAAATTAACGTGTGTTCTGAATCCTGGCGTCTCAAATTTGGCTATGCCCGGTGTCTCAAATTTGGCTGTGCCAGAATGCTAGCTTTTAAGGTATTCCAGGTGTTGAAAGACAAAACAACACACGGCAGTACCAATTTATAGCTTCCCATTCAGTGCAGCAGAATGACACAAAGAATTCAGTAAGAAGGATCCTACTATCAACCTAATTTCTGTCAAACTCAGCAGCCAATCTATGGACAAGCTTCAGTGATATGAAATATTGTATGACCTCCATATCAGCAAGGGATATGTTCCTGAGCTTTTAGTGAACACATAAAACCACAAATCATAGCAAACCATATTGAAATGAAGGCTCTCCAGCCCAGAAATACCACATAATTTTGCTGGAGGACCTAGAAAATACTTAGGAAGACCATGTTTTATCAGAAGTGCAGTGTCATAGTGTGAAGTGATACTGTCAATTACCACAGATGTTTTAAAAGTTATGATCACGACATCTTCTAGCAATTTTTTTTGCAGTTTAACTATGCAATGGATCAAGAGGTACTTCACTCTGTCTTTTAATCTTTCACAATTTGGCTTCACTGTATGAACGAGTGCTTCTTTGTTGTTTATTCGTTCAGTCGCTTCTGATTCTTCGTAACCTCATGGACCAGCCCACGCCAGAGCTTCCTGCCGACTGTCACCACCTCAAGTTCCTTCAAGGTCAAGTCAGTCAATTCAAGGATAACATCCATCCATCTTACCCTTGGTCGGCCCCTCTTCCTTTTTCCTTCCTTTTCCCCTAGCATCATTATCTTCTCCAAGGTATCTTGTCTTCTCATTATGTGGCCAAAGTACTTCATCTTTGCCTGTAAGATCCTTCCCTCCAGTGAGCAGTCAGGCTTTATTTCCTGGAATATTGACTGGTTTGATCTTATATTACAATAAACAGAAAATAATTTCATTCCATCTACCTTCTCCAAATTATACTTAATTTTCTACAGCTCTTTCATGTCTGTCCTTTTGGGCATTCCTATTTGCTAAAAGGTCCCAAATATTTGTCTATTTAAGTATTTATCCCAAACTTTTCCTTGTGATTAGAACTACACGTGGGGCTCTCCGAAATAGTGAATATTGCAAATGAAGTCTCTCCCATGAACTTTTCTGATACTAGCAGTTTTATTTTTATCCATTTCCTAATGATTCTTAACATGAAACTTGCTCTTTTCATTGCTGCCACAAACTGAGTCAATACTTTAATTAAACTAGTCACCAAAATCTCAAGGGCTCTTTTCTGGTCAAGTAATGAACACAATTCAGTTCTTTCAAAGCCGCATTATTCCTTCTAATTCACTCTGAATATCTTGCTTTTCACAGGCCTCCAAAAGAAATGAGATGATCATTGTTCTCATTGACGTTTCCACGTGCTTGAAAAAATGTTTGTCAGTATAGTAAACCTTGTTGAAATTCTCTTCTGTGGCTTCTGAGCTCCTTCACAGACATTTGAATGCACTAGCCACATTTCTTCAGAGGTAGCCTGTTTTCACTAACAAGATATTTATATAAAGGTGGCAACTTGATCCCATAAATATACTTTATTATTTTAAACAAAGAAATTGAAGACCAGTAAATGTTTTTGAAGACCTGGCATTTATTACGATGAGCAAGTAACAGCATCTCACAGCCGCTTTTTTTCCAACACAAATCTGTTGTTGTCTTTGTGTGCCTTCATGTTGTTTCCAATATATGGTAACACAAAGGCAACCCTATCACAAGGTTTTCTTGGCAGGATTTGTTGAGGAGGAGCTTGTCTTTGCCTTCTTTTGAAGCTGAGAATGTGACTTGCTCAAGGTTACCCAGTGGGTTTTCATGCCCAAGCAGGAATTTGAACTTGGTCTCCTGAATTGTAATCCACTTGACATGCTGGATCTCCCTGAGCATAAAATGATGATAGGAAAGAACATATACATTTGGTTGAACAAAGTACAGCTGGAAATGCCCTTTCTGCTGTGAAAGCATCATTCTAGGCATTAGCCATGCAGTACCACTATAAAATAAACAATAAAACTTTATTTATATCCCGCCCTATCTTCCGAGGGGGCTCAGGATGGTTTACAACAGATATCAGCAAACATTCAATGCTGTAAAATGCTGAACAAAGACAAAAATAACCAACCCCCAAATACCAAAAACTAGTCCACATCTACATCAAAACTAATAATACTAGAGCTATAGTCTCCCACATCACTTAACTTCCTGGCAGTCTCAAGGTCAGACATGCTTTGTCCCAGAACATTTTTCACTCTTAGGTTTGACTAACAGTTACATTACCCCCACTTAAAACTAGGTCACATTACACAGCTGCTTGGGGCCAGGAGAAGCAAAGAATCACATTATACTGGGAGATGGACTGAAAGAAAAGTCCAAAAGATCTAGTAACAAATTGAATATTTTAGTTCCTTAAGGTTCCTAAACATGCATACACATTCATTAAAGGCATATTTGTATTGCTTTTGTGTGTTTTAGCCCAACATGAGCAAAAGCAAAACACAGCAATGGCATTGACTGTTAAATGAAAAAGAAACTTGCACATAATCTTGTCAAAACATCCAAAATAACAAAGAATTAGGATTAGAGTTCTCAAAATCAATTTCCCCACAGTACTCATAAAGTCAACCTTAGACATTAAAATGCCTAGTAATTTGACAGAAAGAGAGACAACACCAGAGAATTATTATGGGTGGAATTAATTCAACTCTTATATACAAGTTATTACATCAGGGTTGAACAGACACTTCAAAACATACAGCCTACAAACCAGATTCAATTCCAAAAGAATGAAAATAACCCACTTACATCAAAGAAAGAACTATTTCTACCGCTTACGGTTTGCATATTGGATTAGAAGTTTAGGAGACCACAGTTTGCATTTCTGTTCAGCCACAGAAATGCATTGGGAAATCTTGGACAAGTTACACTCTCTCGACCTCAGAAAAAAGCACTAGTAAACTTACAATGAAGAAGTCTTGTTAAGAAATCCCTATGATAAGGTAGCCATAAGAAGGATCAGCTTGAAGGCAAATAACAAGAACCACCAATATGTACACTACGGTAGGGGGAGCAAAAACAGAACAAACTCTGTAAGCAACTTCTATTGTTTTCTTAGACTGCTTGCTGACAATCTTAGAATAGCGAACCACGGGGTTGGAGCAGGAAATTAACTAGTGTTGGAAGCAATAATTAAAATTGCCTTCAATTTAATTTGCCCACAAACTGAAGCAAGATCTGCAATTCTTTTCAGGACTGCTTCACTTGATTTCAGGAAATAGCAGGTCACAATTCACTAGCATCCTACTTTCTTTTCTCTATAGCAGTTTTTTACATTAAACATTTTCAAGTTATATGCCAGAGAAAGTGGCTATGGATGGTATCATGGCAGTTAGGTAAGAAAATGTCAAAGTCTTAAAGGCATTCTTCTGAAATCCCAAAGAATATGATACACTCAATGGGTGAAGAAATCTTTCACTGATCCTATTTCTCTTACTGGGAGAGCATTTTGTATTCAAAAAACAGATATAATGGAAGACCCAGTTAACACAACTAGGGTTTACTTCACTTGAAAAAAATATACTTAATTTCAACCACAGATCTTTAACCAAATGATGTCAATTTGTATGTCTTATAACTTCAGTTTCCCAAATAGAATCTGGGTTAGAGTCTACTTTAGCCTTTCATTATATTAGACCTTTAGAGCTGTAAATATCTGGAATTAATTACACACTGTGCCAGTCCAAGGAGAATTCAATTTCAAATACTACTCAGGCCAGGATTCTGGACAGTTTCCAAAAGACAGTACAGGCAACAAGGAAGATGCGAATATATCCAATTTATCACTTTTTGTCTTCTCTCATAGTTTCCTGCAGTGCATACACATGTATTTTCACATACTGTGTATGTGGAAGCATCCAGTACTACACTTCAAATTATAGACAAGATGGTACATAATGAAAGAAACATTATGCAGACCACTTAGCGGTTTATTTCCAATTTTTATCAACTTATGCCAGTCTTATGAATGTGAATCTGCCATCAAAAGCCCTGTTCAATCCTTGCCAACAGAGATCTATGACATCCTTGAAACACTACAATATGGGGTGCATCTACACAGTAGAAAAGGCTAAAGACCTTGTAAGACCACAACTCCAATTGATTCTACAGTGCAGAGATACACATACTCTACCACTTTTCCAATTGCTATTTTGTAAAAAGTCATATTATATTATTCAGTGTTTAAAATGTAAATAATAGAATGACATCTAGGTTCTTGTGGGTTTTTTCGGGCTATAGGGCCATGTTCTAGAGGCATTTCTCCTGATGTTTCGCCTGCATCTATGGCAAGCATCCTCAGAGGTAGTGAGGATGCTTGCCATAGATGCAGGCGAAACGTCAGGAGAAATGCCTCTAGAACATGGCCCTATAGCCCAAAAAAATCCCACAAGAACCTAGTGATTCCAGCCATGAAAGCCTTCGACAATAGAATAACATGTATTTTAAAAAAATGTATTGTATACAATTTAAACACTGAAACGTTAATGGAGATGGATGGCAAAATGCATAACTAACTTGTCTCCTTCTGTAGTTAGATCCCTTTACTATATATGCTGGGGTGTGTTCAGCCTCTGCACGCTAGTGTGAAGTCCTCCTAGAAACCTAGATTACTAACCTGAACCTTTTGTACTTTGGAAATATCATGAGACATTATGACTTTTTACCACATAGCAATCTGGAAAGAGGTAGAATATATGTATATGCATTTTGTTTTTCAATTTTGCAACATGCTTATCATGGAAATATTCAAACATGTCTACAGTCATGGTACAGATATAAATGAATACATGTTTTTTTGTTTATTCAGTCAGTAATTTGTTGTGTATCCTTTTAGAATAGAGTACTTAAAAACTTGTCCCAATAGTAAAATCAGTTTGAAAAGATCAAGCAAAAAAACAATTACACACAATGACATCGGATTAATAATTTCACACATATAGAATCAAAGAGTTGGAAGAGACCTCATGGGCCATCCAGTCCAACCCCCTGCCAAGAACAAGGAATATTGCATTCAAAGCACCCCTGACAGATGGCCATCCAGCCCCTGTTTAAAAGCCTCCAAAGAAGGAGCCTCCACCACACTCCGGGGCAGAGAGTTCCACTGCTTAATGGCTCTCACAGTCAGGAAGTTCTTCCTAATGTTCAGATGGAATCTCCTTTCTTGTAGTTTGAAGCCATTGTTCCGCGTCCCTAGTCTCCAGGGAAGCAGAAAACAAGCTTGCTCCCTCCTCCCTGTGACTTCCTCTCACATATTTATACATAGCTATCATATCTCCTCTCAGCCTTCTCTTCTCCAGGCTAAACATGCCCAGCTCCTTAAGCCGCTCCTCATAGGGCTTGCTCTCCAGACCCTTGATCATTTTAGTTGCCCTCTTCTGGACACATTCCAGCTTGTCATAATCTCCCTTCAATTGGAGTGTCCAGAATTGGACACAGTATTCCAGGTGTGGTCTAACCAAGGCGGAATAGAGGGGTAGCATTACTTCCCTAGATCTAGACACTAGGCTCCTATTGATGCAGGCCAAAATCCCATTGACACTACTTAAACCAAGATACACAAATTGTCAAACATTCCAAATTCAAGAAAGAATACTTAAAATGTGATGTTCTGAGACTCTCCCATACTTAAACTTCATGTCATCTACAGAATGTGTGAAGGATCTTCAAGAATAGTGGACTTACATTTGCTAGTTTACTGACCTGGGTAACAGGTAACACAAGAGTGTATGGAATGTATAACAAGGATGCAATTTCTCTTCCACACAAAAGAATACCGCTCTTGTCCATGAACACCACAAACACCCAAAGCCACAAGCCAATCACTCATGACCTCACATCCTTCTCACTCAGCTGCTTCAAAGCAGTGCTCTGTTTGCTTTATTTACCTAGAATTATTTATTAATTCATTTCTGGAACACCTATCTTAGGACTGAGTAGATCCAAACTACTGACTTCAGGCAAGGTTGGAATTGAGGCCTTCCTCTCTACAGTCTATTCTAAACTACTTTAAAACACATTCTGGTCCACAACAAGCAGCAAAACAACACTGTTTTGTATAAAGGCAAGAACTCTTTATTTCTATGACTCATTATGAATCCAGGTTCTCCCGGAGGAACTCCCAATTTTAATTCCAGTGTTCTAAGAATCCTGAGCCATCTCTGTTGGTCCCAATAGTGCCTGGAGAAATGGCCCATCATCATGAGAAAAGACTATCTCAAGAAGCTTTGCCTAAGGAGGAAAATGATGCACAGGTTCCACTATGAAGAAACAAAAACTGTCCAGCTTTAGAGGTGCACACATACTTTTTAATATAATCTGCTGACTCGTTTTATGTGGTCTGCTAAATTTTAGAAAAGTAAATTATCTGGCCGTCAAATCTGGGTATTTAATTTACATAAATGACATAAAGCAGATATTAAGACAACTTGCCAAGGCTTGTTAACAGCAACTTGCCTGGGCATCTGCAGCTGAATATGGTTTTGAAAATTGGAAGGTAATTGTTTCTTTCAGCTTCTCAGTTTATGTTTCCAAATGACTAACTTGAGTAGGTGTGGAAAAATGTACAGGCAAGGATCTCTTGCTGACTCATTGAAAGAATAAGCTAAGCTTTCAAATTATGTGGTAGCATAATTTGCAGGAATCCTGAGCAACCTATAAACTGATATGAAAGTTGTGGGGATTTCCCCAAAGAGTTCATGATATGATACTGGGGACAGTGCTGTTTATAAAGTTTAAAAAAAAATCCCAGATTTTGAGTGCATTCCTAAATATTGTATCTCAATCATACCAGTCCCAAATCCACAGCTGGTGTAGTGCACCTCATTTTCCAAATTAAAATATAGCCCTGGCAAGAATGCTACAGTAATTAATACAGGAGTAGCCAACAATTAGTTAAAATGAAAATAAATGTAATGTGCTACATTAAAAAATTCTTAATCAGAAGCAGAGGAAAAGTGAACAAAGTAAATATTGTTCTAAGGCACTGGAGGACAAATGGGAACAAAACGTTTGAAAGAAGGCACCCTTCTTTACTCTTAAGAACACTGAGGTCTTTGTTGATTTATCCTTTACCAAGTCATAATGGTAATAAAAACCTGAAATTCTAATGAGTTTGAAATACTGTTCAGAATAAAGATGAGACACCCACAAAGCTATAAAAGCCTATACAAGTCAATTGCTCTGTCTCCAGAAAGATAAAATCCCAAACAAAGCTCAAAACAATGCCTGTTCTCAAACAAGAGGAAGCTATTAACAAGCTTATCGTTAAATAGTTTTTATATTTTTTAAAAACTACCTGAAAATATCCTTGAATATTGTAAGAATTCAATGGGATAGCCATATTAACCTGTTCAATCTAACATAAAAAGATATTAAGACTTTCCGGAGAAGTGTTTGTGGATACAAGAATGAGAGGCGACTCTAACTTCCATTTTCTTTCAAAACATACCATCAGTTCAAGTCATTTTCCTGTAAATATATACTGCAGACTTTCTGATATCAACAAATTTGAGGACATTTGTGGGAATATGTATTTAGCAACTCTTCCATAAGAAAATACTTATCGGTTCACAGATGCTTATTTGTTGCTACAGTTGTCCCCATAGACCGAAATCTGAACCCAACTTGAAGTATTTTTTCAGCTGCAGGTTTAAGGAGAAACAGCTTTTAACTTCAACTGAGTTAAATGCAGATGGGTGGATAGATAATAACAACAAAAACACTTTATTTATAGGTTCTTGTGGGTTTTTTCGGGCTATAGAGCCATGTTCTAGAGGCATTTCTCCTGACGTTTCGCCTGCATCTATGGCAAGCATCCTCAGAGGTTGAGAAGGTTGAGACCTTCTCAACCTCTGAGGATGCTTGCCATAGATGCAGGCGAAACGTCAGGAGAAATGCCTCTAGAACATGGCTCTATAGCCCGAAAAAACCCACAAGAACCTAGTGATTCCAGCCATGAAAGCCTTCGACAATACTTTATTTATATTCCGCCTTCCTTTCTGTGGGGACTCAGAGCGGATTACAGCATAAACAGCTACCGGCAAACATTCACTGCCTTTTTGCAATACAGTAAGACAAACAAACACAAACAAAGGAAAAGGCTTCTCCTTTCATTTCCAGCTTTGGAGGCAGTGCTCATCTCTGGCTCTGGGAGAGGTGCTATTATCTATTACCAAGACAACTTGCGTTGTCAAATCCTGATTGTGTGACCGCCATGACTGCTTGGAGAATCTTATGCCTTTTCCACCAAAGTAGCATGTATTTATCTACTCACATTTGTATGTTTTCAAACTGCTAGGTTGGCAGAGAAGAAGAAAATTGTTTTTATTGTGTGTAAGGCATTGCATTTTGCCATTTATTTGATGTGAACTTCTTTTGAGTCCACGAAGGGGTGTGAAAAGTGGTATATAAATGTAATAAATATTTTTTTAAAATTCAGTGAACAAATTGGAACCAGAAGCAGGAATATGTGATACCATGCTTCTAAAACAATTATATATGACTATAAATTAGACCATTAAAAACTATGAACCATCAAACACAAACATAAAACATTTTAAGAAAATGTTTTATGTTGATCCCGAGATTGTCATCCATTTGTTCCACTATTTAGCTGAGTACCAGCATTTTTGTATCCCAACCCAGCTCTGCAGAAGATTTTACAGTTCCATCTAACATTCAATGACTGTAACATTTGACAGATTTACTGGGTAAAGGCATACCTCAGTTAACAAAGTAGGTGCAGTCTTGGGCACTGCTTCTAACAAAAAGTCTAGTATCAGAGGAATAACTAACATGGTAAGAATAAAGACGGAGTCCTACACCACAAAAAGGAAGAACAGTCCAATGTATTCTAGTAATATGCACATGTGAGATGAAAAAACAACAGGTCAGGCGAGCCTTGCATAAATAAGCCACAAACATTTTGAACCTTCTAAACGCCACTTGAAGCATGTTCCAAATCAAATTGTTTGTTTTTCTTTTTCTAGCCCCCATTTTCCATGTTTAAGTACAAACTATACTTTTTAGCATGATAAAGGCAGCTGGAAAGCCAAGCTTATATGCTTTTCCCCTTTTCTATTTGTTGTACTGCACTTATATGCTCAGTCAGGGATTCCTGAGGCAGTTGCAGTTTATCTTGCCTGTTGTAACTACAGCAGGGTCAGCTAAAGAATTCCATTCTTTCCAGGACCAAGATATAGTGCATTACTTACTGCAGATATGTTGCTGCAACCCAGATCTGTAAGTCTGTGTTCCCTAGCCCTCCTTCATCATCCTTCCAATAGTGAAGCCACTTAAAAAATCTGTCTAGGAAGACAGAGGACAAGGAGGGAAAGAGAAGTAACAAAAAACTTCTGGATCAGAGGTTTTGTGAACAGAGGTGTTTCCTTCAGGTCAACTAGCTGATCTTCTAGTGTCCCTGCCTAGGACTGGACAGCAAACCTGATGCTTCCATATCTAAGATACACTCATTTTTTTCAGTTTGTTTGCTAGATGAATAAAGGCTCAGGTTTTCAAAACATAGCTTCTATTCTGTTCAAGAAATCTGAGACTTAAATAAGGTTACTGCTCTGACTGGCTGGAAGAAGACATAGAATCATAGATTTGGAAGAGACCTTGTGGGCCATCCAGTCCAACTCCTTGCCAAGAAGCAGGAAAATTGCATTCAAAGCATCCCCAACAGATGACCATCCTGCCTCTGCTTCATAAAATTTCCAGAGACACCATGCTAATAACTTAATTGGTGAATAGAGAAAAATACATCAAAAGGGTTTATTCTGAGATTTTCAGATAGATTTAGCGTTCACTTCAATGAGAAACCAGTAATACGTCTCAGGACAACCATGCTCCAAACCCAGAGTCAAACTATGAAGGTAGTTGAACCTCTGAAGCTGCAAGGAAATCAGTGCGTTTGACTTTTCACCCACTGGACGGAAAAGTTTGTTAAGGCAGGGAAGTGCTTTAAATAAGGACAATTTTTTGGCAGCACAAATGCAAGTGTTTGGGAATAAACAACGTCATTACTCTCAGTTTACCAATACGGTCAGGCTCCTGCTGAGCACAGCTATCTCGGCACCTCACTTTTTGGGCTTTATCTATTTGTTGACACATACACACCTGACAAAGGGAAGCAACAGGGTTTCATCTGGCTCAGAACTAGATTAGTATGGCAACAACTATAGCAGGAACTGCAAACCTGTGTGTGTGTGCCTACAAGTTACTTGTTGACTTATAGCAACCTCATGAATTTCATTGGGTTTTCTTAGGCAAGCAATACTCAGAAATTGTTGCCATTTCCTTCTTCTGAAATAGAGGCTACAGCAGCTGGTTTTCATTGGTGGTCTCCATTCAAAAACTAACCAAGCCTGATTATGCTTAGTGTCCAAGATCCGATGGGATCCGGTGTCTGAGTATTTAAGCCTGAACTACAGCTCTCCTGTAGGCTAAACTACAATTGGCAATGTGGTGTTATCTCTGCAAAAACTATCTACCTAAGATCCATGATCTGGGCAATTCATGACAATTCTCTCAACTTTTCTTTATAAGCTTGAAATGGCTAGAAGGATGGTTTACTTTTTCCCCTATCTCTATGCTGTTTTCCAGATCCCAAATTTTGTCCACCCGTCAGTTGCTGTTAGCCTCTGTGGGGGTAGGGGCAGATAAGGAAAGGGGGTTAATCCTTCTATCTGGGGCATCCATAGCTTCTTTTTAGGTTTCCAGCATCGAGAAATCTGGTCAGTAATATCCTGTGACGCATGTAGTTTCACCCTAATCAAATATTTATGACCTGAACTACAAGGGCAAACACCCTGATACATGACAAGAAGGGGGAAATGCTTGTCGTAAGATAATTTCTTGCAGATGTCTAAATCATCTCTGCTGAAATCTATCTATAAAAAAGAAAAACATTTACAATACTAAAATTTCAGGGAACCAGATTTTGTCATTAATCTTTTTTACATCTTACAGTACTTATAGACAGCTGACACAGAGAAGAAAAACCCATATTCTTTACTGCCACCTTCCAAACTAAAGCTTTCCAGACATTTTGCAATTTAACTGTCAGCTCTAGTCCACATGCCAATAGTCAAATATACAATTTTAACCCAAAACATCTGGAGGATGAAGTTTGCTTCACTGTCTTATTGTATGACTCTCTCTCTCTCTCTCTCTCTCTCTCTCTCTCTCTCTTTCATGGGAACTTATCTTCCATACAGGCTACTCCCAAATTTTAATATGCATTGGAATATATTAGTAACACCAAATACATTGTATTACTTAATGGCTCTGGAATATCTGAAGTCACACACCAATTTCGTGTGGATGTCCTGAAATAACTTTTGTCAATTTAGAGGGACTTATAAAAATCACATCTTTATTGTGGTTATTGTTATTGAAATATGTCCTGCTTCCCCACAATGTGGCATTTATGAACCTCATGAAGTAATTCAGAGCTTCTCCTCAAAAGAATATGTACTCATCTTACATACCCATTTCTGGAGCAAATTATAAGAAAAATTATGTAGCACACAATGTAACTACGATATTTAATGTAATAATTAGCAGGCAAGTCTCAGGAACCACAAAAATTACAAAACTACAAACTCAGGAATAGAATATTTATCACAATGCTAGACTTCAGGCCAACATTAAATTTCAACATAAAACCTTGGCCCCTAAAACAGGAAGAGCAATACATGTGCTGCTGCTTCGAAACCATGGAGAATTTCTGAATATTGGTGAATGGGTCTTTCCATTTGAATTTTTAAGACATCTACATGGCAAACCGTAGACACAGCACCAACACTTCGGTTTGAATCAGGATGGCAATTTTTATCTTAGAATAGCGATTGACCATTAGAACATTATCTGTGTAAATTCATTGTAGCCAAACAAATCAGTCTTTGCTAGTTTAGCCCATTATTTACAAGCTCAGTCCATTAGTTGCACACCCAGAAAAATGTTTCAAAACACTGTGGTAGAAACAGTGTGTGCAATGCATAACCACAATCAACTGTAGTTCCTAACGTGTACAATGCAAATTCCCACCAAGTGCATACCCTACATCTATATGTGTACATAAAATCTCCTCTAAATATACTTTAGAAATATGAAGGAAGAACCCCAATTTCTGCGTATGCCAGAATCTCCACGCAAAGTGAAAAGGCCATAGATGAAAGGCATACTGCTTTACAAGTCCCATATTCAGCCTCCAGCATCAACTAGAACTGCTAAACAAGTAGTTGTTGTGTGCCTTCAAGTCACTTCCAACTTATAGAGACCCTAAGGCAAACCTAGGATGGGTGTCTTGGAAGAATCTGTTCAGAGAATGTTTGCATTTGCCTTTCTTTGCGACTGAGAGGGGCTTGTTCAAGATCCCTCAGTGGGTTTTCATGGCTGAGCAGGGATTCAAATCAGAATCCAAAATCAGGCCAATATTCAAACCACTATATCACACTGTCTTAGGAAGTCTTCCTTTGAAATCCTAGAGACACATGGCTAACTAACCTAGAAAGATGGACCAGTGGTTGGACTGAAATATGACAGCTGAATGATTGTTTTGCCTCATCCAGTTACACCACTTAAACACAAAGTTATTTTATAGCTTTAATTCATTTAATTGACCCAAACTGTAAAATGGCACCACTATCAATACATACAAACACTGCCTTCTGTCGATGAGAGATTAAGATTAATCCCTCAAAAATGATTGGTGTTCTTTTAATTTAAAAGAAAAAAAAAACAGATTACTCAATGACTACCAATCCCCACCAATACAGAATGGCAAACCTTACTATACACTCTAGGAAAGCTTGGAGGGAAATCCAATTTAATTAACCGAGGAAGATACAACTGGCTGTAGGACCTTAAAGGAACCGAGATATATGTAGGTTATCCAGGGACTTAGAATAACCTTGGCGACAGCAAGCACTACAGCATCCTTCTCTCAACATCCTCCATCCTCTGATGATTCATTTTACTACAAAGGAATTCAGGATAATTTCTCCCAACATGGAGCAATAGATGACCGAATCTGATGCAAACAAAGCGCAACTAACAAAAAAGCAGTTACAAAAAGAGAAAGAATAACAAAATTGCACCTCGAAAGTGAATACCGATGTAAAACCATATTAGATCACACAAGCATGAAGATGAAGAAGGTCACCTGAGGACAGTGTACTAAACATATTATTTCATCCTTATTTTACCAGGCACATTTTCAGTAACGATAACTGTTTCAAAACAATTATATGAACCAGTAACATGGAATGTTAAGAAGTTAATTTTTCGAGTACCGTATCCAAAGAATCTGGACAGCTAACAGACATTTGGAAAGAACAGAGCCAGTCTGATTCTCCCTTCCAGCTCTCAACAGCTATCTATCTATCTATCTATCTATCTATCTATCTATCTATCTATCTATCTATCGTATTATAATAAATATCACAGGACGTTTTAAAAAACCTGCAAGACACAGCACTCATCCTTTCAAGGAAATCTAACATATTTGACCTGCAATACATGACCTCCACTTTTTTAATAGGCATTTCACTCTGGAGCTCAATGTCAAAGTCATTTTAGTTTACAAAAGGATTTACAGTTCTTATCTCTTTTACCAGAAACTTTTTGTGCACTGCCACTACTAAAAAAAATCCCTTTTAAAATGTTATTTGCTGCCAGGCTGCAATTACTTTACTCACGAGAAAGATACTTAATCTCTGCCTCTATTACCAACAGCACTTTTACGCTTGCTTTTTATTTTCCTCCTTATCACCTACCCACAAAGAACTTGGGAGTAGGCAGCAAAGGGCTCTGCTTGCCAAATCAAAACCAGGCCGAGGCAGACTCAATCCCACTAAATATACATCTACAAACATTGAAGACACATCCAAATAACTCTTCACACTGCAAATGAGATATACACGCACTCATTACCTTGCACCAACCACAATTCCTTCCTGCTCAAACTTAAAAACAACAATGCATCCTCTTAGGAAAGGATCGGATCCACTAAATATACATCTACAAACATTGAAGACACATTCAAATAACTCTTCACACTGCAAATGAGATATACATGCACTCATTATCTTGGCACCAACCACAGTTCCTTCCTCCTCAAACTTAAAAACAACAATGCATCCTCCTAGCAAAGGATCCATCCTCTTAAATGTGGGCGAAGCAAAGGAAATCATCACTGGGGCAATGAAACTATCATCTTGGAAAGAGCACTCCTCTATTAACAAGTCAGGAGCAGCCTCCACTTCTAACTGCTGGATGCTAATCCTTACCCTGCCCCCTCCAAGGCTCTCCCCCACTCAACCCCTAACCCCCTTTGAGACAAAATGGCGATGTGGCCATTTAGAAAGGAAAGAAACACAGGAAGAGAGAGAGAGAGAGAGGGAGGGAGGAAAAGAAGAGGTGTGAAGGGGAGACATTTTAAGAATGAAAACAAAGGATAGAAATCTTGGAACAAAAGAATACAAAAGGCAAACAGGAGATGGGAAAAGGGGGGCTTTCAAGAACAAGGGAGTCGCAATGAATGGGATTAGTAGCACTGAATATTAATAGGATCACGTATTGATGGAACAGGCCTGGGCAAACTTCTGCCCTCCAGATGTTTTGGACTTCAACAACCACAGTTCCCAAGTTGGGTGGGATTTCTGAGAGTTGAAGTCCAAAATACCCGGAGGGCTGAAGTTTGCCAGTGCCTGGAATAGAAGGGGCGAATATGATTAAGACTCCCAAATACAAGAGGGACTATAACTCTCGAATATAAGAGAGAAATCCCCCCTTTTTTTACCTTTCCCAGAATGTACCTTGTTGAAACTCTGGGTCCTCCATACAGCCCTATAACCCAGAGTATCAAGGCAGAAAACCCCACAATATCTGCTTTGAACTGGGTTATCTGAGTCCACACTGCCATATTATCCAGTTCGAAGCAGAAAATGTGGGATTTTATTCAGCTGTGTGGAAGAAGCCTCAGATAAATAAAATGGGGAAGGGTCTGAAATCTTTGGGCCCTTCCACACAATCCTATATCCCAGAATATCAAGGCAGAAAATCCAACATTATCTGAGTATGCACTCAGACAACTGAGCTCAAAGCAGATATTGTGGGATTTTCTGCCTTGATATTCTGGGATATAGGGCTGTGTGGAAGGGCCCTTTGAAGGAAGAAACTGGATTTGGTGGGGGGAAATGGGGGTTATCACTTGAACCTGGGGAATAAAGGCTCAGATCTGATTTGGGATTGTGAAGGCCTTTTTACACTGCCATATAATCCAGAATATCGAGGCAGATAACCCAACATGACCTGCTTTGAACTGATTACCTGAGGACCCTTCCAGACAGGCCCCTATATCCCAGGATCTGATCCCAAGTTTTCTGTTTATTCCAGATTTTTGAGGCAGTGCGGACTCATATAATCCACTTCAAAGCAGAAAACCTGGGATCAGATCCCGGGATATAGGGCCTGTCTAGAAAGGCCCTGAATAAAATTCCACATTTTCTGCTTTGAACTGGAATATACCAACTGATGCTCTGGGCCAGAGTGAAAGGGGGGCAGGGGACAGTTCCATCTTGTCTACTGCATATGTCATCAGTTGGGGACCCCTCCCCCCAGCACCAACTGCTGCTCTGGACCAGAGTGAAGAGAGAGGGACCAGAAGACAAGTCCACCTTGTCTCCTGTGCTATGCTAATAATATAATACGTCCTGTCTTGCAATTTAAGATCATCCGGGGAGACCCTGCTCTCGCTCCCGCCAGCGTCGCAAATACGTCTGGCGGGGACGAGAGACAGGGCCTTCTCGGCTGTAGCCCCCCCCCCCCCCCCAGCTGTGGAACTCGCTTCCCAACGAGGTAAGACAGGCCTCATCCCTCCTGTCTTTTAGGAAGAAATTGAGTCGTGGTTCTGGGACCAGGTTTTTGGACAGCAGACATAAATAGCGCTTTGGATATGGAATTTGGCTGGAATGGTGATACGGTGGTTAATACTGTTTTTATTGTTGTTATATTGCTTTGTTGTATTTAATGGCATCAAATTGTTGCCAAATGTAAGCCATCCTGAGTCCCCCTTCATGGGTTGAGAAGGACAGGATAGAAATGCTGGAAATAAATAAATACTACAATATAATACTACTACTAATAATAGGATATAATAATTATATATTTCATATTACATGTAATATTACTAATAATATTGCAACATGATGGTATAGCACGATATTGCAATATATAATACTGATACTATACTATGCTAATATCAGGGGTTGAGAAGTAGAAATGCTGGAAATAAATAAATAATACAATATAATACAACGAATAATAGGATATAATAATTATATATTTTATATTACATGTAATATTACTAATAATATTACAATATAGTGGTATAGCACAATATAGTAATATATAATACTGATTTTGTATTATGCTAATAATATTATATATATATATATGTGTGTGTGTGTGTGTGTGTATATATATATACCCATACACACACACACACATATATATATCTTGTAAGCCATCCTGAGTCCCCCTTCAGGGATTGAGAAGGAACGGGGGTAGAAATGCTGGAAATAAATAAATAAAACAATACTACTACTAATAATATGATATTATAATTACATATTTTATATTACATGTAATATTACTAATAATATTGCAACATAATGGTATAGCATGAGATAGTAATATATAATACTGATACTGTACTATGCTAATATCAGGGGTTGAGAAGGACGGGGTAGAAATGCTGGAAATAAATAAATAAATAAATAATACAATATTACTACCAATAATATGATATTATAATTTATATATTTTATATTACATGTAATATTACTAATATTAGTAATAGTATTACAATATAGTAGTATCCTTCTAGCCATTTCAGGGGTTGAGAAGGAATGGGGGTAGAAATGCTGAAAATAAATAAATACTAATAATAATAGGATATTATAATTACATATTTTGTATTACATGTAATATTACAATATAGTGGTATAGCACGACGTAGTAATATATAATACTGATTTTGTACTATGCTAATAATATAATATATTGTATATGTGTGTGTATATGTGTGTTTATTGGCCTATTCATTTTGACTAACCCTGTATTACATGTAGTATTACAATATAGTGGTATAGCACAATACAGTAATATATAATACTGATTTTGCACTATGCTAATAATATAATATATTGTGTATGTGTGTGTGTATTGTAAACCACTCTGAGTCTCCTTTGGGATGAGAAGGGTGGCATATAAGTGTTGTAAATATATAATATATAAATAAATAATAAATATGGCAGTGTGGGCTCAGATAACCCAGTTCAAAGCAGATATTCTGGATTATCTGGCAGTGTAGACCAGGCATGGGCCAACTTGGGCCCTCCAGGTGTTTTGGACTTCAACTCCCACAATTCCCAACAGGCTGTTGGGAATTGTGGGAGTTGAAGTCCAAAACACCTGGAGGGCCCAAGTTGGCCCATGCCTGGTCCACACTGCCAGATAATCCAGTTCAAAGGAGATAATGTGGATTGTGTACAGATGTCTAGAAGAATGGAGAATGAAGGTAAGGACTACAGATGTCTAGAAGAGGCCTGAATGGAGAATGAAGGGAAGGAAGGAAGGTGGAAGAAAGAAAGCAAAGAAAGAAAGAAAAATTGGGAATAATGGAAGAGAAGTCTTCCTCCTCTCCTCCATCATCAACAACAAAGGGAAGGAAGGAGAAAGGAAGGAAAACAGAAAGTTCAGAAGGAGCAATAACAGAGAGGAAGGAAGTTCCACCATTCTCTCCATCTCTCTCCTCCCCAGGCATTCATTCCTACAGGAAGGAGAAGAGCAAGGCCTGCCTCCTAATCTTTCTCCTCCTTCGTACCTTTTCTTCTCGCTGGAGCCTCCCGGGGTGGCTCCGGGCTCCATGGCGGCCTCGTCGCCGTCGTCGGCGGAGGACGAAGAAGCCGAGGAAGCCAGCTTGGCCGGAGAGGAAGGCCGAGGGACACAGAAAAGGGAGGCCGAAGCAGGGAAGGCAGCCACCGCGAGGCTCTCTTCACTCTCTCTCAGCGCGGTCTGAGGAGGAGGAGGAGGAGGGGAGGGGAGGGGGCGGGGCCTATTCCCGGCTGGCCCGTCACGAGCTCCGCCTCGGCCAATCGGGAGGCGGCGCGAGGACCGCCGCCCGGAGGGGGCGTGGCCCCGCCCGCCTGCCTCACGTGAGTGTCTCCCTCCCCCCGCCGGTTGCGCGCGCAGAAGGCAGGAAGGGAAGGCGGCCTCCTCTTTATCCTCCTCCTCCTCCTTTTCTCCTTTTCTCCTTCTTTTTCTCCTCCTCTTTCTCTTCTTCTTCCCTCCTCTTTTCCTCCTCTTCTTTTCCCTTTCTTCTCTTCTCCTTTTCATTTTCTCCTTTTCTTCTTCTTTTCCCCATCCTCTTCTTCCCCCTACTTCTCCTTATCTTTTTCTTCTTCCCTCCTCTCTTCTCATTCTCCATTTTCCTTCTTTTCTTTTCCCTTCCTTTCTTCTCTTCTCCTTTTCGTTTTCTCCTTTCCTTCCCCTCTTTCTCATCCTCTTCTTCTACTACTTTTCTTTTCTTCTTCCCTTCTTCCCTTTTTTCTTTTTTTCGTTTTCTCTTCTTATTACTCATTCCTCTTCTCCTCCTCCTACTTCTCTTTCTCTTCTTCTTCCCTCCTCTCTTCTCGTTCTCTTCCTTCTCTTCTTTTCCCTTCCTTTCTTCTCTTCTCCTTTTCGTTTTCTCCTTTCCTTCCTCTCTCCCCACCCCCTTCTCCTCCTACTTCTCTTTCTCTTCTTCCCTTCTTCTTCCCTCCTCTCTTCTCATTCCTCTCTTTTCCTTCGCTTCTTTTCCCTTCTTTTCTTCTTTTCTCCTTTTTTGTTTTCTCCTTTCCTTACTCTCTCTCCATCCCCTTCTCCTACTTCTCTATCTCTTCCTCCCTTCTTCTACCCTCCTCTCTTCTCATTCTATTTTCCTTCCCTTCTTTTCCCTTTTTTCTCTTCTCCTTTTCGTTTTCTCCTTTCCTTCCTCTCTTCCCCATCCTCTTCTTCTCCTGATACTTCTTTCTCCTTTTCTTCTTCCCTGCTTTTCCTCTTCTTCTCCTTTCCCCTTTCTCTTTTTTTTGATTTTCCTCTTTTTCTTCATTTTTTCCTTTCCTTTTCTCTTTTTTGTTTTTTTCTCCTTTTCTCCCCCTTTTCACTTTCTTCTGTTTCTCTTTTTCTTCACCCCATCTCTCCTCCTCTTTTTCACTTTCTCCTCTTGTTTCTGTCCTTTTCTTCTCTTCCATTCATCCTCTTTCCTTCTCTTCTTTTCCCCATCCTCTTCTACTTTTCTTTCTCCTCTTCTTCTTCCCTGCTTCCCCTCTTCTTCACCTTTTCTGCCCACTAATCCTCTTCCACCCTCCTTTTCTTCTGATTTTCCTCTTTTTCTTCTCTTCTTTTTCCCCTTCCTTTCCCCTCCGCCTTTTAGTTTTCTCCTCCTTTTCTTCCTCCTCTTCTCTTTCTTCTATTTTTCTCGTCTTCTTCTTCCCCTCCTTATTTATTTACTGTACTTTTTACCTCGCTCTATCTCAACCCCGAAGGGGACTCAGAGCCGCTTCCAATTGCCAATCATTCAATGCCACATAAAAACAAATAAAATACATAGTAGATTATAATCAAAACAGTAACATATAAATACATTTAAAATAAACAGTTTAAAACAGAGCACATGGTCGACTTGTTTCTTTATCTTTCCTTGCTTCTTTTTCCTGTCTCCTCTTCTTCTCCGTCCTCCTCTACTCTTACTTCACTTTCTCTTCTTCTTCCCTGCTCCTCCTCTTCTTCAACTTTTCTTCTCACGTCTCTTCAATTCTGATTTTCTCTTTTCCTTCTCTTCTTTTTTCCCTTCCTTTTCTCTCCTTTTTGCTTTCTGTTCCTGTCTACTCCCTCCATTCCACCTCTTCTTCTTCCCCCATCTTCTCTTCTTTTTCACCTTGATCTCTCAACTTCACCTCCTCTTCTTTCTTTTCCTTCCTCCTTCTCTTCTTCCTCCCTCCTCATCTTAATCCTTTCTCTTCCTTCTCCTCTTCTTCCATGCTCCTCCTCCTCACCACCACCACCATCTTCTTCTCCTTCACCTCCTCTTCCTCTTTCCCTTCTTTTCCTCTTCTCCTCCTCTTGTCTTTTGTATGGACTTCATCATACATAGAGGTAGGTTGTTAGGAATTGTGGGAGTTGGAGAATCAATCAATTTTAAATCTGGTTGCTGCCTTCTGCAGAATTCTGGTGTTTGTAGTTTGGGGGTAACCCTTTAAACTGCTCAGATAAAGAGATCCCAGGCCTCCCTAAACTACAAACTCCAAAATCCTGCAGGAGGCAGCAATCAGATTTAAAGTGGATAGATGCTCTAGTGCAGACATGGGCAACATTTGGCCCTCCAGATGTTTTGCACTTCAATTCCCACAATTCCTAACAGCCTAGTACTGAGAAATTGTATTGAATGGCATCTACGCTTATTATTTAATGCAGTTGCAAGCTGACTGGAAACTGCAGCATCCATAAGTGGAGGTCAAGGAAGCCTGTCTTTGAGGCTGGAGTGGGCGTCTACATTGTGCTCAGTTTCACCCTGGACTTGGGATCTTGGCAGGACTTTTTAAAATGCATATTATACCTGCTGGGGGGGTTTGCTGGTTGCTTAAAAGCTCCAGTTGCTTGATTCCTCGTTAACTGAGAGTCTGCTGGATATGTGTGTGTTATAATAATGATGATATCAATAAGACATCCCATTATTTGCCAAGAGTTCCTGAGGAGGCCTTGAGTCTCGGGGTTTATTTTGGTCCCGCATGAAGCACCAAGAATGCCTCTGAGTACATGCAGAGTGTAAGCTAGCCATCATGCATCTATTATCACATGCATGGGCAAACTAAGATGTTAGGAATTGTGGGAGTAAAAGTCCAAAACATCAGGAGGACCAAAGTTTGCCCATGCCTATACTATCAGGAAGATGGTGAAGCTTCAAAAGCTTGCTTGATGTGTTGTCTTTATTTTGATTGTCTAATAATCTTTTGAGGATGTTATATTTTGTTGTATTCCAGAGAGGTATTTGTATCATAGCAGAAAAGCCTCTAGACGTAAGGTTCTGCCACTTCCTTATATGCATTACACGGCTCCTAAGTGATAAGGTTTTGTTTATTTAATTCCATCTTAAAGTAAAGTTTAACAGGGCAGTTTACATACAATAAACATAGAATATAAGAACAGGAGAAAACTGGCAGTTGAAGGCAATACAATAGCCAATCTGCTTAAAGCAAAAAGGTTATATTTTATTTCGTATCGAAATCATTGCATAAATTAGTATAAAACTGATAAAAAATAGAAGGCGTACAGGCGGCTAAATATCTTTTCACCAAAAACGAGCAACAGCAACGGCATTGTCTGTAGCCTCCAACAATTCCTCCTCTGTACATGAGGCAGGACACAGTGGACAGTGTTCAACCTTATTTCTCTCACATTTAGCAGCAACTTCCCATCACACATCAGGAGGGGCATCCCGAGCTCTGAGGATTACCTGGGAAGGAATCCCACTGGAGCATTGCAGCGCACCCAAATACCTGGGAGTCACTCTGGACCGTTCTCTGACCTACAAGAAGCACTGCCTGAACATCAAACAAAAAGTGGGTGCTAGAAACAATATCATACGAAAGCTGACTGGCACAACCTGGGGATCACAACCAGATACAGTGAAGACATCTGCCCTTGCGCTGTGCTACTCTGCTGCTGAGTACGCATGCCCAGTGTGGAACACATCTCACCACACTAAAACAGTGGATGTGGCTCTTAATGAGACATGCCGCATTATCACAGGGTGTCTGCGTCCTACACCACTGGAGAAATTACACTGCTTAGCCGGTATTGCACCACCTGACATCCGCTGGGAAGTAGCAGCCAATAGTGAAAGGACCAAGCAGAGACATCTCCAGCTCATCCCTTGTTTGGGTATCAGCCAGTATGTCAACAACCTAAATCAAGAAATACTTTTCTTAGATCTACAGAGACACTCGCTGGAACACCTCAGCAAGCGAGAGTTCAAAAGTGGCAGGCTCAAACCCAACACCTCAATCCGTGGGTGATACCAGATGAGAGACTCCCCCCTGGGCACACAGAAGACTGGGCGACTTGGAAGGCGCTGAACAGACTGCACTCTGACACCACGAGATGCAGAGCCATCTTAAGAAATGGGCCTCAAAGTTGAATCCACGACATGCGAGTGTGGAGAAGAGCAAACCACTGACCACCTGCTGCAATGCAACTTGAGCCCTGCCACATGCACGATGGAGGACCTTCTTGCGGCAACACCAGAGGCACTCCAAGTGGCCAGATACTGGTCAAAGGACATTTAATCAGCTACCAAGTTTGCAAAATTTGTGGGGTTTTTTTATCTGTTTGTTTGTTTTGTTCTGTTAGAAATGTAATACAATGTTCTGGTTGCGGATGACACGATAAATAAATAAAATCAGGAGGGGCAATGCCAGCTAGCTTTTGTAGAGTTTATCAACAGGTGTAGGTTGAAGACATCCTGTGATTATTCTGCATGTTTCATCCAAAAGCATTGCTTTTAAACATTTGAAGTGAAAAGGTAAAGTTAACCCATCAATTTTTTTCTCTAATTATATGCATAGTTATTTCCTATTCATGACCAACATTGTGAACATAAATGAACTGATCAAAAAAATGTAAAACCAAAACTTTCAGCATGTTTGGCCTTTTATTTATTTACTAGCTTGGGGACCCAGTGATGCCCAGGCTATTTGAGATAGGCATTGTTTGTCTGCACTCCAGTTGGAGTCTGGATCCAATGTCAGTTGGCTTCAGTGGGTATAGGTAAACTCCAACTCCCATATGTAAGTCCCATCGTCTGTGGTCCTTCCTCCTCCAAATGGCACCAGGATATAGGATGGATCATGAGGACTCTGTATGCCAAGTTTGGTCTTGATCAGTCATTGGTGTGAGTCACAGTGGTCTCAGGAAGTGACTGAAGGTACCATCAGGGGCGGCTCAACCCATTACGCAAAGTAAGCATTCGCAGTATAGTTGGTTTGGCCCAGGGGTGCTCCTGAGGACCTCTTGGGGGAAAATAGGCCTTGACATATGCGAGTTGTAGTTACTGGGATGTATAGTTCACCTACAATCAAAGAGCATTCTGAACTCCCCCAGTGATGGAATAGAACCAAATATGGCACACAAAACTCCCACGACTAACAGAAAATATATATCAGTGATTGGTTGTGGGGGCACCAAAATACTGTTTGCTTACCGTTGAAAATTACCTAGGGTACCGTAAGACCCATCATCCATGGTCCATCGTCCCACAAACCACACCAGGATGTAGTCGATTTTCTCTAACTTTCCAGTATCTGGCTGGAAAACACCCTCATTTTTCCGACGTTACATCTGATCCAAGGTTTAAGCCACCTTATTGCATCACTTCCACTTCATTAGATGTAAGACTGCGATTTATGGCACTCACTGTTTTGCATAAGTCTGTTGTACTCAATAAAACTTATTTCCGAAGAAACACAAACACATTCCTGGAAATATTTTCACCATCCAATAAGTAGTTTCGGACAATTGTTTCAATGTGTTGCTTCTCACGTAAACATACACAGTTAGAACTAGAAAGAGGCAAACTTGGGAATCTTCCACATCCAAATAATAAGCATTTCCCCTGGGCTCTATAGGCCCTTCCCAAGCCTTATATGCATCATGTTTTGCCATGGGAACAATATAAAAAGCTCTGGGGTTGCTCTGCACATGAAAAGCAGAGTAAAAACTTGTTTTTCTATTTGTTCAGATTGCATTTCTAATATGTGACAGGGAGCACAGGCACATCTCAAACGTCTCTTAAATTTGTATCACAATATTCACATTGCTATGTTGAATGAATGAGCCCCCAACTACCTGACACAGACTGTTGCACAGGGGATGTTGGGACATGTTTGAGCATGAACAGCAGGGCTAGGCTGGTCCTGACACCAGAAAGAGTTAAAATGGCTATTTTAAGCAGGAAATTTTGGGTATCATGAAAAGGCTGCAAATGACTTTTATATTTTTACTACCAGAGATGGAAAAAAGGATTGTGGGATATTCGATTCCATATAACTAGTGTTGGATGGATGGAGAAGGGTGTTATTTTGCTACCCTGCTTTGGGAAGTAAAGATGTTGGGTCTGTCTTGCTGCACATGCAGTTTGTATGGGATCCTGCCCAGTCTGTTGGCCATTTGAAAGGAGAGCCTGATATTTCTGGGCAAGGTTCTAGAGAAAGTGGTGGCCTCCCAGCTCCAAAGTTTCTTGGAGGAAACCAATTATCTGGATCCATTCCAATCTGGTTTCAGACCCAGCTACGGAACTTAGATGGCATTGGTCGCCTTGGTGGATGATCTCCAAAGGGAACTGGATAGGGGGAGTATGTCCCTACTGGTTCTCCTGGACCTCTCAGTGGTGTTTGATGCCATTGACCACGGTATCCTTCTGGGCTGCCTCTCCAGGATGGGGTTAGAGGCCACTGTTTTGCAGTGACTCCCATTCTTCCTGGAGGGTCGGGCCCAGATGATGGAGGTGGCGGACACCTGTTTGACTCACTGGCTGTTGTCTGCAAGGTCCATCAGGTTTCAGTTCTATGCCCCATGCTACTCAACATTTACATGAAACAGCTGGGAGAGATCTTCTGGAGTTCGGTCTCGCTCCATGCAGTCATGCTGGCCACATGACCTTGGAGGTATCTATGGACAAAGCTGGCTCTTTGGCTTAGAAATGGAGATGAGCACCAACCCCCAGAGTTGGACATGACTGGACTTAATGTCAGGGGAAAACCTTTACCTTTACTACTCAAATTGATGCAGATGACATCCAGCTCTATTACTCCTTTCCACCTAAAGTCAAGGATGCCCTATTCATTTATTCATTGCATTTATTTACTGCTTTCCTTGCTCCTGGGGAGACTCAAAGCGGTGTACAACAACTAATGGCAAAATTCAATATATACGTATGTACAAAACCAGCGTATATACAAAACCGAAGCATGATAACCAAAACAATAACATATAACTATAAATTAAACCTTAAAATCATATTAAACATAGAACATAAACAGATTTTTAAAATTAAAATAATAGAATTAAAAACCTCTTAATATAGCATTAAAATCACAAAATCCTAAACTGGTGCCTGTCATCAATAATGAACTGGATGAGAGTAAACAAGCTGAAATTAAATCCAGACAAGACAGAGGTACCTCTGGTCAGTCGGAGGTCAGATCAGGGTATAAGGTTACAGCCTGTGTTGAATGGCATTGCACTCCCCCTGAAGATGCAGGTTTGCAGCTTGAGAGCAATCCTGGATACATCACTGAACCTGGAACCTCAGGTGTCGGCAGTGGCCAGGAGTGCCTTCGTACAATTAAAACTTGTGTGCCAGCTGCTCCCATACCTTGAGACACCAGACTTGGTCATGGTAGTCCATACCTTAGTTACATCCCACCAAGACGGTATTTGGGGGGCTGAGTCTGAGTGAAAGAGAGTCTACCCTAGCAAACCTTTTGTATCATTACCCCAATACCCCCATGCATATGGGATATATTGAGTATGGTGATCAGATCATGATATGAATAAACATAACAGTTCAAATAATGCACCAGTAAGGCCTTTTCGCGAACCACCATGAGAATTTCAGGGCGGGGGGCTGAAGCCCCACCCCCCCCCCCCCCCCCCCCGGCTACACGCCTGTCTCTGGCCCATCCTCTGTTCGGATATGAGCCAGCATGCCAACACCTTAAGTCAGGAAATAGCTTTCTAAGATCTATAGAGATACTTGCAGGAACACCTCAGCACCGAGAGTCCAAAAGTGGCAGGCTAAAACCCAAAACCTCAATCAATGGCTGAGACCGAATGAGAGACTATCCCCCTGGGCATACAAAAGATTGAATGACTTGGAAGGCGCTGAACAAACTACGCTCTGGTACCACGAGATGCAAAGCCAATCTCAAGAAATAGGGCTATAACACACCACCTAATATAATGCAATATAAGTACTGTCACTTGCACAATGGATGACCTTCTTACAGCAACACCAGAGGTACTTGAAGTGGCCAGCTTCTGGTCATAGAAAACTTAGCATAATGCCAAGTTTTTGGCTTTGTGGTGTGTGTGTGTACACTGCATTCTCAATTCGCTTCTGATGTGATAAATCAATAAATAAATAACTACCTGAGAGTGCCTTGGACCGCAAGGAGATCCAACCAGTCCATACTCCAGAAAATAATGCCCAACTGTTCACTGGAGGGAAGGATATTAGAGGCAAGGATGAAGTACTTTGGCCACATAATGAGAAGACTGAAAAGCTTAGAGAAGACAATGATGCTGGGGAAAATGGAAGGAAAGAGAAAGAATAGCTGACTTATTTTCTTGGCTTCTTCTTCTACCAAATTGCCAACCAAGCTTTTAGGAAGCTAGTTATGTGAACACAGCTGTTTGGGGAAACCCCAGATCTAATCTGTAGCTATTCATGTGTAGATGAACTTGTTTGCCACAGGGTTGGAAACCCTAAGCAAGACACAAAAGGAGTAAACAGACTAATCCTATGTCAGAAACTTCAGAAGAATACCCCAGAATCTTTCATTTGCCAACACCTTCTGTCTCAATTTCACAGCATGAAATGTACTGTTTGTTCTTTGTTTAACCAAGATTGCGTTCTTCAGTTTCTTCCAACACAGCATTGACAACGAATTCAAAATAACTCTATATCCAACTATCTTCCCTGCCCTCTTATTGACAAGAAAACTGAAGATTTCTCTCTCTCTTATGTTGAAATAAACATATATTACTAATCAAATGGCAGAAAATTTGCCATCCTTGAAACTACAAGATGTTTCCACCCACTCTGTGAACATTGTCTACATCTTCTTTAGACAAAGAGTAAGTTTCCTTCCCAACTGCAATGCTTTTGAGATTTCTTGAGGTCTGTCAGACCCAGTGTAAGCTGAAAAAGGAAATCCTGATGCTTTATGCCCTCCAACTTCCCTCAGAGGAAAACCAGGATACATGTGGCCAAGCAACAGCAAAATGTAGTCAAGATGGCAAATAGTGATTAATGACGCAAGGAAAAACTGAAGCAGGTTGCTTTTGCCTGATCCTATTGGAAAAGGCATGGTTCAGACCTCTCTTCTCCATCCTTGGTTATTGGCATGCAAAATTCTTTTGTCATTCTCATTTCTCAGCTCTTGAATTAGGCTGAGGACAAAGGGAGTGGGGCGAGAGGAGTTGAAAAAAATAGGGACATTTTAAAAGCAGCTAAAATTAGATGATAAAGCAATGGTTCTCAATGTTCCTAATGCCGCAACCCCTTGATACAGTCCCTCATGTTGTGATGACCCCCAAATCATAACACTATTTTTGTTGTTACTTCATAACTGTGATTTTGCTACTGTTATGAGTCGCAATGTAAAGATTTGATATGCAGGATGTATTTTCATTCACTGGACCAAATTTGGCACAAATACCCAGTATCCCCAGATTTGAATACTGGTGGGGTTGGAGGGGATTGATTTTGTCATTTGGGAGTTGTAGTTAATAGTTAACCTACAATCAAAGAGCATTCTGAACTCCATCAACTACTGAACTGAACCAAACTTGGCACACAGAACTCCCATGACCAACAGAAAATACTGGAAGTTTTTGGTGAGCATTGACCTTGGGTTTTGGAGTTGTAGTTCACCTACATCCAGAGAACAATAATGGACCTGGACCAAACTTGGCACAAATATTCAATATGCCCAAATGTGAACACTGGTGGAGTTTGGGGAACATAGACCCTGACATTTGGGAGTTGTAGCTGCTGGGATATATAGTTCACCTACAATCAAAGAGCATTCTGAACCCCACCAATGATAGAATTGGGCCAAACTTCCCACACCGAACCCCCATGATCAACAGAATAAATAAAATACTGCATTTTCTGATGGTCTTTGGCAATCCCTCTGGCACCTCCCTCGCAATCCCCCTAGGGGTCTTGACCCCCAGGTTGAGAAACACTGTGATAGAGGATTGACAGTTGGGAGGTTATGATTCCATCAGCTTTGCCTTCAAAAAATCCTGTGAAGGCAGGTGGACAAACACAGAGTTCTGGAAGAAACAAAGACCACCAGCACTGAAGCAATGTATTGTCGAAGGCTTTCATGGCTGGAATCACTAGGTTCTTGTGGGTTTTTTCGGGCTATAGGGCCATGTTCTAGAGGCATTTCTCTTGACATTTCGCCTGCATCTATGGCAAGCACCCTCAGAGGTAGAGCAATGATTCTGCATCACCAACTTCACTGAACTGACCACATTGTCTGAAAGTCTGATCACCATCTCCCAAAGCAGTTATTTTATTCTCAACTTAAGAACTGAAAACAGCATATTAGTAAACAGCAATGGGGGATTTAAAGATTTAAAGCTAACCTAAAGAATGTGGTATAAACACAAAGAACTGGAAAGCCATGGCACTCAAGTGTTTAACTGATGGTCAGCTGTTACAAAGAGTGCTACTGATTTTGAAGAGGCACGAATACAGAGCGACAAGGAAAAATGTGCCAAGCACAGATCTCAAGCAAGCCCTTGTTGTGACCATCTTCCACCTCATTGCGAAAGACCATGTGGAACTAGAAAAGGATTCAGTGCTTCATGTGGCATTTCCAGTTTGAAAAACACTAGTACAATTTTATTTTGTGGCTTGTTATGTACATACACATGGACTCCAGCTAATGGCAAGTTGGCAACACAATGCCAGGATTTTCTTGTTATTGTTTCCCTTGAAGTCATTTCCCACCTAAGGTGACCTTATCGAGGAGGGGATTTGGTAAGATTGGTTTGGAGCAGCATTTGCCATTGTCTTTCTTTTAGGCTGAAATAGTGTCTCTTGGCCAAGGCCATTCTGCAGGTGCCTGTGAGTGAGCAACCATTCAAACCCCTGTTTTCCTGAATCCTACTCCAGCACTGTCACCACTATGTCATGCCAGCTCTTCATAGCGTTATAACTTATAATTTGTTTACTTGACGCATTTATACCTTGCTGTGAGGTTGGAAATGTAACCAGAGTGACATACAGATGAATAAAAATAACACAGACCTTGCCCTCAGGTATATAGTCTGATTAAAAAAAAAGCCTTGACACACAGAAAATGTGATGAGGAAAAGAAAACAAGAAATCTCAGAGAACCAATCTTAATGTTAACATGCTCACAGGTCTTATCGCACCTCTTCGGCTGTGTCTACACTGTAGAATTAATGTCTTTTGACACTACTGTAACTGTCATGGCTCAATGTTATGGAATCTTGGGAGTTGTAGTTTGGTGAGGCACCAGCGTTCTTGGGAAAAGAAAGTAAAATTACAACTTCCAGGATTCTATAGCCTTGAGCCATGGTATCAACCTGCATTAAATGTACAGTGTAGACCAGGCATGGGCATGTTTTGGACTTCAACTCCCACAATTCCTAGTAGCCAACTTGGAGGGCCAAAGTTTGCCCCTTGCTTGGGGTGCAAGCTCCCACTTTATTTGCCTTGTATTAAGTGTTTGCTTGCAGCTCAAGGCTTGGGATTCTGCAGAAGGGTGGCTTCCTGTTAAAGTTTGCAGTTATAGGGCAGGCCCCCTGTCCATCATCGTTAAGTTTGGTTCCGCCCCCTGTTCAGGACAATTGAGAAGGGAAGGGAGCCATTTTCTGTCAGTTTCAGCAAGGAAAGTCAATGTACAGGACGTGTACAGACTTCTCCTGTACAAAGGCTTCAACCCTTAAGACCTCCTGGGGGAGAACAGTCTTAAGAGCAAAAGGATTCCCAAAGATTCCCAGGGAAACAGCCCTAAAGCTCTGAGGAATTTTGGAGTGAAAAACAGGTTTGAATATCTAAGAACTCCACCTGAAGTGACTACAGGCCTACTGGTAGGTCCACTCGGTGCTTTGAGACGCAGTTCAACCCGGTAGTGGCACCCACATCAGTTAGGTTTAGGTTCACAGTTAGCCTGGGAGAAGTTTGGAAAGGGATTTTCCTTTAGAGTAAAAGTAACAGAAGCCACCAGTTGCACAAAAGCCTGGAAGCATTTGTTTAACTTTTTAAGATAAAATAAGTTTCTGTTGATTGTTCACCAATAAAAGACTTTGTTATATTTCACAAGTCCTCTAAAGACTGCTTATGGTGAAAATCCTTACGAATTTCTCTTCAGGCCCCCTGGCTTCCCGCTGGGCTAAAGTTGCACGTCCTGTTTTAAAAGCAATTCGTTTCAAGCCCAGCGTGTGACAGAACACTTGGTGTAGACCTGCCCTAGAAAGTCTTTCTTTCATAGGGCTACTATAAGCAGATGCCTATTTGATGATGCAAAACAGCACACAATACAGTTTTAAAAAAAAGCAGCCTTTACTTTTGGAGATCATTGCTTTCCATACCCATAATCTTATGGGATTATTCTGAACCTCATTGACCTTTGCATGCCTGAAATAGAAAAAAAAAGAGCTTTAAAGAAGAAAAAAGGATGCATTTAGATAAAAATCAGGTGGAAGACAGCAAACACATGCAGACACAATAACAAATTATTTCTGTTGTTGAGACTGTTGCCAGTTACCTACAGAAATGCAATTACGGTAAAATAATAAGCATTTGTAAAGTACTTTGCAACATCCCAATATCTTTTACATATATTGTTTTGTTAAGCACCTTCAAAGAGACCTATTAATTCACTCTTTATGTTGAATCCCATGGAGCAAATGGGAAGCTAAGGTACTTAGATTCACCTGATGTTCTCATGGCAGAGATGAGATTTAGTATCTACGCTGATGGGTTATAGCAATTTGAAACTACATTAATTGCCATGGATCAACACTATAAGAATTCTCAGAGTTTTGTGTGATATTTGGTGGTACCACAACCTGCAAATCCCTGGATTCCATCGGAGGAAGCATTGGCAATTAAAGTGATGTCAAACTGCTGTAATTCTGTAGTATGGATAAGAGGTCTGTCTTTTTAGGTGAACCCTGACATCACCTATTCAGAAATGCAGGGACATGAGAGAAGCCTCTCACAGGATAGTAAAACATTAAAACATCTGGGCGTCCCCTAGGCAATGTCCCTGCAGATGGTCAATTCTCTCACACCAGAAGCAACTTGCAATTTTTCAAGTTGCTCCTGACATGAAAAAGAAAAAAAAACTATTCAGAAGTAAGCCATATTGATTTGAAGTGGGCTTTCTCCAAGCTATGTTGCTTAGTATAGGAATGCAGGCTCATCCACTGAACTATTGGGATATATATGTGGATATAGGTTTGTTTGCTTGCTTGCTTGCTTTATCTGAACTCTCGGATGTTTTTGGAGTCTATTGTAAGGACCAAATAGACAGAAATGATGCCTCCAAGCAATTGCCGCCTGTCTTATTTAAAGCATATTTGAGACTTCTGAACCAAAATCCATCTACTGACACTGTCACATTTTCCCTGAAATTCATATGACACAACACCATCACAGCCTGTGGCATGGTGCCTTTGAATTAGATCTGAATTTATTCATGAGCTTGGCAGCCACAGAAAAAGTTCATCTGCATCATAAGCGCTGGACCACAGATATTTGTTTTTCTTCATTGACGTGATATGAAAATATAACCACACCAGTCATCAGGCTAACATTTCCAACAACAATTCCTGAGGGCAAGAAAGCATAAGAACATCTTGGAAAATCTAGCCAGCTAAAACTGCAGCCTCCTTCCATCTTCATTAATACTGACGTAAAGACCTGCATCTTCCTCGATGTAGAATTTACATATGTAAAATGTTAAACCTAGCCTTACATTATAAAATCAGTGTAGTTTTCAATGAGAAACAAAGAAAAGGAAGAAAAAAAAACACGTTCTTGCATCTGTATAACTACTATGGGTGCACCTACACTGTAAAATTAATTAAATCCAGGCAAAACTTAAGCCCTTGGCCCTTCATTGTCTTAGGAAGGCAAGAGGTTGCTTTATAGCAGTGGTTCTCAACCTTCCTAATGCCACGACCCCTTAATAAAGTTCCTCATGTTGTGGTGACCCCCAACCATAACACTATTTTCATTGCTACTTCATAACTGTAATTTTGCTACTGTTATGAATCATAATGTAAATACCTGATATGCAGGATGTATTTTCATTCACTGGACCAAATTTGGCATAAATACCCAATATGCCCAAATTTGAATACTGTTGGGGTTAGGAGTGGGGATTGATTTTGTCATTTGGGAGTTGTAGTTGCTGGAATATATAGTCTGCGTACAATCAAAGAGTACTTTGACCTCCACTAATGATAGAATTGAACAAAACTTGGCACACAGAACTCTCATGACCAACAGAAAATAGTGGAAGGGTTTGGTGGGCATTGACCTTGAGTTTTGGAGTTGTAGTTCATCTACATTCAGAGAGCACTATGGATGCAAATAAGAATAGACCTGGATCAAACTTGGCACAAATACTCAATATACCCAAATATGAACACTGGTGGAGTTTTGGGGGGAAAGACCTTGACATTTTGAAATTGTAGTTGCCAGGATTTATAGTTCATCTACAATCAAAGAGCATTCTGAATCCCACCAACGATAAAATTGGGCCAAACTTACCACAAAGAACCTCCATGACCAACAGAAAATGCTGTGTTTTCTGATGGTCTTTGGTGATCCCTCTGAAACCCCCTCGTGACCCCCCCCCCCAGGAGTCCCGACCCCCAGGTTGAGAAACGCTGCTCTATAGGGTGTCAGACCATTGGTCCAGCTACCTATAATTAGTTCATCTCTGCAGGATCCTTTCCATCTTCCTTCTTCAGTTGCCATGAATTGAACATGGAACATTTCACACAAAACACAAGCTGTGTCTCTAAGTTAAAGGCTGGTTCTTTTTGTTTGTAAATAAAGCAACCATTATGAGTCAATGTCCAAAGCCAACTTGATGGTGCAGTAACTGTAATATCTTGTCATCACTTGGGGAAATTTGGAGGCACACAATATAATAGAGTAACATATAAAACTGGACATAGTTGGAGATTTCACAGTTTCTTGCAGGTAGGGATGCTAAATGATTCTTTATCAACTCCAATGGTTACCAGTGTTTAAGAATGGTGCCAACTACCTTGAAAGCTCTAAACAGCAATGGATCATTTGATGCATATTTCTTACTAATTGCATGCCTTATTAAAATATTTGCTTGAGAGATGGTTAGCTTTGGGTTCCAGCTCCCAACTAGTAGAAGCCACTAGAGCCAATGTCAGCCTTATTTTTAAAAGAGAGAGCCAATGTGGCGTAGTGGTTTGAGTATCTGGACTGTGATTCTGCAGACCAAGATTAGATTTCCCATTTAGCCATGAAAACCCACAAGTTGATCTTAAGTCATGCACTCTCAATCACAAAAAACCCCTGTGATAGTTTCACCTTACAGTCACCTCAAGTCAGAAATGACTTGAAGGCACACAACGAGAACAATTTTGCAGTTAGGGTTCACCTTAAGATTTAGATTCTTAAACTTTTTCCACTCGAGACCCTTTTCTGCCCCATAAATTTTTACGTGACCCCATGTATATAGATATATATAAGTATAAACAGCAAACACTTACCAATAATAAATCAACATTTGCAATGCTTGCTAATAGGCTGATTTTCCTTTTCGTAGAGTACAACTGAAGCATTTTCTGCAGAGTCCACTGTAAACATTTTTCTGCTTTTTATCAATGTATATATGCATTAAATTGTGTCGATAAATAAATAAATAAATAAATAAACACTGTCCATTCTTCCTAACAGATTTGTGAAAATGGATGACATTCAGAAAACTTACACTATTACTAAATTAACCCATTGCAGTGGTGCAATAGGTTAAACTCTTGTGCTGGATGAACTGCTGACCTGAAAGTCTGAGGTTTGAATGTGCAAGATGGGATGAGCTCCCATCTGTCAGCTCCAGCTTCCCATGCAGTGGACATGAAAAAAGCCTCCCACCCTGGGCAACGGCCAATTCTCTCACACCAGAAGCAACTTGTAGTTTCTCAAGTCACTTCTGACATGATTTTAAAAAACCCCAAATTTAGCCAAAGGGACCCATTTTGAGGTCAGAACCCACAGTTTAAGAAGCAATGGTCCAGAGGACAGGATCAGAGCTCAATTTGACCTCAACAGATGGGAGAACTGGACCAAAACTAACAAAATTAATTTCCATTAGCACAAAAAGACGACATGACAGCCAGCTTTAAATACCTGAAGGATATTGATTATTTAGGGCTTTTCTACACAGACTAGAAAAATCATACTCATCTTGTAGACACATTGATCATGACACATAATATCCATGACAATTTCTTATGCAATCTTATGCATTTCTTTAGGATTTAATCCATTAAAATAAATCTTACATTTAACTCTATGGTTTTACAGAAAATCAGAACTTTAGCTGTGTGGCAAAGGCACATCTACACTGCCATATAATGCAGTTTGAAACTACATTATATGGTCAATGTGTTGTCAAAAACCGAACCCCAAAATTATAAGCTCCATTGGGATAAATTAGGGAGCCCACTTGGACTTCAGTCCTAGTTTCTGAGTTATTTTCATTACATCTCCTGGAATGGTGCACAGTGCGCACACACCTTACACACCTCAGACCTCAGGTGATGGTGACACCTTAGTTTCCATAATCTTCTCACAATGTCCCAGGAAGACACCTGGAACACACAATGGGCTTACCCAAGAGCCTGTAGTTTTCCCCTGTTTTATCCTGATATGATCTGATTTATTCATGGGAATGTTCCCTCATCTCTGTCACCAAATCAGATCCTTCCTTAGGGTGTCCATTGAAATGGCCAACACCCTGAGCACCCTTTGGTTTACCAGACTGGCACACATTATATTAACCAGAGCTGTGATATCAAAAGCCATCTCAACCCATTATCTTTTGCCTCACCACATACCTTTCCACTTACACCCCTCTCCTGGGCAGATCGGTAAAGAGACCAAATCTTCAAAATAATTCACTGGCAGTTTATTAAATTTCCCACCATGACCAAAGACCATCAGTAATGATGTTGGACAGAGGGCCAGACCAACTAAAGAACGGATCCTACTTGGCCACATTTTGGATCAATCAGAAGTCAGCATGGCAGTCTTGAATAGCTGTCAGTGCAATAAATAAAACTGTATGTTCATAATTTTGATATGTTAGTTATTTGGAGCACTGTCTCTGTTGACATCCTCTTTGGCCGTCAAGAATAAAGCCTCTGATTTTTCCTTCACCCTGTCTGCGTCTCATCTGGCCTTCTGGACGCTTGACACACCGAATTCCAAAGCTGTGGTTCTTGAGGAAGCAAAAATGACATAATAAGTGTACATTCACACAATACAAACAAATGAAGTTAAGTTGTGTTATATAACTCAATATTAGCACACTTCAATCTAGCAGACAATACATGTATTTGTATGCAAGATAGGAGGTGGGGTGGGGAGGTGGGATGGAGTTTCCATAGCCATGTGGCCAAAAGCAATGCAAAGGACTCGAAGTGAGGACCGATCCCTAAACATTAGATGAATTCAGAAGGGGAAAATTTGTGCTGGTTATAGCAATCTAACCAAGGTTTGTGTGATGAGTGTGGTATTTACAGGATCACTTCAGGGTCAATACTGACTGGAATGGTGTATAAAGGTTCCTTTATACACCTATGGTGGAAGTGCAAGAAAATCAAATCCTTCTGGCAATTGATACACAAAACGATAGAATTAATTTTGCAGATAAATTTTGAGTTTAAACCAGAATATTTCTTATTAGGATTAATGGACTTTGAAATGGAAAAGAACAGAAATAGAATTTTTAGTTATCTAATAACAGCAGTGAGGATCAAGTTGGCACAACTATAGAAAACCAAAGAAATACCAACAATTGAAAACTGGCTATTGAAAGTTTGAGAAATAATGAATATGGTTCTGCTTATGCAAAAATTAACAGACAATAATATACAAAGACAAAAAACAAACTGGGAAAAATTTATTGATTTTATTAGAGAAGACAATGTAGAAGTCTATATTCAGGAAGCATAAAAAAGGTTTTAAAGGCTAAAGTTTAGAAAGAAATCATAGAATCATAGAGTTGGAAGAGACCTTATGGGCCATCCAGTTCAAGAAGCAGGAATATTGCATTCAAAGCACCCCTGACAGTCTCTGTTTAAAAGCGTCCAAAGAAGGAGCCTCCACCACACTCCGGGGCAGAGAGTTCCACTGCTGAACAGCTCTCACAGTCAGGAAGTTCTTCCTCATGTTCAGATGGAATCTGCTTTCTGGCAGATGGCAGTCTGACTGAGAACCCAACAAAAAGAGTTGTAAACACAACCTAAAGCAACCTGGAAGATAGATAAGATAGATAGATAGATAGATAGATAGATAGATAGATAGATAGATAGATAGATAGAATTCAGTTTTTTTTTCTTTTTTTCTTTTCTCTCTCTCGCTCCTCAACCCTCATCTCCTCCCTTTCCTACTTTTCTTTCACATATTGTTCTCACACTTTTGTTGTAAACCTATCGTGATTTTACAAACTTCTTTCATGCTCCAATCTATCAGAGACAATTTATTCTCAATAAAAATAATTTGAAAAAAAATACAAACTGGGAAAATGTGGCACCAAACTGAATTTATTTTGTCAGTGTAGAGAAGCCTTTGGTCGTGTATTCTTGCATGTCCAAGAGTTGGAGCAATTGGCCTTAGCAGCCGCTCACAGCCTGGTGCCATTTGGAAATAATTTTTGCATTAACAGGATGCCAGGAGTGCATCTGCACCAAAGAATTAATGCCATTAGATGCCATCTGAACCGCCATAGCTCAGTGCTATGGGATCCTGGAAGTTGGGGTTTTCCAAGGTCTTTAGTTTGGTGATGCACCACAGAGAACTGGTGTATCACTAAACTACTACTCCCAGGATTTGATAGCATTGAGCAATGGCAGTTCAGTGGTGTCAAACTGCATTTATTCTACAATCTACAGTATACATGCAACCAAGGATATAAGCAGAGAAGAGCAACAAGCAGATATTCACAATATGGGTCTAATTATAGCTCCTTATCGCTGTAATTGAACTAAATACACAGAAAAGTATAATCAATGTGATATTTGACCTCAAGCAAAAAATTTACACCAGCAGCCTTCCAGTTACAAGCATAAGATAAGAAGCTGGGCACTTTCCCTCTGCATTATTTCCTTGCCACATATCCTGTCTGAGGGCCAGCTAACCTTTTGCCCTCTTTCCAAATGAGTCGTAATCTTGCGTAAATAACACCTTTGCGTCAGAAAGTTTGGCTAATGAAGTATGAGTCTGAGAGATTGAACTCTGTACATCAGTTGACTCCAGGAAAAGTCAATGAGTCACTGCCTGCTGTTACCGTCTTCAAAAGGGCATGCAAATGAGCACACAGTTGGGATTTCTTTACTCAAAAAGGTAAAATAGAGAGTAGATGCCAAAGAACTTTCAGAAAGGAAACCAGAGAGGAAGCAAAAATTATTAGTTTTTTTCCTGTTGATTTAGTTTTTATCCATATTGCCTTCCCACGCTACCTCCCAGGCATCTCCTTTAGTCCTTGTAACAATCCTGCTGTGCAGATTGAATGTGTGACATAATGTGAAGCTGATTAATAACTGTTTTAGTTCTTGTTGCATGCCTTCATTTCCAACTTATGGCAACTCTATTGTGGCTTTTTTGAGTTTTTTTCGTGTCAGAAGTGACTTGAGAAGTGACTTTTTGTAACTGAGCATGTGTGACTTCCTGAGGGTTATCCAGTGGGTTTCCATGGCCAAGTAGGAGATCAAACCCTAGTCTCAAGAGATGTAGGCTAACCACTACATCATAGTACACAAGGCATGGGCAAACTTGGACCCTCCAGGTGCTTTGGACATCAACTCACACAATTCCTAACAGCTAACTTATCAGCTGTTGGGAATTGTAGGTGTTGAAGTCCAAGTCATCTCAAGGTCCGAAGTTTGCCCATACTTGGACCGGCCACGTTGTCCAAATGCCCAACCACCGTATCCCAAAGCTGTTGCTCTGCTCCAAACTCAAGAATGGAAATACGGAATGTTGGAGAAAAGGAAAAGAGATTTAAATATAGGCTCAAAGCCAACCTTAAAAACTCTGGCATAGACACCGAGAACTGGGAAGTCCTGGCCATTAAGCACTCCAGCTGGAGGTCAGCTGTGACCAGCAGTGCTGTAGAATTTGAAGAGGCACGAATGGAGGGCAAAAGAGAGAAACGGAAGGCACATCAAGCCAACTCCAACCAGGACCGCCTTCCACCTGGAAACTGATGCCCTCACTGTGGGGGAACGTGCAGGTCAAGAATAGGGCTCCACAGTCACCTACATACCCTCCACCAGTACATCGATCTTGGAAGACAATCCTACTCAGACAACGAGGGATCGCCTAAACAAGTAAGGACACCATAACCTACAATATAGAATAGTGTAATAAATTAGCATCCCTTACAAGTGCTGGAGAAAGCCCGAGGATCTTTGAAATGGTAACGGGAAACAGTAGTATTTGCCTAGACATCAGCATAGTACTTGGTGTTTGGCTAATTTTGCAAATTTTTGAGCCATGATTGGTTGAGTCTATGGATGCAGAACCAATGGATATGGAAAGACAATTTTAGAAGGGGTGACTGGGATCACTTCGGCCAGGGACCACTCTCCAGCATCAGTACCAAAAGGGTTACAAATCAGTTTTTGGTCAACTTTAAATTTGGTTTGATTATTTTGGGGTGCCGATTCAGAAAATTGCATTGGATAGACCACATCAACTATACTTTTTGATACAGAACCTATGCCATCCAGTAGTCGCCATCTACTCACCCACAGAAAACATATTTAATAATCTTTACTTACTTACTTACTTACTTACTTAGGCGATCCCTCGTTGGACGAGTAAGATGGTCTTCCATTATGGATTTCCCTGTGGGTCCGTATGTGGCTGTGGAGCCCTATTCTTGCTCTGCATCTTCTTCCGCAGTGAGGGCATTGGTTTCCAGGTGGAAGGCGTTCCCGGTCGGGGTTGGCTTGACGCGCCTTCCTCCTGGCACGTTTCTCTCTTTCACCCTCCACTCGTGCCTCCTCGAATTCTGCAGCACTGCTGGTCACAGCTGTCCTCCAGCTGGAGCGCTCAAGGGCCAGGGCTTCCCAGTTCTCAGTGTCTATGCCAGAGTTTTTAAGGTTGGCTTTCAGCCCATCTTTAAATCTCTTTTCCTGTCCACCAACGTTCCGTTTTCCGTTCTTAAGTTCGGAGTAGAGCAACTGCTTTGGGAGACGGTGGTCAGGCATCCGGACAACGTGGCCGGCCCAGCGGAGTTGATGTTGGAGGACCATTGCTTCAATGCTGGTGGTCTTTGCTTCTTCCAGCACACTGACGTTTGTCCGCTTGTCTTCCCAGGAGATTTGCAGGATTTTCCGGAGGCAGCGCTGATGGAATCGTTCCAGGAGTTGCATATGACGTCTGTAGACTGTCCACGTCTCACAGGCATATAGCAGGGTTGGGAGGACAATGGCTTTATAGACAAGCACCTTGGTCTCCCTACGGATGTCCCGGTCCTCAAACACTCTCTGCTTCATTCTGGAAAATGCTGCACTTGCAGAGCTCAGGCGGTGTTGTATTTCGGCGTCGATGTTGACTTTGGTGGAGAGGTGGCTGCCAAGGTAGCGGAAATGGTCCACATTTTCTAATGTTACGCCATTAAGCTGTATTACTGGCATTGGGGAGGGATTGGCTGGCGACTGCTGGAACAGCACCTTGGTTTTCTCAATGTTCAGTGACAGGCCGAGCTTCTCGTATGCTTCTGCGAAGGTGTTTAGAGTGGCTTGTAGATCTTCTTCTGAATGCGCACAGACGACATTGTCATCAGCATACTGGAGTTCTATAACAGATGTTGTTGTAACCTTGGTTTTGGCTTTCAGTCTGCTGAGGTTGAATAGCTTGCCATCTGTCCGATAGATTATTTCCACTCCGGTGGGAAGCTTCCCATCAACAAGGTGAAGTATCATAGCGATGAAGATGGAGAATAGAGTTGGGGCGATAACACATCCCTGTTTGACACCGGATTCCACCTTAAATGGGTCACTTTGGGAGCCACTGCTGTCCAAAACTGTTGCCATCATGTCATCATGGAGGAGCCGCAGGATGTTCACAAATTTGTTAGGGCACCCGATTTTGTGGAGGATGGTCCAGAGAGCGCTGCGATTCACTGTGTCAAATGCCTTTGCAAGGTCGATGAATGCCATGTACAGGGGTTGGTTTTGTTCCCTGCATTTTTCTTGGAGTTGTCGTGCAGTGAAGATCATGTCCACGGTTCCTCTGGAGGGGCGGAAGCCGTTCTGGGATTCTGGGAGGGTATCTTCTGAGAGGGGCAGGAGGCGGTTTGCAAGGATTCTTGCGAGGATTTTCCCAGCGGAGGTTAGAAGGGAGATACCTCGATAGTTTCCGCAGTCTGTTCTTTCCCCTTTTTTGAGGAGGGTGATGATGGTGGCGTCCTTGAAATCTGCTGGGATTTTCTCGGTCACCCACACTTTTTCTATGAGCTGGTGGAGTTGGTGTGTTAGCTCAGATCCTCCCTCTTTAAAGATTTCAGCAGGGATCCCATCTGGTCCACTGGCTTTGTTATTCTTCTGTTGGCTGATGGCATTGCTAACTTCTTCCAAACTAGGCAGTGCTGCAAGCTCGTCCCTGGTTTGTTGTTGTGGGATTTGTGAGAGGACCTCTTCGGCCACATTGGAGCTGCGGTTCAGGAGGCTTTGGTAGTGTTCTTTCCAACGTAGTGCAATTGAGTTTTGGTCCTTCAGGAGTTTGGTTCCATCTGATGAGCGTAGAGGCTGTATGCCATGGTTTCTTGGTCCATAGATTACCTTTGTGGCTTTGAAGAATCCCTGAGCATTATGGGTATCTGCCAGGTGTTGGATTTCTTCGGCCTTCTTTGTCCACCAGATGTTCTTGAGTTCTCTTGTCCTTCTTTGGACCTCAGCTTTTGCACTAGCATAGGTCTTTTTCTTAGCAGCACAGTTGATGTCTCTCTGCCATGCTTGGAAGGCTTTCCTTTTCTTGTCAATTAGCTGTTGGATCTCGATGTCATTTTCATCAAACCAGTCTTGATGTTTCTTGGCTTGGTATCCAATAGTTTCTTCGCAGGCTTGGATGATGGAGGTCTTCAGTTTGTTCCAATGTTCCTCAACATTTTCGGGGTGTTCTATGGGTAGATGGTCCTTGAGTGCTGTTTGGAGATGGGCTCGTCTGGAGGGCTCCTGAAGGGCTTGGGTGTTCATTTTGCGCCTTGTCTTCCTTCCTTGGAGTCTGCGCTTGGGGGCGATCTTGATAGCCATCGAGGATCGAATTAGCCTGTGGTCAGTCCAGCAGTCGTCAGCACCTATCATGGCTCTTGTGAGGAGCACGTCACGGCGGTCTCTGGCGCGTGTGATTACATAGTCTAAGAGGTGCCAATGCTTTGACCGGGGGTGCTTCCATGATGTCTTGAACTTGTTTTTCTGGCGGAAGAGCGTGTTGGTGATGACCAGGTTGTGCTCCGCACATTTGGTGAGAAGCAGGATGCCATTTGAGTTGCTGTTTCCAACCCCGTCTTTTCCTATGGTCCCTGGCCACAGGTCGAAGTCTCGCCCGACTCTTGCATTGAAGTCCCCCAGGAGGATGATTTTGTCCTCCTTAGGTATCCCCGATAGGACGGTGTCCAGCTGACAGTAGAATTTCTCCTTGATGTCTTCGTCAGCATCTAGTGTTGGTGCATAGGCACTTATGATGGTTGCCCGTTGGTTTTTGGCAAGATCGATTCGGAGGGTTGAGAGTCGTTCGTTGATGCCAGTGGGTGCTTCGGACAGATGTTTCACCAGATCATTTCTGATGGCGAAGCCAACTCCGTGCATTCTTTGGTCTTTTTCGGGCAGTCCCTTCCAGAAGAAGGTGTAGCCTCCTTTTTCTTCCTTCAGCTGTCCCTCTCCTGCTCTCCGGGTCTCCTGAAGGGCTGCTATGTCGATGTTGAAGCGTCCCAGCTCCCTTGCAATGATGGCAGTTCTGCGTTCGGGGCGTTCACTGCCACTGTTGTCCATCAGAGTCCGTACGTTCCACGTACCGAAGTTCATTTTTCTTTTTTGGCCACAGGGTGGTGACCCCACTGGACGCGGCAGTCCAGTCAGGGATGAGTGAGGCAGACTATGTTTGGGGCACCTTTTCTAGCCCCCTCCCCATGTGGGGTGAGCAGAGTGGGTCCTCAATAGGGCTGCTCAGTCGCGGATACAGCTGCCGAACTACTCAACTGCCTCGGACCTTGAGGTAGAACGACTGAGTCCGTACCCACCGCCCATGTGCCAGTCTGTGACTAGGGGCTTCCAGATTTCACAGTCCTGCCCCCGTCGCCACTCGCTGATCGCCATGGGACTTTGGTTGGTTGGTTTTTATTTTCTTTGGAAGACGCCTGTGCGTGGATTTTTTTAATGTGTGGAGGTCAGTGCACAACTGATCAACACACAGACTTCACAGAGTGAGGTTCCACTGGTGATGTAGTTTAACACAATGACCGTGGCTTCTCAGTCTGTTGCAGCCTTCTTCCGCCTTCGCAGCCGTTGTAACATGTACCATGTTATCCTCCGTCTGCTCCGCCGTTGAGGTCTTTGGGTCTTCAGACTGTGCTTGGTCTGGAACCTCCCCCGCAGCCACTCCTGGGAGTGCACGACTCCAGTTGTTGTGCCTACAGGTTCATCGGAACACGCAAGCCCCCTCACCACGACAAGGTGACAGTCCATCGAGGGGGATTTAATAATCTAGAGCTGATATGGTAGTAATCTTTTGTCAGCCTCTCCCTACTGACATCCCCGTTGCCTTGGCACTCTAAGAGGGTTTTGTGAGATCCGTTGCTCTCATTGCTGTGTGGTTTTGAGGCAACAGTCTTGTAATGGTGAGGCCGCGGACCATATTTTTGTTCTTGCAAATCACTGGTGGCACATTGACCACAGGTAGGGTACCACTGCTTTAGGTTCACCATAATTTGGAATCCTAAGCTAATGGTACTTGATGAGTCCATCCTCCAGTTTCAGAAACACTTTTTTGTTTATTTCATCAGAAGTCACAACAGGACAGCACTTCCCAGAATTCCCTGACAGGGGGATTTGGGTAATTGTTATCCAAAGAAATGGAGCTCTCCCATACACTGCATTTCATAACAAGAGGGAGGCTGACAGTGATGTCAGTTGTCAACACTTCTTTTCAAACTGTGCCACAAATGAAAATAGGTTTGTTTTGCTGAAAAGTTGTATGCAAAAGGAGGAGGAAAACTTCCCAAACAGCTCTGCTTGCTATGATGCAAGATGCCTTCTATGCTCAAGAAATCCCCTTGAGACAGGAAAGAGCAAGTTTAAGGCAGCCTGGTTTATGCAACCGGCCTGCAAGATACAGGAGATGAACCACTACCTGATCTGGACCAGCTCAACTCGTGCTTTTTAACGGATCCAGAGTACACACAAATTGCCACATGCAGCTTGACCTTTGCCTTAGAGCAGTTAATTTTTAAATGAAACATGCTGTGTATAAGCAACGGAGCAACAAGTATTTTCTGCTGTTTGTTCCATGTGTGCCAGTACATCATGATCCATCAAAAGCATTTTGGGTAATGGCTTATCAAAGGCTTTCATGACCAGAATCACTGGGTTGCTGTGAGTTTTCCGGGCTATATGGCAATGTTGCAGAATTATTCTCTCCTGACATTTTGTCTACATCCAGCAGGCATCCTCAGAGATTGTGAGGTCTGTTGGAAACTAGGCAAGTGAGGTTTATATATATGTGTGGAATGTCTTGGCCCTTTTATTATTGGCTGTTACTTCCTGGTGGATGTATAATTTCTCCAGTGGTGTAGAGTGTAGGCATCCTGTGATAATGCAACATGTTTCATGAGATGTGTTCCACACTGGGTGTGTGTACTCAGCAACAAAGTAGCAAAGCGCAAGGGCAAATGTCTTCACTGTATCTGGTTGTGATCCCAAGGTTGTGCCCGTCAACTTTTCTATGATATTGTTTCTTGCTTGATATTCAAGGAATGCTTCTTGTAGGCCAGAGCATGGCCTGCTTCTCATGGTGCATACTCCCAGGTATGTTGGTGTGCTGCAATACTCCAGTAGGATTCCTGGATTAGGAATTATCTAATTTTCCCGTAATAGGCAGTAAGAGCACCTAAAACTTTGGAGAGCTTCTGTTCAACCATTTCAAAGCTCCCTGTTGGGCGGTGATGGCACAATCATCAGCATAGATGAAACTCTCTGCCCCTTCTGGCAGTATCTGATCAATTGTGTAAATGTTAAACATTGATGGAGCGAGCACGCTCCCCTGAGGCAGGCCATTCTTCTGTTTTCGATATCTGCTTCTCTGGTCCTGGAATTCAACAAAAATGCTACAATTTCAACAGAAAGGAAGAAACCATGAAAATGAACAAAATTTGGCTACCAGTTTTAAAAAATTCTAAAATTAAAACAACAGAGAGAAAAACAGGCAGGGACATCTAATCACCTTCCATTAAGAGTTTGCTCCAGGCACAGTCAGCCCATTGTATGCTAATCAAGGTGGTCAATTGAAAAGATTCACACCTAGCCCATCTTACAGTAGCCTTTTGTCTCACCCTGGTCTTTCCACAGATATATAAACCCCCTTTTTCCCAGCTCCAGACCTCACCCTCTGAGGATGCCTGCCATAGATGCAGGCGAAACGTCAGGAGAAATGCCTCTAGAACATGGCCATATAGCCCGAAAAAACCCACAAGAACTGAGAAAAATGCAGTTTTTGTAGCAGATTTCCTATGAATAGAAATGTTTTGTAGCAGATTTCCTATGAATAGAATCACAAAGTTGGAAGAGACTACAAGGGCCACCCAGTCCAACTCTCTAAATACAGAAAAATACAATCAAGGCACTTTTGACGGAAGGTCAACCAGCCTCTGTTGAAAAACCCCAAGAGAAGGAGACTCACTCCACCACACTTGCAGACAGCAGCAGATTCCACTGTCAAATAGCTCTTACTATCAAGAAGTTCTTCTTAATATTTAGGTGGAATCTCTATTCTTGCAATTCAAATCCATTGTTCTAATGTGTCCTGTCTCCAGAGCAGCAGAAAACAAGTTTGCTCCATCTTCAATGTGACATCCTTTCAAATATTTAAACACGACTGCCATGTTATTCTCTCTCGGGGAGAGAATACTTATTGCTTCCAGTTACATGTAAACTGATCTGTTATCTATAATGTACTGTGTAATTGAATAAGTTTGTTTTGCTAAAATATTGTCAGTTCCTTTGCCAAAATCAATACGTTGTCAGCTCAGCTAATCTAAGAATGTAAAGCCTTGTTTACATTGTAGCCTAAAAACTGGCAAGTCCTTTGCATTCAGCATCAAGAATGCTGCCAAATTAAAAATGATTCCTGGATAGCACTTTTATACCTTCTAGAGCCGTATTTTCTGGCAAGGAAACTAGTCCAATGTGGGCTAGGCAAAACTACGGTGAGGTGGATCTGTAATTGGTTAAATGGACGAACCCAGAGGGTGCTCACCAATGCTTCCTCTTTATCTTGGAAAGAAGTGACGAGTGGAGTGCCGCAGGGCTCCGTCCTGGGCCCGGTCCTGTTCAACATCTTTATTAATGACTTAGATGAAGGGTTAGAAGGCATGATCATCAAGTTTGCAGATGACACCAAATTGGGAGGGATGAAGTTCAACAGTGACAAATGCAAGATACTCCACTTTGGCAGGAAAAAAGAAATGCAAAGATACAGAATGGGGGATGCCTGGCTCTAGAGCAGTACGTGTGAAAAAGATCTTGGAGTCCTCATGGACAACAAGTTAAACATGGCTCAAGTTAAACATGAGCCAACAATGTGATGTGGCGGCAAAAAAAGCCAATGGGATTTTGGCCTGCATCAATAGGAGCATAGTGTCTAGATCTAGGGAAGTAATGCTACCCCTCTAGTCTGTTTTGCTTAGACCACACTTGGAATATTGTGTCCAATTCTGGGCACCACAATTCAAGAGAGATATTGACAAGCTGGAATGTGTCCAGAGGAGAGCGACTAAAATGATAAAAGGTCTAGAGAACAAACCCTATGAGGAGCGGCTTAAGGAGCTGGGCATGTTTAGCCTGAAGAAGAGACGGCTGAGAGGGGATATGATAGCCATGTATAAATATGTGAGAGGAAGCCACAGGGAGGAGGGAGCAAGCTTGTTTTCTGCTTCCCTGGAGACTAGACGCGGAACAATGGCTACAAACTACAAGAGAGGAGATTCCACCTGAACATTAGGAAGAACTTCCTGACTGTAAGAGCCGTTCAGCAGTGGAACTCTCTGCCCCGGAGTGTGGTGGAGGCTCCTTCTTTGGAAGCTTTTAAACAGAGGCTGGATGGCCATCTGTCAGGGGTGATTTGAATGCGATATTCCTGCTTCTTGGCAGGGGGTTGGACTGGATGGCCCATGAGATCTCTTCCAACTCTTTGATTCTATGATTCTATGATTCTACACTTAATACTACTTCACTTTTCATAGATCAGTCCAACAAAATCCTGGAATTTGTAGATTACCAAACTGCTGATAAGTATTTTTATTTTTCGTGTCAGGAGTTACTTGAGAAACTCCAAGTCGCTTCTGGTGTGAGAGAATTGTCTATCTGCAAGGAAGTTTGATGTTTCATCATCCCTGTGGAAGGCTTCTCTCATGTCCTCGCATGGGGAGCTGGAGCTGACAGAGGGAGCTCAACCCACTCTCCCTGGATTCAAACCACTGACCTGTTCAACAGTCCTGCTGGCACAAGGGTTTAACCCATTGCACTCCATAAGTACTAATAGAAGGAGGCAGATCCTGAGTGCATAGCATTGCTGTTGGCAGGTATCTATATATAAAAATTTGTTAGGGGCATCCAACGAGGAAACAAAACTCAAAAACCCCCCAACGAAACTTAACCAAAATTCCCATGCCCATAACACAACCCACAAGGTACAAACATATCTACTCAAAATGAAAAACAACACAACAACACACTCACAAAACGGCAAAACAACAAAACTCAAAAATCCCCCAACAAAACTTAACCAAACTTCTCATGCGCATAACACAACCCACAAGGTACAAACATATCTACTCAAAATGAAAAACAACACAACAACACATTCACAAAACAGCAAAACAACAAAACTCAAAAATCCCCCAACGAAACTTAACCAAAATTCCCATGCCCATAACACAACCCACAAGGTACAAACATATCTACTCAAAATGAAAAACAACACAACAACACACTCACAAAACGGCAAAACAACAAAACTAAAAAATCCCCCAACGAAACTTAACCAAAATTCCCATGCCCATAACACAACCCACAAGGTACAAACATATCTACTCAAAATGAAAAACAACACAACAACACACTCACAAAACGGCAAAAGAATAAAACTAAAAAAAAAACCCCCAACGAAACTTAACCAAAATTCCCATGCTCATAACCCACACCACAAGGTACAAACATATCTACTCAAAATGAAAAACAACACAACAACACACGCAAAACGGCAAAAAAACAAAACTCAACCCCCCCCCCATGAAACTTAACCAAAATTCCCATGCCCATAACACAACCCACAAGGTACAAACATATCTACTCAAAATGAAAAACAACACAACAACACACTCACAAAACGGCAAAACAACAAAACTAAAAAATCCCCCAACGAAACTTAACCAAAATTCCCATGCCCATAACACAACCCACAAGGTACAAACATATCTACTCAAAATGAAAAACAACACAACAACACACTCACAAAACGGCAAAAGAATAAAACTAAAAAAAAAAACCCCAACGAAACTTAACCAAAATTCCCATGCTCATAACCCACACCACAAGGTACAAACATATCTACTCAAAATGAAAAACAACACAACAACACACTCAAAACGGCAAAAAAACAAAACTCAACCCCCCCCCCATGAAACTTAACCAAAATTCCCATGCCCATAACACAACCCACAAGGTACAAACATATCTACTCAAAATGAAAAACAACACAACAACACACTCACAAAACGGCAATACAACAAAACTCAAAAATCCCCCAACGAAACTTAACCAAAATTCCCATGCCCATAACACAACCCACAAGGTACAAACATATCTACTCAAAATGAAAAACAACACAACAACACACTCACAAAACGGCAAAAGAATAAAACTAAAAAAAAAACCCCCAACGAAACTTAACCAAAATTCCCATGCTCATAACCCACACCACAAGGTACAAACATATCTACTCAAAATGAAAAACAACACAACAACACACTCAAAACGGCAAAAAAACAAAACTCAACCCCCCCCCCCATGAAACTTAACCAAAATTCCCATGCCCATAACACAACCCACAAGGTACAAACATATCTACTCAAAATGAAAAACAACTCACTCCAAGCCCTGTCGCGCCGCTTCCCGCACACACACACCCCCTGCCGCACGCACACACGCAACCCCACTCCCCCCGCCGCCGCACGCACACACGCAACCCCACGCTCCATCACTCCCCCCGCCGCCGCACGCACACACGCAACCCCACGCTCCATCACTCCCCCCGCCGCCGCACGCACACACGCAACCCCACGCTCCATCACTCCCCCCGCCGCTGCACACACACACGCAACCCCACGCTCCATCACTCCCCCACCCCAATCTTACCTCCTTTTACTTCACGCCACCTCCAAACCCCACCCCGCCCCTTCCTGCCCTGTCAAAATCTAGGAAAGACAGGAAGGAAGGAAAGAAGGAAGAAAGAGAAAGGGAGGTAAAGAAAAAGGGGGAAGGAAGGAAAGTTAGAGAAAGAAGGAAGAAGAAAAGGAAAGAAAAGGAAAGATGGAAGGAAAGAAAAGAGAGACAGCAGAAAAGAAAGAAAAAGGGGGAAGGAAGGAAAGAGATAGAGAAAGAAGAGGAGAAGGAAAGATGGGAGGGAAGGAAGGAAGGAAGGAGGGAAAGAAGGAGAGAAAGAGGGAAGATTGGCCACAGCAACACGTGGCGGGTAAAGGTTGTTATTTCTATTATTATTATTAGTATTATTATGCTATTGTTCCTATGAGACCCTTTTAGGGGGAATGGGAGAGGTGTCAGGTCCCAGAGGCAATGTATTGCATTATTGTTATTGTTATGATGGTGGTAAAATAAAAGGAAATAAAAAGTGAAAGAAGGAAGCAAACAAGGAGGGAAGAAAGGCAAAGGAAGAAAGGGGGAGGGAATGAAGGAAAGAGAGAAGGATGAAACCAAGTAGTGAAAGAAAGAAAGAGGTAGAGAAGGAAGAAAGGAGAGAAAGGGGGAGGAAAAGGGGGAAGGAATAGGTAGGGACCTCTCTTTCATAATAGTCCAGATATCTACCTCAACTTTGATAAGTTTTACTATAGGCCACAGCAACGCGTGGCAGGGCACAGCTAGTATCAAATATTCTTTAACCTCATTATCTCTTGCAGATATTGTCCATTGTCTTCTGTAACTTCCTTATCATGAAAGTTGGGCAGCTGCAAAGCTTATAGTTTTATGGCATACAATCAAATTAAGGTCTCATGGTTGCAAGGAAGAAGAACAATCCAACACCAATGACGTTGCTCCACAGTTTGTATAATTCCCATTCCAGACTGAATCTAAATAGATATATGAGCTAGCAGTAAAAAAAATCAAAGACGCTGAGGTTGTAGATCCCAATGGAATTTATAAACTTTCACAAAAGCTGTTTTGCCAACACAGAAGTGTAGCAATAACTGTTGTGTTCCTTCAAGTCATTTCCTCCGCCTAAGGTGAAGCTTTGAGAGGGTTTTGTTGACATGATTTGTTCAGAGGGGATTTGCCATTGCCCTCCTCTGAGGCTAAGAAAGTCAGCCAGTAGATTTCCATTCTTACCATGAACAATCAAAGCACTCATAGAATCATAGTATCATAGAATCCTAGAGGTGGAAGAGACCTTGTGGGCCATCCAGTCCAACCCCATTCTGCCAAGAAGCAGGACAATCACGTTCAAAGCACTCCCAACAGATGGCCATCCAGCCTCTGTTTAAAAGTCCCCAAAGAAGGATCCTCTACCACACTTCAGGGCAGAGAGTTCCACTGCTGAACAACTCTCACAGTTAGGAAGTTCTTCCTCATGTTCAGATGGAATCTCCTTTCTTGTAGTTTGAAGCCATTGTTCCACGTCCTAGTCTCCAGGGCAGCAGAAAACAAGCTTGCTCCCTCCTCCCTATGGTATTCCTCTCACATATTTATACATGGCAATCATGTCTCCTCTCAGCCTTCTCTTCTGCAAGCTAAACATGCCCAGCTCTTCTAGCTGCTCCTCATAGGGCTTGTTCTCCAGACCCTTGATCATTTTAGTAGCTCTCCACTAGACACATTTCAGCTAGTCAATATTTGGACACAGTGTGATTCCAGGTGTGGTCTGTCCAAGGCAGAATAGAGGAGTAGCTTGACTTCCCTGGATCTAGACACTAGACTCCTATTTATGCAGGCCAAAATCCCATTGGCTTTTTTAGCTGTCACATTTTTAGCTGCTCATGTTTAACTTGTTGTCCACAAGGACTCCAGGATCTTTTTTTCACACGTACTGATGTCAAGCCAGGTGCCCCCCGTTCTGTATCTCTGCATTTTATTTTTATACCCCCGGTGGTGCAGTGGGTTAAACCCCTGTACCAGCAGGACTGAAGACAGGTTGCAGGTTCGAATCTGGGGAGAGGTGGATGAGCTCCCTCTATCAGCTCCAGCTCCTCATGCGGGGACATGAGAGAAGCCTCCCACAAGGATGATAAAAACATCAAATCATCCGGGCGTCCCCTGGGCAACGTCCTTGCAGATGGCCAATTCTCTCACACCAGAAGCAACTTGTAGTTTCTCAAGTTGCTCCTGACACGACAAAAAGTAAAAAAAATTATACCTAAGTGAACTATCTTGCATTTTGTTGGTTTTTGCCAATTGTCTCTCTAATCTGTTAAAATCATTTTGAAGTCTGCCCCGGTCTTCTGGAGCATTGGCTCTCCCTCCCAGTTTGGTATTGTTATGTCTCACCTATACCATCCTTAACATAATGGTTAAGGATGCTATAAAGTATAAGGTATACCTTATAGCAAACCCTTATACCTAATGAGAAAACTGGTTTGTTTAGAGCTTTTATTGCTTTTTGAATGCACAATCTCTCAGAGTGACACATTTTATCTTCTGCAGGTGTTTCCCCCACATATTTAGGGTATGATTCACACAGCAAAATCATGGGGCACCATTGTTTTTGTCTTGGCAGTAAACGGTGTAGTTTAAGATACTCCCCTTTCCTTTTTTTGTGTCACTGAAGGAAATCACTTCTCAAGCATATGCCATTGTAATGACTTTTTGCACTGCTGCATAGGACAAACAGATGGGCCAGTTTTGCAATGCTTCCTAGCAAAAGGGGAACTTTGCTCTGAACCAGAAGCCACTGGGTTTATTCTGGATTTACTGAAGAATTCTTGAGACAATCTTTAGAAAGGAGCCAGCGTTTCTCAATCTCTGCTTGATGAGCATTTTCTAAGCCACACACTGTTTTAAATGCATGGCTCTTTCCTGTGGAATCTTGGGGTTTATAGTTTAGGTCCATTCCACACAGCCTTATAAAATCCTAATTGAACTGGATTATATGGCAATGTGAACTCAGATGATCCAGTTCAAAGCAGATAGTGTGGATTATCTGCCTTGATATTTTGGTTATATGGAAAACCTCAAATTATTTGCTAGAAGGCTGCAGTGTCTGCTCCTAAACTATTGCACTAGAGTTCTCTATCAGAGAATTTCAAGTCCCTCCCCAAGTTACAAACCCCAGTGCTCCATAGCATTGAGCCGTGAAAGTTGAAGCAGTTTCAAGTGCTACTACTTTGCAGTATGGATAGACCCTAACTTCCATAATTGTTATGAGAACTGATCTGATAAAAGGCGGGAATGAGAGACAGGGCCTTCTCAGTGGTGGCCCCTTGGCTATGGAACTCCCTCCCTAGGGATATTTGATCGCCCCCCTCCCTCCTGACATTCTGAAAAAAGAAAAAAACCTGTCTCTTTGAACAAGCTTTTGGAAACGCAGTGTAATAGATGAATATGGAACCAGGAAAGAGTGAACATGGAACGGCTTAGACAATGCTTTTGGAAAATGAGTTAACCGGAAGTCACTGGTGATTATATGTTTTTAATGATTTTTACATGGTTTTTATAATGTGTGCTAAATGTTTTAAATTGTGTTTTATGACCACTGTGACATTGAATTGCTGCCAATTGTAAACCCCTTGAGTCGCCTTCGGGCTGAGAAAGGTGGCATAGAAATACTGCAGTTAAATAAATAAATAAATAAATATTAAACTGTTGGAGCATGTCAGAAATCAGTTAATGTGTGTATGTGTGTGTCAACTGTAAAATAAGATGCATGAGGCCGATTGGTCAGGCTATGCCCAGGGAGATGGTTGAGCCTGGGTCTTTTGAATACTGTCACATTTTTCAGGCTTGAGCTATGCAGGTTCTTGCAGAAAAGCAGAGAGAAGCAGAGTGAGACAGAGTTTGAAGTGTGCTCTTGTTTCATGAGCTGCTGGAAAGAGTTTGTCCCCATGGACAAAGAAAAACCATTTTAGATCTCTCATAAAAGGACATTATGTGAGTCAATGCAACAGATCACATGACTGTAAATATGTTGTTCTGAATTACGAAGTAGGGCTGGGCAACCACGGAAAAATTTGTTTCTAAACTCGATTCGTTTTTTGGGTTTTTTTGCGTTTCGATATTTAAAAGAATTCCGAATTTTTTCTTTTAAAAAATTCAATATTTACGAAATTTCGTAAAATTACGAAACAATACGAAACAAATACGAAACAATAACGAATCGATTCATTAATGGCGGACGCGACCGCGCAATACGCTAAAAAACCTCCATATGGGACAGAGGGAACTTCTGAAGCTTCCCTCTCCCTCTGTTGTTGACTGTTGGTGTGATATTTATATATTTTTTTCACTGATTAAACAAACAACAGCTATAAAACTTGCCCCAGACATGCGGAAATAATAACGAAACGATTTCGAAACGAATACGAAACAAATACGAAGCAATTACGAAACGAATTGAAAAATTCGTTTCGTTTTTTAGATGCTCCTGAATGGTTTGTTATCGCTTCGTAACCAAAGAAATAACGATTTTTTAACGAATTACGAAATTACGAAATGAAACCGCCCAGCCCTATTACGAAGAGTAAACTACTTGTTCTTTATTGTTCATCTGTGTGGCATATTTTCTTTCTCTGAGCTGACCAAATGTGAACTACACGTGATTTATTTTACATTATGCCACATAAAGCTCTACTCTGAAATACTTCTCAGAAAGAAGAACAAGTCAGAGATGAGAATCATGTAGTCCTTTGGGTGTTGTACATTGCAGCTCTCAGCATGCTTCACCATCAGTTATGTCTGCTGGGGTGACTGGGGTCTCTTCTACACAGCTGTGTAAAATCCACATCTGTTTTGAACTGGATTGCATGGCAGTGTAGACTCAGATAATCCAGTCCAAAGCTGTGTAGAAGAGGCCAGGGAGAGTCAGTTCAGAAATATCTTGAGAGCCATATGAAATGAATCCCAAATCAGGGCTAAAAAACACATTGTACTAAAACTACAATAGTGTGGTTTTGAGCATTGAGCTATGACTCTGGAGACCAGGTTTGGAATCCTTTAATCAGCCATAAAAAAAACATCCACTGGTGATACTGAAAAAGTTTGGGGTTTTCTCAGTTCCAGAAAACCTCAAAATAGGTTCATCTTAGGGTCACCATAAGTCAGAATTGTTATTTTAAAAAACCCCTTTGATTTAAAGCAAAAAGTTATGAATTGACCTATTATTCCACAAAGCAAAGAAATCAGGGCCACAGATCCAATATGATCTTTTCCAGACAGCACAATTCTATGCAAACTGGACTGAACATGTTAGGATTTATTTTTGTACGGGAATATAACACCAGAACTTTAATGAATATTTTTTGAACTTCAAGAAAAATTAAAGAAGACACCCCGATTCTTTGATCCAGCTGCATTTTCACTGAGATGTTTTAATAATTAAACAGCAATGTTCACCCAGAAACCCTTGTATGAACCAATGTACATTCCATGACATATGACCAACTGTGGAAAAATCCAGATCAGCAATTTGAATACAGCTTTCAAATATTGGCCAGAATTCAAGTAGGGACATTGGCACATAAGTATCACATGTGCAGATATGCTTTTTTGGGGTGGTGTAGATGCTGGGGAAAATTGAAGTGAAAAGGAAGAGGGGCTGACCAAGGGCAAGATGGATGGATGGTATCCTTGAAGTGACTGGCTTGACCTTGAAGGACCTTGAGATGGCCACAGCCGATAGGGATCTATGGCCTGGACAGGTCTATGAAGTCACAAAGAGTCAGAAGTGACTGAACAACAACAAAGAGGTTAGTATTCCATTCCTCAACTTGTTATTGTTGTGGTGGTGGTGTGCCTTCAAACCTTTTCCAATTTATGGCTTCCATAAGATATCCCTATCATAGGGATTTCTTGGCAAGAATTCTTCAGAAGAGCGTTGCCTTCCTCTGAAGCTGAGAGTGTGACTTGGCCAAAGTTATCAGTGGGTTCCATGCCAAGTAGGATTTCAAACCCTGGTTTCCAAAGTCATAGTCCAAGCTCCCTTCTACACTGCCTTATAATCAAGATTATCAAAGCCAATAATCCACATTATCTGCTTTGAACTGGATTATATGAGTCTACACTGCAGATAATCTAGATTTTATATGGCAGTGTAGAAGGGGCCCAACACTCAAATTGTTAGACCACACTGGCTCCCCATTCAGTCACATGTTGCATTGTTGATATTGTACCCCAAAAAGTAACATTCCTAATGTTGTCCCTCTGAAATTGTCCCTCTGCAGCTGTGTGAAGTTATTTCTGCCTTTATGAAAGAGAGAAGTGATTGAACATATGAATTATTAGAAAAATAAGAAGAATGGAGCATCAAGGTTTGTTTCTCAACTCAGTAAAATACAAAAGAAAGGGGGAAAGAAAGAAAATCACAAAATTTCTATAAGTGCAATAAGATATGGTAGGATGGGGGACCTGCATATAGATTGCGAAAGAAACAATCTGTGCATGTGGATTTATAAATTCATTGTGTTGTGCACCCCTTATTTTGTTAAATAGTGACTTAGCACAAATAAACATAGTCAGCAGATGTACAACTGAATGCCTAAGCACATCCATTCATAATTTGCAGTACACGATGAGCAATACACAATATGCATCTGGTTCAATGACACTGCACGGGTTGCTCCACTTCCAAAGCTTGCAACTGAATGTGGATGTTTTATATTGGATGAAAACGTGCAGCCAAATCCATAGGGAAGCTTATCCATGCATGAGACACCAGTAGCACTCCTATTGCTGGCTACTATAATGAAAAATAGAGAGCCAACACAATTCATCACAGTGAGAAAGAAGACAGTGATTAGATGATATGGATCCTTGCTTCTTAAGTAAAGGTAAAGGTTACTTTTTACTTGTTTCAACTATGTTTATTATATGTAACTGTATAGGCACCATTTGGTGCCTTGTTTTGTAAGCCGCCCTGAGTCCCCCCTTGGGGGTTGAGAAGGGTAGGGTAAAAGTAACGGAAATAAATAAATAAGGTTTCCCCCTGACATTAAATCCAGTCATGTCTGACTCTGGGGTGTGGTGCTCATCTCCATTTCTAAGACGAAGACCTGGCATCATCCGTAGACACCTCCAAGGTCATGTGGGCGGCATGACTGTATGGAGCACCGTTACCTTCCCACCGGAGTGGTACATATTGATCTACTCACATTTACATGCTTTTGAACTGCTAGGTTGGCAGAAGCTAGGGCTGACAGCGGAAGCTCACACCACTCCCCGGAATTGAACCTGCAACCTTTCGGTCAACAAGCCCACAGCTCAGCGCTTTAACCCACTGCACAATAGGGGGTTCCGGGGGCTGATTTTGTCAAATTCCCTAATATTTTGGCTACAATATTGTGCTTTGGTTTGATGCTGGAGGAGGTCCATGGGGTGAAATCATGAATCACCATATTGACTGAGAGCAATTCCAGTGATAAAAGCAGGACACATGGCTCTCTTGCAATCTTTCCGGCTATTTCTGCCCAGGATAGTGGACCCTACCTCAGAACATTTTCCAAGAAGTATCAAAGAGGTCAAGGTTCCTGTGCCTTCCCCAATGGCATAAAAGAGAGAATCCCCTTTCTAAGAACATGTTGAAAAGCACGCAACACCTTTGCATAGTTGCATTTTGCCATCTGATTCTTTATTGTCTCTTTCCACAGGGGTAATAAAGTTTAATAAGACTTCAGTTGTTGTTGCTGCCTTCAAGTTGACTTCAATATATGGTCACCCCATGAATGGGAAACCTACAACTCATCCTATCCTTAAGACATCTGTTCAGGTCTTGCAAACTAATACCAATTCTGGCCCCTCCGATACAGCTCTATAAAATCCACATTTAATTGGATTATATGGCTGTGTGAACACAGGTAATCCAGTTCCAAGCAGACATTGTGGATTATCTGACTTGATATTCTGGATTATATGGCTGTGTGGAAGCAACAGGAAGAGAATGTTATTCCCTTTTTAATTATTCCTGTTTATCAAGCTTTTGCAAAATGCACAGCCTCTGAGAACTCACGGGAGGAGAAATGGAAAAATTATGAAAAGTCATCTTCATGTTTTTTGAAAATATTTTTGTTAAATTTCTACAACACACAATATGTATTTATACCCTGCTTTTTACCTGCCAAAGGAGACACAAAGCAGCTAACATTAAGAACCATGACAATGTGTGAATCAAAACTTAACATGTAAACATTAAAATAGAATCAAACAAAGACATATTAAAATACATTGATAAAACTAATAAAAACCATCACACAGATCCATTAAACTCCATAAAGCACAATATTTACAATATCACAGAACAGCTAGAAATCACAATCTAAACTCTTGCCTTATCTCATCTACCATCCTCCCTCCTCAAACCACAGATATTTTCAAACTACTTCCCTGTCAATCTCCTTGCTACCTTTAGATCTCACTTGATCTAAAGGTAGTTTAAATTTGCTATGGCTCTGGCACATAAAGCTGATATACTCTCTGTATTATCTCAAAACAATTTCTCTTTTATTTCTTCTCTCTCTGACTTTACTTTGTATATTAGTTTTTCAGACAAAGCTATGGTGTATTATTATTATTATTATTATTATTATTATTATTTTATTATTATTTTACTGACACAAAAGCACAGTATGTCACAGCAAACTATATGTTGGATTTCATATCACAAAATCACAATTCAAACACTTCCCAAGCATCTAGGACTGTGTGATGTATTTTCAAATGATGTGCACAGATCCAAGTCAGGTGGCCTTTTGTAGTTGACAGATCGTGATGCTGGCTGAGATCTTTTGGAACGGCACCCAGTGTGCCGATGACAACTTGGACCACCTGTACTGGTTTATGCCAGAGCCTTTGCAGTTCGATTTTGAGGTCTTGATAGCGGTTGAGTTTTTCCTGCTGTTTTTCCTCAATGCGACTGTCACCTGGTATGGCGACATCAATAATCCAGACTTTTTTCTTTTCCACAATCGTGATGTTTGGCGTGTTGTGTTCCAAAACTTTGTCAGTCTGGATTTGAAAGTCCCACAGTATTTTTGCATGTTCACTTTTCCAGGACCTTTGCAGGTTTATGATACCACCAATTCTTTACTGCTGGCAGGTGGTAATTGTGACATAAGTTCCAGTGAATCATCTGGGCCACAGATTTGTGCCTCTGTTTGTAGTCCGTCTGTGCGATTTTCTTGCAACAGCTGAGGAGATGGTCCATGGTTTCATCATTATCATCATCATCATCATCATTATGGTATTATTATTATTATAATTATTATTATATTCATATTCTGTTTGACCAATTATGTATGGATAAATTATCTTATTTTTTCCCATATTACAAGGTTATCATGAACTCTGGAGAATATACACTGCAAGGACCAAGTTTCCACTTGCTAGAACACTGATCTTTGCAGCCTGACCCCAACATTTATCGTGTCCTTATGCAATAAGGACAAAGAAGCTTGGAGGAGGTAAACAACAAAATAACACCAAGAAGTCTATAAAAAGAAGCATTAAAACTCAACAGGTGCATTCGCAAGGGATTTTGGAGGCAGTCTCGCTATAAATTACAGCACCCTCCGTAATGCCCAATTCAATTTACTACAGGATGACCACATGACAGCATTAAAACAAGGAGAGAGAGAGAGAGAGCTCAAAACAAACCCTGCAGAGGCTAGGCTTTATTTATAGTAATTTTAATGAATGCTGCTAGGAGAGGTTATTTTAGGATACTCACTCACAGCCTGGATTTCCTGAACGCCTCACCATTATGTAAAGCCGAATGGAAAAGAAAGAAGAAGAAAAAGAAAGGAAGGAAGGCAGTTCAAACTGTGCCATATTTATAGTGCCTTGTGCTTCTATGGCATTGAATCAGCATGGTATAGAAAGTAAGGTACCCACAGTATAATAGAGCAATCCTATTGACAATTTAATGGGGAGCATTCAAAGCAAGGTCACTGCCAAGGAATGTGAATGGTACAAGAAACCCTCATTAGAGCAAACAAGGACTTCATGGGCAGAGCAGCGTGCTTGTATTTTTTGGACCGTTGTCCACTGAATATATGTCAACTTAGGGGGAGGAGGGTATTTTGCCTTGTTTGTTTTTTTTCCTCCTCCCCCTTAATCATCTTACCAGAAAATTTGTTCTGTTTACAGAGCAGCAGATCCCGCTTCTCACATTGCTTGAGTTCCCCGAGTTATGTAACCTCAGCAGATGGGCTCTGAGCAATTTTATATACATATATGTGAGTGTGTGTCAATTCATATTATGGTCCAAAGAGACTGCAACCATTTATCGGCTCTTTTGCAGCGCAAAGCAAGCAGGCTTTGGGACTGTAAAGGGCAACGTTACGTTTCTCGATTCACATTGCTGCTTCAAGGTAAATAAAAGGCTTTATGGTGGGGTCATGCATTTTGAAACATGAAAAATTAACTTGTTCTCTTGGCATTTCTGTGCCTCATCTCCATGCAGCAATCGGGCTCCAACACTTTTTTAAAAAATGTGCTTTCCTAAAGTCAAACGACCTTCTTTTTTTCTTTGCAGTGTTTGTCCAGCTTTCCAGCATTATATAACTGATCCTTCATCCTCCACAGGCCAAATGTTTATGAACAATCTCTGAAAGCTCAGGGATCCAACCAATCAGCCTTGCTCTTTCATCCCATCTGCACCTATCCTGCCAATACAAAAAATGATTTTAAGAGTGCATCTACACTGTAGAATTCATGCAGTTTGACTTCACTATTCTGTGTCAACAGCATTGCATAAATAGATAAGTCTAAAACTGATAAAATAAAGGGATCACAAGCTGCTTGCAGTTGTTCTCAACCTGTGGGTCCCCAGGTATTTTGGCTTACAACTCCCAGAAATCCCAGCCAGTTTACCAGCTGTTAGGATTTCTGGGAGTTGAAGGCCAAAACATCTGGGGACCCACAGGTTGAGAACCACTGTGCAAGGTAGTTTTAGACCAGAAATGGGCAACAGCGACTGCACTGTCTGTGGCTTTAAACAGTTCTTCCTCTGTGCATGAGTCAGGGCATTGTGGACAAGCATATACAGATACTGTGTTGTTTGTTCTGCTCCACAGTCACACAGGGTGGAGGATTCTTCTATGTAGTGCAATTTAGATAGGTTTTCTTTTGATCTGCCAACTCTTTTTTCTGAGTTTGTTCAAATTGCCCATTATTTGTTTGCCCCTGGAAGAAGACCCTTCTCACTGTAACTGCCATGGTACAATGCTATACCATCCTGGGATTTGTAGTTTGGTGAGGCACTAGCACTTTTGGACAGATAAAGATTGTATAAAACTACAAATCCCTGGATTCTGTAGAATTCAGCTGTGGCAGTTAAAGTAGTGCCAAACTGCATACAGTGTGGATGCAGCTAATGGCATCACTGGTATTGCAGTTAAAGGAGACCAGAGCAGCATCTGGCTGTGTTTTTGAAGACAGATGCAAAGTTATTATATTATCCACTAAGATCTCTGGAGGACTCTGACAGAGGTTGTGAGGATGCCTGCCATAGATGCGGGCAAAACATCAGGAGAGGATACTTCTTATTTATTTATCGTGTCATCAGCAACCATACCATTTATTACATTTCTAACAGAACAAAACAAACACAGAGATTAAAAAAAACCCACAGATTTTGCAAACTTGGTAGTTGGCTAAATGTCCTTTGACTAGTATTTGGCCACTTGGAGTGCCTCTGGTGTTGCCGCAAGAAGGTCCTCCATGGTGCATGTGGCAGGGCTCAGGGTGCATTGCAGCAGGTGGTCAGTGGTTTGTTCTTCTCTGCACTCGCATGCTGTGGATTCCACCCTGTAGCCCCATTTCTTAAGACTGGCTCTGCATCTCATGGTGCCAGAGCGCAGTCTGTTCAGCGCCTTCCAAGTCGCCCAGTCTTCTGTGTGCCCAGGGGAGAGTCTCTCATCTGGTATCACCCATGGATTGAGGTGCTGGGTTTGGGCCTGCCACTTTTGGACTCTCGCTTGCTGAGGTGTTCCAGCGAGTGTCTCTGTAGATCTAAGAAAACTATGTCTTGATTTAAGTCGTTGACGTGCTGGCTGATACCCAAAAAGGGGATGAGCTGGAGATGTCTCTGCCTTGGTCCTTTCATTATTGCCTGCTACTTCCCGGCGGATGTCAGGTGGTGCAATACCGGCTAAGCAGGATACTTCTGGAACATGGCCATTCAGCCCGGAAAACTCACAGCAACCCTGTGATTCCAGCCATGAAAGCCTTCGACAACACATTTCTAGATTTATATGAGTATATCCAATAAGACACAGGGAGAATGTCAGCCACCAATTGTTCATCTAGGCAGGCTTGTCCTCATTGATTGGTGCAGTTCCGTTACTGGAAGTGCTAGGAATTACATCAAGGATGTTCTGGAGGCGTAATGGGGACAGACAGGAAAGCCCTAGCCTGCCATGAGCTGCAGGAATGAAGAAAACTAAAAGTTTCTATACCAGTTTGAAATCAGCAACTAAATCTTGGACCTCTACATTCATTTAAAATTCTGCACCTGAGATTAATTTGAATCTTGCCAAATTTTGCAGGTGGTTTTGTGAGAGGAGGGGGAAGGGAATTCATCTATTTTACTTCTTGTCTTTGTGCAATGCGATTTGTCTTTCCCGCTTGGCACCCAGCCCACTTTCGTTCTGGCTGGGACACCCAAATCCCACTGGAATTAGAATAGCTTTCTTCTCCTCCCTGTGCAATGTGATGTAATCGACTTGACTCGGTATTCCTCAACTCTGCACAATGTAAGCAGGCTAATCCTCTGAAACACCGATTTGGCACGAGTCCAATTTGTTTGGACCCAGCAGTTGGGCAGCTTGCAATCCAAGAAGGCTGTTATTTTGGGGATGAGAGATGGAGAACGCCTCGATTAGGGGCAAGATCACAGTTCAAACGAGGACACCATGTTTCTCCGTAAATGGTTTGCCAGTCCAGAGGGCCATCTGATGATTGAACTAAGCCACATAATGTCTTAGGCTGTTATGTAAGAGACATCACGGGAGCAAATGGTGCCTCCCCGCCCCCTTTTCTCCATCCTTGTGAGTTGGTTATTAGGACTTTTGTGCTGTTATTAAATGGGTTGTTTGATTGGACTGGATTTTTTTTCATCCTGGCTTTCTTCAAGGCTGGAATGCAGGCGATTTCATAATATGATTGTTTTATATGATTGTTTTATAGTATTGAAACAGCATGTGTGTATGTGTGTGTGCAGTGTTCTTACCCTGAAATCACTGGAAAAGTACTAGAAACAAAAGAACACAGGTCCTCAGATCTGGTACCCTTTCACACATTATATGAGTGCGTGCCTTCAAGTAACACATAGACATAGATGACCCCATGAATTTAATAGGATGTTCATAGGTAAGGAATACTCAGAATTGGGTTTGCCCACACCTTCTTCTGAAAGATATCCTACAGTGCCTAGAATTGATTAGTGGTCTTCCATCCTAGTACTAACATGACCTGGACCTTCTTAGCTTCCAAGATCAGATGTGATCTGGTGGCAACAACAACAACAATAATAACACTGCCCAACACACATTTTGGTGCCTCAAACATTAGACTTGTTTTTGGGTATATTTGACCTGGTGATTCCAAAAATGGCATCTGTTTTCCCCTATAAGCTCTAGCTTTTGAGATATAGAACATATACCATTTAGCAGTCACCATCTTCTCGCAGTCCAAGCCACTCTCAGAACTTTCCTCCAACACCACAGTTCAAAAGCATCTATCTTCCTTCGCTCAGCCTTCCCTGGCTTGGCTAGGAGACATTATTTAGCTATTCATACATAACTAAGGCTGAGAGTGCCTTGGATCGCGAGAAGATCCAACCAGTCCATATTTCAGGGGAAAAGCCCGACTGCTCTCTGGAGGGAAGGATATTAGAGGCAAAGATGAAGTACTTTGGCCACATAATGAGAAGACAGGAAAGCTTGTTGTTCATTCGTTCAGTCATCTCCGACTCTTCGTGACCTCATGGACCAGCCCACGCCAGAGCTCCCTGTCGGCCATCACCACCCCCAGCTCCTTCAAGGTCAGTCATCTCCGACTCTTCGTGACCTCATGGACCAGCCCACGCCAGAGCTCCCTGTCGGCCATCACCACCCCCAGCTCCTTCAAGGTCAGTCCAGTCACTTCAAGGATGCCATCCATCCATCTTGCCCTTGGTCGGCCCCTCTTCCTTTTGCCTTCCACTTTCCCCAGCATAATTGTCTTCTCTAGGCTTTGCTGTCTCCTCATGATGTGGCCAAAGTACTTCAACTTTGTCTCTAGTATCCTTCCCTCCAGGAAAGCTTAGAGGAGACAATTATGTTGGGGAAAATTGAAGGAAAAATGAAGAGGGGCCTACCAAGGGCAAGATGGATGGATGTTATCCTTGAAGTGACTGGCTTGACTTTGAAGGAGCTGGGGGTGGCCATGGCCGACATGGAGCTCTGCCGTGGGCTGGTCCATGAGGTCATGAACAGTCAGAAGTGACTGAACGAATAAACAACAACAAAGTAATCAATGTAAAATATTGGCAGCTTTATATTTACCGATAAGTCATTTGCTGTCTTATCCTATACATCATAAACAATACCAATCCCCCTTCTGACACCTATTTTCTCTAATGCCAATGGGTGTTTTTGAATGCCTAGATAGGGGAATGGCACCGGCAGCTAGGGACAGCTGGCTCTCTGAGTTGACATTTGTGATTTCCCCTCTTTGTGAAATGGCCCTCTACTTATCCACGTGTTATATCAAAATTCAAAATTTTGGCCTACGCTCAAGTGATACACGAGGCCAACTTATACATTAGTATATATGGTATGTAATTCTAATGAAAGTGAATCTGAACTGGTATAATTGGGTAGCACAAACACATCTGATCATGCTCCCAATGAAGTGTGGTGGAATGCAGGGAAGTCACATCACAAGACATCCTAGTCATGCTTCTTGCATATCAGTTACTGAGGGGCCAGTAGTGGTGAGCAGGCCTGTTACTTGCCATGTGTCCCATTGTGTGAAGCAAAGATGCTGACTGTATGGTCCTGGAAACCTAATCCATAGGATGTCTGTCTTATTTTTAATGAGTTTAAGCTTGTTATAATAGGTAGATAGAAATATGTTTATATTAGATATCACAATTTGCTTGGCTTCTTTTTGTTTTACTGTATTAACCAAACCATTGCCATCTTTGGCTGCCAAGGCTGTCTGTCATGTTGTCTGCTCAGCTTGTTTTAGCCTAAGACATCCTGACAGTTAGCTTGAAATGTAGTTTCAGTCCACTGAATGTTCATTGTTGTCTGGTGCTTTGGTTGTTTCTGCTTTAGTCTCATCATTTCTGCTTGATATGCAAATATTTCCTGGAGACAAGGACTGGCACCGTTCATTGGATTCAAATGAGGGTCTTTTTCTACCAGTGCCAGGAATGAAGGCAACTTGCATACTGATCACTTGAACTGAGAAGTATATGATCCAGGTGTCAACCTATGGCAACACTGTGATTTTCATGGGGTTTTTCTTAGACAAGGAATACACAGAGGTAGTTTTGCAAATTCCTTCCACTTATCTACGACCTCATTGTACAGTACAAATAATTTTCAGCATCGTAGGACTCTTTTGCCGAAGTTGTCATGGAACCCCACATAGTCCATCAGATGACATAGGTTCACTTCTGGTGGGGCTCCATAGCTCATCTGGGGCACAAGCATCCTTCAGTGCTGTGCCGACAACACTGGAGCCTCCCCATGTTTCATTAGGAACAACAGGGCTAGTGGGTGCAGGGTGTTGGGATTGATTCCCTGCCCTACTGATTTGCCACAGTTGCTGGCAAATTGGAATGCAGGACTTCATCAATATGACGAGGTCCATAGTATGGGTTGGTGGTCTCCCATTCAAGTACTAACCAGGTATGGCTTTTACACTTCAGGGCCTAAACCAGAGACCTAGGACGTCATCACACTAGCACTCCTGCAGAATTCTGGGGTTTAGTAAAGTTTAGTAAAGCCCAGGACCACTCTGGCTGTACATTTCCCTAAACTACAATCCCCAGGATTCTACAGATGGCAGCAACTGGATTTAAAATGGATAGATGCTCTAGTGTGATGAAGTCCTTAGACCTAGACCTAGATACCTTGTAATATCGCGATGTAGATGCTGATGATGCCTGGGATCCCATGTTGGGAGAAAGGAAGGATATCAAATAAATGGATGGATATATGGTAGATGAATAATCTAATAGTACAGTATGCCATTAACTGCTCTCAAGTCAGTTTAACATATCCTTGGTGGGCTGGATCCTAGTGAGTGGGAATTCAATATATTCCACCATGGCAGGCAGCATGGAAGCACCAATAGGAGAAAGCCTGGTTTCCACAGCTGTGAGAAGGAGTGTATATATGTATTTGTCTGTCTTTTTCTTTCTCTTTCCCACTGCAGGTCACCTCCACCATCTGCTACTGGGTTACTATGAGTTACCATACTAGGTGACACCAACTCTAGTGATGTCACTGGAGGAAGGGATGTTTAGAAGACCCCAATAGATGAAATGTTGACCTTGGCCAGGTAGAACTAGAACAGCAAACTGTATATTGCTCTTCTAGTACTTCCCTCAGTCCTATTATGGCCATGCCCTGAAATTCCTGTACCCAGAACCTGTTGGGATTCATCCTTCTAAAAAAAACAACATTGCCCAAGGCTCCATCTTTGGCACAGAAGGAAACACATCTGTTGCCTCTTATAAGGGCAGCTGTATGCCTTCCGGCTTCTTTAATATTTCTTGATCCTCGCATTCTATTAAAAGGGGAAATTGAACACATTCATCAGATTCCTAGATGTGGTTTTGTATCTACTCTGATCAACCTGGAATGCCACAGAAATGTGGAGGATCCAAGACTGTAAAGATGGAAGAGCCCACGCCTCTGACTTTGCCTCTGCACAGCTGTGTTCCTGCTTGCCTCTTGTTATCTAAAGTTCATCAAATAATTCACTAAAACTTTAATCTGGTATACATGTAGCTGGAAATAATTCTCATTAAATTCTGTGAGGGATTTACTTCTGAGCAGACACTTGATGAGACAACTTGCGACTGGAAGGCTAGGATCTCAGCATGCATTATATTTTGTGCCACATTTTGTTTACTGGTTTATTAGTACACATTATACCTTGCTTTTTCTCATAAAGATTCAAAATCAACTAATCATTAAGAGGACTTTGTCACAAGGCGAATGGAATAGATCTTCTGTAGAAAAGAGATGGATAATGGTGGGGATGAATGTGAAGCTCAAGGCTTCTCAGTGGTGACCTCAGTTTTTTCCACAAGGTCAATCCCACCCTTCATTAGCTCTGCTCTGGATTATTGGTATTGGACTAAATCCAATTAGAGACACAGACCTGCATGTGTCCTTTTGTGGCCATTGTGGAAGGAGGTGTCCAGGACCTTCTTCATGCAGTAATCCCCTGCCTGCACAACCTACATCCTTGAGACCGGCATGCAACGTCAACTGCTATGTAGTGAGAAGGGTCAGCAGAAGCTGCCAGACTTCATGGAGCTGTTCTTGCAGTTGGGCACATGCAGGAAACATATGTTGGAGGCAAAGAGGTATACAATTTTCTATAGAAATGTTAAGTAAATGGAGATGAGCACCAACTCCCAGAGTCAGACATGAGAAAACCTTTACCTTTACTATATTTACCTCTCTTTTTAAATGTGTTTTTATTTGGTGTTCTGTCGCACGCTGGGCCTGTAACAACTGTCTTTTCTATAGGACGTATACTTTAAGCCCAGCGGAAAGCCGGGGTGCCTCAAAGAGAGGTTCTCGGGGATTTTTCTGAAGTGATGGTCTTTAGAGTCTTTAATATGGAATGAACAACAAATCTTCAATGGTTCAAACAACACTTCAAGGCTTTCTTAGTCTAGTCTTCAATGGACTGGTATCTGACTTTAATTAACTGTACTTTCTCTGTAGGAAAAACCCTTTTTAACCTCTCCCAGGCTGCTTACTATCTATGCCTCATCAGTGTGGGAGCTACTACCGATTCCAAATGCGTCTGGGTATTGAGTAGACCTACCAGCCGAGGCTTGAAGATATTTCATCTGGAGTTCAGTAGATCTGTAATGCTGTTCTCCCTTCGAGAATTCTTAGAAAACTTCAGGGCTGTTTCCCTCTGATGCTGTGAGGCTGAGAGGCTGTGAGCTCTCAGCCAGAGCTTTTTCTGTATCCCCGGATGTTCCCTGGATGATGTTCTTGAGAAAGGAAGCTTTTCTATGGGACGAGCTGGTCTACGTCCTATAGCTTAGCTACCTTGTGTGAGACTGCCCAAAATGGCTCCTTTCCCTCCCAGAGCCCTGAACAAGGGCGGAACCAAAGCTTAATTATGATGGACAAGTAGCCTGTCCTATGATTGCAAACTTTAACAGAAAGAAAATAAAATTGGAGCTCCTGGTACAGCTGTACCAGCACATTTGGGTTAACTCTGTGATTGTTGGGCTTTGCCCTTCTTGTAAGCCGCCCCAAGTCCCTTCGGGGAGATGGTGGTGGGATATAAAAATAAAGTTATTATAAGGCTAAAACTATGTAAAACTCTCCAATTCCTTAGCATGGAGCCATGGCAGTCAACATGATGTCAAACTTCATTCATTCTACAGTGCAGATATGCACACGGTGGGTACATAGTGAAGCTACAGGTGGTTCACTGGAATAAAACATAAAGCTTCTTTCTATTGTGCATCCAGACCATGCCACACAATCAAGAAAGTGCTCTTTCCCATAGAGATGGTTTCCCCTGTGCTCTTCTTCAGTGCCAGCTGAGTCCGAGTTCAGCCTGTCAAGCTTGCTTGGCCTACTGTTAGCATTTTATCTGAGTCCTGCTGGCCTCGCAGGGTCATCTAAGGTGACTCAAGCTGGCAAATACATCTGCTCCCTCCTGTCCAGTCCTCTTAAAATCTCATTCTAATCAGTATTGAACTGTAACTTCATTTCCGGTGTGGGTCCCCGCCACGCCTCCCTTTCCCATCTCCTCCTGCGGCCCCCTTCTCTCCTCCTGCCAGGAATTGCAATGTTGTTCATCGCAGAGTCCTCTTGGGGGGAATTGAGGACAAGCTGTCATTGATCTATAAGCCTGGAGTGCCTACCATTGCTGGGGCTTTTAACTCTTTCCATGAATGCTCTCTGTGTGCCCGCTAATAATGCCTTCTGGGCGACCGTTACGTAAGGTCTCACAGCAACCGGCAGCTCTAGCACTTCTTTGAAGAGGAAGGATGCAGATTTAAAAAGTAATCTCTTTTAAAAACACATTACAGCTGAGATCCTACATGTGGCGTAAATCTCCACATGTGGAGTTACCCATTAACTATGCCATACGATGCATGAGTTGGACATTGTGCAACTAAACCAAGACACAAAATTTAGCACTGACTCACATGCCCATCCATGTATAATGGGCATCTCAGCAGGTTTCTTCCCATATTCCAGAAGTGGTGCAGGTGAATTATTCCATCCTGTTAAGTATTTAAGTTGTTCACTAGATTTATGACTTTGCAGATGTTTCTATTCACCTCTACAGCCATGACACAATTGCCACAATCTCAGATGCCACCTAAAACCCACCTTAAAAGCCATGCAATTCAACCAACTGAAGGAGTTTAGGTGTTAGAAAGCAGCACACTGAAAGATGACACCTCCAGCTTTCTCTCACCAGCAGGTCACACTGTGACAAGCAGTTGTGGCAGGACCCCACAGGGATCATTGAGACTCACTGCAACTCATTGACAAAAAGGAGCTGGAAGCATCATCTTGATAACCTCCAGTCACCAGAAAGCAGAACTCTTGTACTTCATATGACTTTTAGGATTGGTTTTAAAGGGTCAGATTGGGACACAGACTGTAGCTTTCAAGATTAGACAGGGTCTGCTGACATCAGGAGGTTAGGCATATTTCCCAGCCCACTGAAACTGAGAAATAGACATTTTAAACGCAAAGCCTGTGCTCTACCAAAAAGACTGGACTTCATCATGCTCATCATCAGACTGTTTGTTGTTGTTTATTCATTCAGTCGCTTACGACTCTTTGTGACCTCATGGACCAGCCTACGCCAGAGCTCCCTGTCGACCGTCACCACCCCCAGCTCCTTCAGAGTCAAGTTGGTCACTTCAAGGATACCATCTTTCCATCTTGTCCTTGGTCGGCCCCTCTTCCCTTTTCCTTCAATTTTCCCCAGAATCATAGTCTTCTCTAAGCTTTCCTGTCTTCTCATTATGTGGCCAAAGTACTTGATCTTTGCCTCTAATATCCTTCCCTCCAGTGAGCAGTTGGGCTTTATTTCCTAAAGTATGGACTGGTTGGATCTTTTCACTGTCCAAGGCACTCTCAGAATTTTCCTCCAGCACTACAGTCCAAAAGCATCTATCATCAGACTGTAGTCCACAAAATAATATTTGCATGCACTGGTTGTACCACTGAAATATGGCAAAGTATACACTATACTTTGCCATAGTATAGTGTATACTTTGGAGGTGTGTGTGTGTTGGGCAATACATAACTAAGGAATGAATAAAATATCATTTAAGGAATATTTACTTTTGGAATAATGTATATTGAAATAAGTCTTGTATGGCAAAATTGTTGATTGTTGGGATGTATCAAAAAAAATTGGGAGGAATAAAGTATACACTATGGTACTGAGCATAATATGGGGATTTTGCACTCTTTTAAGGTTTTTTCTCTCTCTTCCTCCTTTTTGCTCTTCTTTGTCCTGCTCTTTTTAAAAACCATAGCTATTTTTTTGCTTCTGAGAATGATTACAGAAAATGAGGAATCTCAAGTGTCTGATAACTGAAATTAGGGCACAAATTAGGAGTACAGGCAAAGTCCAATTTGACATGAAAGGCTTTCATAGTCATTCTAGGTCAGGAAGAGACAGTGGATGGCCTGAGCAAGGGGAGATTTAGAATCATAGAGTTTCAGGAGACCACAAGGGCATCTTGTCCAGCCTCCTGACATCCACAGCTGAAGCATTGCTGAGAGGTGCCCACCCAACCATTGTTCAAAAACATCCAGAGAAGGAGACTCCCCACATTCCAAGGTAGCATATTCTATATCTCCATACTACCAGGAAGTTCTTCTTAGTATTATAATTTGAATTAATTGATTCCTGTCCAAGAGCAGCAAAAAAAAAAAAAAAAGCCACTTTCTCCATTTTTTGCTGTTGATGATGATGATTTCAGCTTAAAGTAAACTTATCATGGAGTTTTCTGAAGCACAAAGAATGACTCATCCAGGTCATCCAGCGAGTTTCCATAACCAAGCAAAAATCAAACTTTGGTCCAACAATCAAACCACATCTCACTGTATGATTGTGCAGTGTGGATGCACCTTTCATGACATGGAGGGATTACACAGAGATTGATGTTTTCCTGGTTCTAATCCTGGTACTTACTTACTTACTTACTTAAGCGATCCCTCGTTGGATGAGTAAGATGGTCTTCCTTGATGACTATTTTTGTGAGTTTGTAGGTGGCTGTGGAGCCCTATTCTTGAACTGCATCTTCTCCCACAGGGAAGGCATTGGTTTCCAGGTGGAAGGTGGTCCCAGTCAGGGTTGGCTTGATGCGCCTTTTTCCTGGCACGTTTCTCTCTTTCACCCTCCACTCGTGCCTCCTCGAATTCTGCAGCACTGCTGGTCACAGCTGACCTCCAGCAGGAGTGGTCAAGGGCCAGGGCTTCCCAGTTCTCAGTGTCTATGCCAGAGTTTTTAAGGTTGGCTTTAAGGCCATCTTTAAATCTCTTTTCCTGCTCACCAACATTCTGTTTTCCATTCTTAAGTTCAGAGTAGAGCAACTGCTTTGGGAGATGGCGGTCAGGCATCTGGACAACGTGGCCGGTCCAGCGGAGTTGATGGCAGAGGACCATAGCTTCAATGCTGGTGATCTTTGCTTCTTCCATCACGCTGACGTTTGTCCGCTTGTCTTCCCAAGATATTTGCAGGATTTTCCGGAGGCAGCGCTGATGGAATCGTTCCAGGAGTGCAGCACTCTGCGAGTGCAGCATTTTCCCGAATGAAGCAGAGAGTGTTTGAGGACCGGGACATCCGTAGGGATACCAAGGTGCTTGTCTATAAAGCTATTGTCCTCCCAACCCTGCTCTATGCCTGCGAAACGTGGACTGTCTAATCCTGGTAGCTACTAATGATGATATAGAGAGTAGAAGAAAAGAAAAGAGGAGCAGCAGTGACAACAAAATCTTGAAAATTAATTGTTGATCTCATTTCCCCAAAACATAAACAAGCTTATGGATTGCATGGCTTGGTATGTGACCCCTATTAGTGTATCACCCATTTGTGTACTCATAGCTCTTTGCCATCTGTTGTATAGAAAGACAATCAATGCATCATCTCAAAGCCTTGCTGCATTTCTCATACTGTCATTTAACCTTTCTCTGAGGTAGCCGGAACACTTCAGTGCACTTACAAGACTGAAATAAAACCCAGAGCAACCTCGCTCCCTTATGTTTGCAAATCTTTTTTTTTTTAAATAATCTATTGATTGATGAATATTCCCCTCCACACACACACACTTCATCTTCCAGCCAGATGGCTCCAGAGGGGTTGCATTCTTTTCAGACTCAGAAACCCATGAAATTAACTTTGCATTACAGTACAACCTTCATATTTGCAACCAATATATTTAATTACTTGTTTATTTATTTATTGTACTTATACCTGGTGGTTCAGTAGGTTAAACCACTGAGCTGCTGAACTTGTTGACCAAAAGGTCGCAGGTTTGAATCCGGGGAGTGGCGTGAGCTCCCGCTGTAAGCCCTAGCTTCTGCCAATCTTACAGTTCGAAAACATGCAAATGTGAGTAGATCAATAGGTACTTCTCAGGTAGGAAGGTAATGGTGCTCCATGCAGTCATGCTGGACGCATGACCTTGGAGGTGTCTACAGACAACGCCGGCTCTTCAGCTTAGAAATGGAGATGAGCACCACCCCCAGAGTTGTCTATGACTGGATTTAATGTCAGGGGAAAACCTTTACCTTTATCTTTTTCTACTTATAACCCGCCCTTCTCATCCCCGAAGGTGGACTCAGAGTGGCTTACAAACTGTGGCAATAATTCAATGCCATATTCAGATAATAACAATAGCAGTTAACACAATATTATAGAACTGTAAAAACATATGTTGTTGTTTATTCGTTCAGTCACTTCTGACTCTTCATGACCTCATGGACTAGTCCACGCCAGAGCTCCCTGTCCGCCGTTGCCACCCCCAGCTCCTTCAAGGTCAAGCCAGTCACTTCAAGGATACTATCCATCTTGCCCTTGGTTGGCCCCTGTTCCTTTTTCCTTCCATTTTCCCCAGCATCATTGTCTTCTCTAAACGTTCCTGTCTTCTCATTATGTAGCCAAAGTACTTCATTTTTGCTTCTCATATCCTTCTCTTCAGTGAGCAGTTGGGCATTATTTCCTGGAGGATGGACTGGTTTGATCTTCTTGTGGAAGAATTTTCCTCCAGTGCCACAGTTCAAATGCGTCTGTCTTCCTTCGCTCAGCCTTCCCTATGGTCCAGTTCTCACATCTGTAGGTTACTATGGGGAATACCATTGCTTTAACTATATGGATCCGAATAACAATGGTTGACGTCATCACATGACTATAGTACATTACTCCAGGTAAAAGGCCTGTGGAAATAGCCATGTTTTTAAGCTTGAACAGAAGGTTTGGAGATTTGGGGCTAATCTAATCTCTCTAGGGAGGGCATTTCAGAGCCAGGGAGCCACTACCGAGAAGGCCCTCTCTCTCATCCCCACCAATCACATCTGTGACTCTGTTGTATTGTACTTTGTGTAATTTTAAAACAATTCTTATGGAAAGTTTTTTGCAAGAGTTTGGACTACCTGATCTTAAAGATACCCTTCCAACCCTAAAATTCCATTATTTTAAGTATAAATAATGAACTGCTCCTTGGAAATACGGGACTGGTAAGAAGTTGGCATAGTCGCTGCTGTTCCTGTGTGCATAATGTAAGCCATTCACACTATGCCTGGGGCTGAAAGAGTATGACTTGCCCAAGGTCACCCAGTAGAGTTTCATGGATGAAGAAGGATTCGATCTCCAGCCCCCTGGAGTCCTAATCCAACACTAAAAGCGTTATATCAGGTTGACTACTTAGTCAGAGAGCTAGAGGCCCCAATTTAACAGATGCATTTTTTCTAAACCACTGCAGTTTACATTGATGCTACAGTTTTGCTCCATTACTGCATGGGTTTCTCCCCTCTAGCCTTTCAATAAGCAAAGTCTTGCTTCGCTCCTCCTCTCCTCTCTTACCTTCCCCACTGTGCCATTTGCCAGCCAAGCAAAAGCAGATTTCTATGCTCTCAGGCGGCCTGTCTCTGTAATTGAAAGGAGCCAGACAAATGAGTCAGCCCCTCTTCCAGCTCCAGAATGGAGACATTGGGACGGCGGCTGCAGCAGCAACAGCTAAACGATAGTCCATGGGTGCAAAATCCCTTTGCTCCTAATCATGTGTGCATATTTTGCAAATAACAACACAAATGAGATGAAATCAAATAATTATTTTAAATGAATCCAAATATTTATTGGCAATTAAACTACCAGCAAAAACGAATCCTGATATTTGTTTGTTTCTACCTCACCAGTTACTGGTATTCATAGCTTAGTCATTTTCAGCTCCCAGCAAAGGAAGAAATTATAGGTTTGTGCATGACCAAAAAAAATGCTGTTTCCATTGGGTGGAATCCAGAACTTTTTAAAGCAATTGGGCTTTTGCCGTTAATGTTTCAAAATAGGGCTATGAATTGCGCCCTTTGTTTCTTTCTTTGTTTACATCCCAGCCTACTTATAAATCAAAAGTCTTGAGGCAGCATACAGAAATGTTGGTAAAAACAATAAGAAAACTAGCAAGCGCCACACAAACAAAGCATAAGGAAAACCAGGAGATCATCACTAGGGAAAGAAAATCAATTTATTTCAAATGAAGTCCTAGAGAAGAGTTATAAAGGCATTGTAGACTGCTAAAAAGACAAGTAAATGCATCCTTAGACAAATCGTGCCTGAAGTCTCCCTTGAAGCCAAAATGACTAAACTGAGACTATAATATATTGTCAAAGGCTTTCATGGCTGGAATCACTGGGTTGTTGTAGGGGTTTTTTTTGGGCTATATGGCCATGTTCTAGAGGCATTCTCTCCTGACGTTTTGCCTGCATCTTTGGCAAGCATCCTCAGAGGATGCTTGTCATAGATGCAGGCGAAATGTCAGGAGAGAATGCCTCTAGAGCATGGCCATATAGCCCCAAAAAAACCTACAACAATCCTGAGACTATAATACTTTGGACATGGCTCACTGGAAAAGATAACATTATGCTTGGTAAGGCAGAAGACAGCAGGAAAAGACTTCATTGACAAGGCTGCAGCAGGTTGCTTTTGCCTGAGCTTCTTGAGAAGTTCAAGATCTTTTCTCCACTCTAGGCTGATTTAATTGAATGCAAATTCCTTTTGCACTTTGAATCCCATTTGTAGCAAATGAAGTCAGTTGTGCATGAGCAGACAAAGTGGGAAGAGGATAGAAACGGAGACCTTTTAAAAGCACCTGGAAAAGTTGGATCACCGAAAATTGATAGAACAGTTGCAGGGTTTGCAATTTATTTTATCACTAGCTTGGGTACCAGCATTTCCTGGGTAGTATTTTCGAAGGCTTTCATGGCTAGAATCACTGGGTTGTTGTAGGTTTTTTTCGGGCTATATGGCTCTAGAACATGGCCATATTGCCCGAAAAACCTACAACAACCCAGTTTCCTGGGTTATTTGAAAAAGTCATTTTTTATTTTACAAAATGCATAAGGTTGTGGGTGAACTACAACTCAGATCATGCCAGGTTAACCCCCTGAAACTCCATCAGTGGTTAAAATTTATCTTGTTGGGCAAGTTTGCTCTCAAGATGCATCATCAGTGGGGGGTCTGTAGGAGTCTCTGGCTGCAGGATGAACTACTGCTCCCACCATGGTGAATCAGTCCCCTCAAACCCCCCCCCAGAAGGTTTAGTTGCTTATGTGAGTTCTGTGTTCCAAGTTAGTTCCAGGTCCATCGTTGGTGGAGTTCAGAATGCAGTTCTTAGATTGCAGGTAAACTATACATCCCAGAAGTTACAACTCCTATAAATCATGGTGAATGTGAAGTCTTGGCTCTGCCTTTTCCTCTTCTCTGTTTTAATTCCCCCTGTATATAGGTTTTCTCAATAGTGTAGATACCTTCCTCTATATTATTTTTTGGGTGGAGCATAAAAACCTCCTAGAGGCCACCTTTAGTTAGTGTATTCCATTTGCCTGTATAGAACACATTTGCTGGACTCCTCCTTTTTCTTCAGTAGAGTTACAATAAACAGAGGCTTGGGCATTGTCTGGAAATCCTACGCCCAAGCAATCCAAAAACAGGCATCCTTAGCACCTGCATTCAGCAGTATTCTTATACCAACAGTCCCAGTGGCAACAGAAGCTTTTGACCAGTTTAAGCTTCAGAAGAAAGAAGATTGAGACAGTTTATAAACCATTGCTTTGCACCAGAGACAGAAGACTCCAGAGAGATGACTGCAGCCAGCAAAGGCTCCTTTTGTAATGTACTGTTTTAAGTTACTTTATAATAGTCCCAAGTGGAGTTAAGCCTTTATTCATCTTGTTTTCAGTAAACTCATTTTGGTTATCTTTTCACCTTTCCTAAAGTGCCTCTGTGTATTAAGGGTCTCCATCTTAACAGCAGTATGCCCCTGAGTAAAGCCAGACACTATAGTTTTTCCCAAAGGCTAGGACGTGCCATCACAGTGAATTCTCCCTAAACCTCTCTAGTATGTTCAGTTGCTGATAAATTCCTTTTTGCTCTGTGCCATAGAAAAGAATAGGAAAGGGTTTAGGGAGAGGCAGTGGGCGGGGTCATGCAAATTCCACACGAATGGAGAGAGACAGAAACACTGGGATGTCTGTGGTGGAGGAAACACATACAATCTAGGATGAAATTGTCCCCATATGAAAGCCTTCACTTGGGTGGTGGGCAGTCTTGTGTTTGTGGAGGACATTGGGACAAGTTGGTGGACCTTGTTCATGGCACTCTCTACAACCTGCAATGTCATTGGAGGGAGGACCTTTGGTGACTCCTTATAGGTGGAGGTTATAGCTGTTTGTGGAAGTGGGCACCCCCGCCAAAACACACACAGACATATTTTCACTGTTATCATTGACATACATATATACATAGGTTGCCATGGACCACAGCCTGTGAAACCCAGAAGGAGGTTTTTCGTCCATAAAAGCTTATGGTGAAATATCTTGGTTAGTCTTCAAGGTGCCACTGGTATGCATCACCACATCCTAGAAGCAACTATTTTTCTATAAATAATAATCACACCACCATAGAAGTGAAGCGATTGCCCCTTTCTAGGCTTCTCCATAGCTTGATAGCTAATAAAGGTGTTTGATTCATGAGCTCTGATTGTTGTTTGATGTTCCCAGAGGCTCAGAGGGCAAGTTATAAAGAGAGTTGAGGGAAGCAGTTTTACAGTTTGTGAATGCTGCCAAAGAGGGGAAAGCTAAGTTCAAGGCAGCAATGCTTTAAAACAGTGGTTCTCAACCTTCCTAATGCTGCAACCCCTTAATACAGTTCCTTATGTTGTGGTGACCCCCAGCCATAACATTATTATCATTGCTACTTCACAACTGTAATTTTGCTCCTGTTATGAATCATCTTGTAAATACCTGATATGCAGGATGTATTTTCATTCATTTGGCACAAATACTCGATATGCCCAAATTTGAATACTGGTGGGGTTGAGGGGAGGATTGATTTTGTCATTTGAGAGTTGTAGTTGCTGGGATTTGTAGTTCACCTACAATATCAAAGAGCATTGTGAACTCCACCAGTGATGGAACTTTGGACACAGAGCTCCCATGACCAACAGAAAATACTAGAAGGGTTTGGTGGGTGTTGACCTTGGGTTTTAGAGTTGTAGTTCACCTACATCTGGAGAGCACTGATGCATCTGGACCAAACTTGGCACAAATACTCAATATGCCCAAATGTGGACACTGGTGGGGTTTGGGGAAAATAGACCTTGATATTTGGGAGTTGTAGTTGCTGGGATTTATAGTTCACCTATAATCAAAGAGCATTCTGAACTCCACCAATGATAGAATTGGGCCAAACTTCCCACACAGAACTCCCATGACCAACAGAAAATACTGTGTTTTATAATTGTCTTTGGTGACCCCTTTGACACCCCCCCGTCGACCCCCCCCCAGGGGTCCCCACCCCCAGGTTGAGAAACACTGCTTTAAAAGCATTTTAAAAATGAAAATGGTAGTAAAGCCAATTATCTTAAAAGGTATTCTGGTGCCTAATTATAAAAGGTAAAGGTTTCCCCTGACATTAAGTCTAGTCAAGTCCGACTCTGGGGGGTCGTGCTCATCTCCATTTCTAAGCCGAAGAGCCAGCATTGTCTGTAGACACCTGCAAGGTCATGTGGCCAGCATGACTGCATGGAGCATTGTTACCTTCCTGCAGAAGCAGTACCTATTGATATACTCACATTTGCATGTTTTCGAATTGCTAGGTTGGCAGAAGCTGGGCCTAACACCGGAGCGCATCCTGTTCCCCGGATTCGAACCGCCAACCTTTCGGTCAGCAAGTTCAGCAGCTCAGCAGTTTAACCCGCTGCACCACCGGGGGCCCCATGCTGAATAATACAGATAAATATTTATTCATTATTTTATACACCAAATGAGATGTTCTCTAATGATTCTGAAATCTACTCGAGTGCATTCAAACTAATGCAATTCACTTCCGCTAACCCAGCACAAAATAATTTGCAAGGTTTAGAGTTCTGTGGAATTCTCAGAACACAGCTTTCCAAAATGTATTGTGACGCATTAGTATATTGGCTGCAGTGTCTTGATGTGTCACTCAACCACCCAAAAAACAACCTGAGTGTATGATAAATAGTAATAAATATAAATCATAGAATCCTAGAGTTGGCCATCCAGTCCAACCCCCTGCCAAGAAGCAGGAAAATCACATTCAAAGCACCTCCGACAGATGGCCATCCAGCCTCTGCTTAAAAGCCTCCAAAGAAGGAGTCTCAAATACACTCTGGGGCAGAAAGTTCCACTACTGAACAGCTCTCAAAGTTAAAAACTTCTTCCTAATGTTCAGGTGGAATCTCCTTTCCTGTAGTTTGAAGCCATTGTCGCGTATCCTAGTCTCCAGGGCAGCAGAAAACAAGCTTGACTTGGAATATGTCGGGAATGAATTGGGATATGTTGTGTCTCCACACATTTTGTTAAACCAACCCCTTATATCTCTTATAAGGGGTTGGCTTAACCCAGTCATGGGCAAACTTGGGCCTTCCAGGTGTTTTGAACTTCAACTTCCACAATTCCTAACAGCCGGTATTTATGTATTTTATCTTATTTATATATGATGTTCCTTTTTTGTCTATTATGTTCTGATTTATTTTTGTAATTGGTTATTGTTGATCGTGCATTTAATTTGATGTATCTATTTGTTTGGAGCCCCGGTGGCGTAGTGGGTTAAAGCACTGAGCTGCTGAGCTTGCTGATCGAAAGGCCACAGGTTTGATTCCGGGGAGCGGCGTGAGCTTCCGCTATGAGTCCTAGCTTCTGCCAACCTAGCAGTTTGAAAACATGCAAATGTGAATAGATCAATAGGTACCGCTCTGGCGGGAAGGTAACGGCGCTCCATGCAGTCATGCCGGTCACATGACCTTGGTGGTGTCTACGGTCAACGCTGGCTCTTCGGCTTAGAAATGGAGATGAGCACCACACCCCAGAGTCAGACATGACTGGACTTAATGTCAGGGGACTACCTTTACCTATCTATTTGTTTTATTATGTATTTTGTGATTTTATATTGTTGTGAGCCACTCAGAGTCCCTGCGGGCAGAGGGAGCAGGATATAAATAAAGTTGTTGTTGTTGTTGTTGTTATTGTTGGTGGTGGTGGTGGTGTTAGAGCAGAAACTTTTCCCCATATCTTAGTTGTTGCTTGCTCTCCTGGAATACGGTGGAGGGCCCCTCTTGCAGACCTCAGTTTTGTAGCCAGCATCTCTGACTGCCTGTTGCATTTCTATATAATTCATTATGGGAATGTGCCTCTGTTATTTCAAAAGTGGATCCAGTTGAAAGAAGACTGATTGTTCTGGCCAGAGCTGTGCTAAGGGCCTGCTAAATCTCACGGGTGGTAAGTGCTTCTGACACTAATGTTTGTCTCTAAGCAAACATATCAAGGTAGCTGGAAATTGAGTGCTGTGGGAAATCCCAGGAGGTCTGTTCTGGTGAGAAAGCGCTTATGTGCCATGTGAACTGACCCAACCGCAGAGGAATGAAGCAAGGGAGCGTGTTTTCTTTTGTTCTTGGAAAGTGCTCTGGGCAATCTGGTGGGAATGGAGGAAAAGATAGGGAAAGCTCAGCTATAAGAGTGGGTACGGAGTCTAGTTGTTTTGCAAGAGTCCTATAATTTGGACTTTTTTGTTGGATCAAAAGTGAGCCAATGGTTTAAGAAAAACCAGGGGCCAAAAGGTGAGACCGAATTGGACGGGGACCCCTGCTTTCAAGCTGATCTGACCTGCAGCAGGGAGTTCCGCAGTTCGCGAATGCCCCGTTGGGCCAGCTTCGATTGGAGTGGGTCTCAGCAGCTGCCTCAACCAGGGATCGATTTCTCCTTTTCCTTTCTTCCCCATGCCCTAACATTGTAACAAATCCCCCCAATAAAGTTTAATTAACTTGTAACTTCCACCTCTCCATAGTGCTACACTGTGTCAATTCACTTGCTCAAACTCTCTAAAGCATGAACCTACCCTCTCACGAGCCACAGGCAGCCATAGGCGCCAACTGCAACCGTACCTTGTGAAGGCGGATCTGGCCAGGGTGGTCCATGCCTTAGTCACCTCCAGATTGGATTACTGTAATGCACTCTATGTGGGGCTACCCTTGAAAACGGCCCGGAAATTTCAACTGGTCCAACGGGCAGCAGCCAGGTTGTTAACTGGTGCTCCTTACAGGGAGAGGTCAACCCTCCTGTTTAAGGAGCTCCATTGGCTGCCATTCATTTTCTGGTCCCAATTCAAGGTGCAGGTGCTTACCTACAAAGCCCTAAACGGTTCGGGACCTGCCTACCCTCATGACCGCATCTTCACTTAACTTCACTTTATCTCTTCGTTCATCTGGAGAGGCCCTACTCATGATCCCCCTCCATTGGTGGGGACGAGGGATAGGGCCTTCTCGGTGGTGGCTCCTCAACTCTGGAACTTGCTCCCCAAGGACATTAGACATGCCCCAACTCTGGCAGTCTTTAAGAGGAGCCTGAAAACATGGTTGTTCCAGTGTGCCTTCCCAGAATAAGGAACCCTAAGCAACATGTCCCTAATCGCACTTTACTAATGATCTAGGATTGTCTGCTCGCTCCATCTCTCTCCAGATACCTATCCTAGTTATATGTCACCTCGTCATGCCCAGTATTTTAGAATTTTAATTATTACATTTGGCCCTGCCATAGGTTTTAATGCCTCGTGGTGTTATTATTACTGTTTATTGCTTTGTTTATGAGTTTATTTGTTGTCTGTATTGCTGTGTTGTTTTATTGATGTATTTGGGCTCAGCCTCTTGTAAGCCACACCGAGTCCTCCAGGAGATGGTAGCGGGGTATAAATAAAAGTTTATTGTTGTTGTTGTTGTTGTTGTTGTTATTATTACTACTACTACTACTACTACTACTACTACTACTACTATTGGCTTGTCTGGGATGCTTTCCTGGGGAGGCCGAAATTGCATTTCTTTGAATTGCAGATACAGAAACCCCTCAGGTCCCCGTATCCACGAGTCAACCAAACATCTCCATTTTGGTGCCATATTTTTCCTAGGCTAATTCTAAGCCTAACTGCTATCTCACTTTCTGCATTCTGGACCCCTGCACTCTGGGAACAACCTTTTTGTTTTTAAGAATATTTTCATGAAGAAACAGTTGATTGTCAAACTGAACTCCTGTTGCCATGCTGTTCCCACCGATGCTCCCCATCATCCAGGAGCCCCCAGACCCGGGGTACTTGATGTGGACACCCCTTGAGACACAGTCTGGCTTTAGGCTGGGACATGGAACTGAGACGTCCTTGGTTGCCTTAGTTGATGATCTGTGCCGGTAGCTAGACAGGGGGAGTGTGTCCTATTAGTTCTGCTGGATCTCTCAGTGGCCTTCGATACCATAGACCATGGTATCCTTCTGGGACGTCTCGCGGGAATGGGTCTTGGAGGTACTGTTCTGAAGTGGCTCCAGTCCTTCCTAGAGGGTTGCTCTCAGAAGTTGTTGTTAGGGGACACCTGCTCGACCCCACAACCATTGTCTTGTGGGGTTCCCCAGGGCTCTATATTGTCTCCCATGTTGTTTAATATCTACATGAAGCCGCTGGGGGAGATCATTCGGAGTTTCGGTGTGCGGTGTCACCTGTGTCATCTGTACACAGATGATGTCCAACTCTGTCACTCCTTCCCACCTGCTACCTGTTGTTCAGATCCTGAACTGGTGCTTGGGTGCTGTGACGGTCTGGATGAGGGCTAACAAATTGAAACTGAATCTAGACAAGACAGAGGGCAGTTGGAAGGCAGATCAGGGTATAAGGTTACAGCCTATGTTGAATGGAGTTGCATTCCCCCTGAAGATGCAGGTTTGCAGCTTGAGAGCAATCCTGGATACATCACTGACCCTGGAACCTCAGGTGTCGGCGGTGGCCAGGAGTGCCTTCGCACAATTAAAACTTGTGCACCAGCTGTGCCCATACCTTGGGAAGTCTGACTTGGCCATGGTAGTCCACGCTCTGGTTACATCCTGTATAGACTACTGCAATGCTCTTTTCATGGGGTTGCCTTTGAAGACTGTCCGGAAGCTCCAGATGGTCTAGCGAGCAGCAGCCATGCTGCTAATGGGAGCAGCACACAAGGAGCACATGATGCCTCTGTTGCGCCAGCTCCACAGGCTGCCAGTTTGCTACCGAGCATAATTCAAAGTGCTTGCTTTAGCCTATAAACCCTAAACGGTTCTAGCCCAACCTACCTGTCTGAACGCATTTCCCTTTATGAACACTCCAGCACTTTAAGATCGTCTGGAGAGGCCCTGCTCTAGATCCTGCCTTCGTCACAAGTACGGCTGGTGGGGACAAGAGACATGGCCTTCTCAGTGGTGGCCCCTCGGCTATGGAATGTCCTCCCTAGGGATATTAGATCAGCTCCATCCCTTTTAACATTTCGAAAGCAGGTCAAGACTTGGCTCACTGAGCAAGCGTTTGCAGACACAAATGTAGAAAAAAACGGAATGATTCGATGATGCTATTAGATAACGCTTTTAACTAGGAGACTCAAATTGATAAATGTTTTTTTATTGATATTGATTGTTTTACTTGGTTTTATATTTAAAATTGACTGTTTTCAAATTGTATTTTATGTCTTTGATATTGACTGTATACCACCCTGAGTCACCTGCGGGCTGAGAGGGGCAGTATATAAATGTAGTAAATAAATAAATTTCCACTGCCATATAATCTGGGATAAGGAGATAATCTGGGATCAGATTGTAGAAGAGCCTAGAGAAACCCTATGGTGCTCTCTTCTCAAACAAAAGATAACAAAGGACATCAGGCTTGCCCCAACTGTGGCAGTCTTCAGGAGGAGCTTGAAGACGTGGCTGTTCCAGTGTGCCTTCCCAGAATAATGATCCCATAGCCAGAGGCGGTCCTAGGTAATTTTCAATGGTAATCAAACAGTAACAAATCATTGATATATATTTTCTGTTCGTCGTGGGAGTTCTGTGTGCCATATTTGGTTCAATTCCATCATTGGTGGAGTTCAGAATGCTCTTTGATTGTAGGTGAACTATACATCCCAGTAACTACACTTGCCGCACTTGCTCCCTTGCCTGGCCTGCTTTGGGTCTGGAGGCGTGCCTGAAGACCCTGGCGTGTGCATCAAAAGTCACCTCTTCTCCTGACTTTCTCCTCAGCCATTGGGACCAAGAGAGAGAGAAAGACAGAGGTGGAGATGCCCACCTTTCCTGAAGGTAGGCGCAAAAACAAAGGAGGGAGTGGAGGTGGGAGATACCTCCAGCCGGAGGGACGCTCTCTCTCTCTCTCTCTCTCTCAATCCCAATCTCTCTCTCCCAATGGCTGAAGAGAAAGTCAGGAAAAGAGGCGACTTTTGGTGCGCACGCTGGGGTCTTCAGACACGCCTCCGGACCCGAAGCGGGCCAGCTGCAGCGGCTCCTCCCCTTGGCCCACCTGCAGATTGGGGAGAAGAGAGGAGGCGGGTGGAGCGCTGGGGGATCGGGAAAGGGAGCCGGTCATGGGGAAGGGATAGAATGTGGAGAAAGATTGAGCGCCGGCTCTGCTCGCGCATCCGGTGGCCGGGTGGAGCAGGAACGAGAGGGGCTAGGTGAGGCTCAAGGGCCCGCCCCCTTTGGGAAGAGGATGGCCCGGCAGCGAGGCAAGAAAGCTGAGACTCCCCCTGGACTGCTAGGGCTGTTGTGAGCTGAGGGGTCACTCCTCAAGTGGCGGTCAAGGGGCATTTACAGAGGCGCCTCTGCACCCCTGGCAAAAAAAAGTGTTCTGCGACCGCCTACTTCGTGTAATGGACGAGCCGCCCCTGCCCATAGCACTTTGTCCTCCAAAGCACTTTATATTGTTTTAGGTCTGCTTGTATGTTTCCACAAACGCCCATGTCCAGCATTATTTTTCGTCCATGTCCATTATTTTTTAAATTTTTAATTACATTTGGCCTACCCATAGATTTTAAAGTGTGTTGTCCTACTGTTAATGCTTATGTTATTGTTTTATTGTTTTTGTTTGATTTTAATTGCTTATATTGTTGTTGTTATTGCTTGTATTATTGTATTGTGGACTCGGCCTCATGTAAGCTGCACCGAGTCCCTTGGGGAGATGGTAGTGGGTTATAAATAAAGATTATTATTATTATTATTATTATTATTATTATTATTATGCACCAAAGACTTTTGGGAAGAAGGAGAACATGACCTTTACATGCAGGCAGGGAGCAAAACACATTGCTATATAAAATTGTTGAGATTAACTTCACAATTCAGCAGCAGATCAGTTGCACAACTTCAGCGCTTTCCAGTAGCTTCTTCCTGCACAGTATTTTCAGTCAACTGCTCCCACAGTCACTCTGGAACCTCTTACAGACACTTGAGCACATGCCCAGCCATTGTGACTTTTACCATTGTCTTTCCCCAAGTCTAGATGATATTACAGACTTACCACAGCACAAGGAGAAATATACACTGTACATGACTTCCTTATATACAATTCATTTACACGCAGCAATCACAGATTGGTTCCCAACTCATTGACTCAACTCAAATCCAGGATTGCATCATTCGCAATCACCTGGACTAGGCCAGAACACATTCCCCAAATGAAGTCCTATATACAGTTAATGCATGACTCAGCATTCCCAATAGAAGCCCATAAGCAGTGCATGACTCAGCTATATTACATTGCAATACATTGTAAAACCTGACAAAAATCCACACTGAACTGGATTATATGACAGTGTGGACTCAGAAAACCCAGTTCAAAGCAGATATTGAGGATTATCTGTCTTGATATTCTGGGTTATATGGTTGTGTGGAAGGGCCCTGGGTTGCATAGATCTAGAAAAAGAAGGAGAAATAAGACACCAGACATGCAATACAGGATTCCCTTTGCTCCCATTTGTTCTATATATTACAACTGATTCTTCTTCACTTCCAACAGACACCAACGATGCAAGCAAATGTTCATTCATGGATAGTCCATGCTTGCATGCACAAGGGAACTGCAGTCTCAATTGCACTTTTGCAACCTTGAGCCGAATGCTTCTAAGATCAGACAGGATCTGGTGCCTTTAGGGCATGCAGGCCAGGCCAGCACTAATCTTCCCCACCACTCCATGGCTTGCACTGTCCTCTGTTCTGACTGATGCTTCTGTGCGCGGCACATGCCACCTCTTTCGCCCCGCCTTTCGCTCGGCTTTTCATTGTCCTCGCTGAGAGGTCAGCACTTGCAAACAAGCAGGGAAACTCTGCTCCAAATAAAGAGCATATGATATTATCCTTCCCTCCTCTTCTCCCTGTGCCACTGATAGGCAGCTCTAAATGCCGGCCAACGGAAAAGCTGACCTTGGTTGCTCTTGGGCTGCCTAAATCGCAGGGATTAATGAAAAGCATTCATTGATGCCAGAGAGTGAGGAGTTCTTTTCAAGGTAGGCAAACCCTTGGGAAGAGCAGCACAATGTTTCCGTGCATGCACAAGGCACTTGGGCCTTTTTCACTCAAGGGTTGCCAGAATAGTTAGGATGCTTCTTCCCTTTAATTGCTAGGAACGGGGAAAATGAGGCCATTATTTTCCTCATTCACTTTCAATGAGAGGCACTCAGCAAGCAATTCAACATGGTTCACCCATACCACACCCTGAAAGCTGGAATGAGGAGCAAATGTTACTTCGGGACAAGTTGGCTGGAGTCTTGCGGATGACATATACAGGCGTAACTCTCTGTTATGCCAATGTATACACTTTTAAAGTCATAGCGGAAGCAGGTATTTGCCTTCATCCTTCGGCACAACCAAGGTTTTCCATAGTTTACTTTATTTGTTTCTAGCCAGGGTGCATCTACACTAGGTTCTTGTGGGTTTTTTCGGGCTATAGAGCCATGTTCTAGAGGCATTTCTCCTGACGTTTCGCCTGCATCTATGGCAAGCATCCTCAGAGGTAGTGAGGTCTCACTGCCTCTGAGGATGCTTGCCATAGATGCAGGCAAAACGTCAGGAGAAATGCCTCTAGAACATGGCTCTATAGCCCGAAAAAACCCACAAGAACCTAGTGATTCCAGCCATGAAAGCCTTCGACAATACATTGCATCTACACTGTGGAATGAATGCAGGTGGACACCATGTTAACTGCCATAGCTCAATGCTATGGAATCCTGGGAGTTGTAGTTTTACAAAGTCTTTATCCTTCTCTGCCAAAGAGTCTGGATACCTCACCAATCTACAACTCCAAAGATTCCATATCATCGAGTCATGGCAGTTTAAGTGGTTTCAAACAGTATTTATTCCATATTGTAGATGCATCCGGGAACAGCCTTTTGCAATCTGCTGCTCTCCAAATGAGTTGAACCACATTGAAACCCACAAGCATGTGGACAACTTCAACAGAAAGGAGGAAACAATGAAAATTGACAAAATCTGGCTACCATTATTTAAAAAACACTAAAATTATAACAGTAAATAATGAACAACACTCAAACACAGGGGAACTCCAGACACGAAACAATCAGGAACAGCTAATGACCTCCCAACAGAGAATTCCCCCAGGCAGTAACAAGCCACACCCAGAGGCAGCCCTAGGTAATTTTCAACGGTATTTTGGCACCCCCCCCCCAACCAATCACTGATATATATTTTCTATTCATCGTGGGAGTTCTGTGTGCCATATTTTGTTAAATTCCATCATTGGTGGAGTTCAGAATGCTCTTTGATTGTAGGTGAACTATACATCCCAGTAACTACAACTCGCATATGTCAAGGTCTATTTCCCCCAAGAGAGCCTCAAGAGCACCCCTGGGCAAAATCAACTATACTGCAAATGCTTACTTTGCGTAATGGGTTGAGCCGCCCCTGGCCACACTTAAAATCTGTAAGACATCAAATGCTAATCAAGGTGGCTAATTGAAACATTCACACCTACCTCCAGCAGACAAAAATTCTTTCTCCCACCCTGGACTTTCCACAGATATATAAACCTAATTTTCCTAGTTTCCAACAGAATTCACAATTTCTGAGGATGCCTGCCACAGATGCAGGCAAAACATCAGGAGTGAATGCTTCTAGAACATGGCCATATAGTTCAAAAACCCTACAACAAACCAGTTAGACCACAGTTTGTATTATCACAGTGGCGGACCAGACTTGATGGGGGATGATGGGACTTGTTGAGACTTTTGAGAAGGTGCCACATTGGGGAAGGCTGTTTTTAGACATTATGAAATTGCCAAAAAACAAAAAAAGCCAAACAAACCCTGAACACTTCTATAAATAAGAAAAGTGCTAGATTTTATGACAATATTCTAACACAAAAGCAAACAAATTGACACATTGAATGTGGGATTTCTATTGCCTAGAGAAATTTGAAGTAGTGGTAAACTGGGTTTATTAATCTTCTATCAGCCTATTAGAACAAAAGCACTGCCTGAAATCCTATTGGAAATAGCTGGACTTTTGGATCAATCTGATTTGGGACTTACATGCTCTGATCAGATGTGAAGCATCAGAGTTGCACATGGGGTGGCATTGCACATGTGATACATGCATTCATGTGATGCACATGGGAGTTGCAAGTGAATTTGACTCTGTATCTGGTTGCATATTCAGATAGGCATTCAGTTATTCAACGCATGGATGGTGCAGCACAATCAATGCATACCTTCATGTGTGGAAACTTTGCAACCCTAATGTCTCAGCCAGGGTAATATTAATAGCCAAGGATGCTTTCTAAGCTGTTATGACCCAGAGGAAGCTGGTTTATCAGGGAAAGTAGGACACTCTGAACACCGATAGCCAGCATCATTAGATGCTCAGTACAAACATGTAACACAGGACCCATCTATACTGTCGTATAGTGAAGTTTGAAATTGCATTATATGGTCATATAATCAGTAGCAGCTGGATTTAAAAAGATTGTCAGGAAATGGCAGCTGGGGGGAGGGTACCTTAATCTATACATTTAATTACATTTATGGTAAAGTAGATAGCCATAGAGAAAGAGAAAGACGCAGCTCTGAATCTGCAAGGCCTGAGCTGTGCAGTTGATTATTGGGACTCCTGGAGGTTTTCCAGTCATTGACCTGCTATACTATAAGTCAAAGACAACTTGTCAGGGGATCTCCAGACAAAAAACAATCAGGGATTGCTAATCACCTCTCAGCAAAGGATTCCCCCAGGCACTAACAAGGCACACCAAAAACTGTGAGACCATCAAATGCTGATCAAGGTGGCCAATTGAAACATTCACGCGTGACTCCAACAGACAAGAGTTCTTTCTCCCACCCTGGACATTCCACAGATATATAAACCCAATTTTTCTAGTTTCCAACAGACCTCACTACCTCTGAGGATGCCTGCCATAAATGCAGGTGAAACATCACGAGAGAATGCTTTTAGAACATTACCATATAGCCCGAAAAACCTACAACAACCCAACTTGACAATAGGTATAAAATTTGCTGGTATGTTTTCAGCTTCTGCCAGAGTCACCAATAGTGTACCAATTCCTGGGGTGCTTTCTTTGTTCCTTTCTTCCTCCTATGTGCAAGGATTTTTACGACCTGTAGTTCTACAACCAGATCCCCATATCAACAGGTTTAATCTTCATGGATGTGATTATTCATTGATTATTTGCCGCTGCCTCTGCTACCATTTTTAATAGGGACTTGTAAGTTTTGCCTTGCATTCACAGTCTCTCTGCAAGCCTCGCAAGACTGCTATTTCAAGCTGAGGCTTGTAAGTCCCTATTAAAAAAAATGCTCAGGGAAGCAGTGCAGGCATCAGCAAACACCACCAGCTTCCCACTTCTTCCTTATGAAGGAACCCTGCGGCCTTGAAGGCAGAAGCAGAAGGCTGAATTCTCCCTACCATAAATGTAAATCTATTGTGTGCTGTTCATTTGAATCTGCAGTGAGCTGAATCCATTGAATGTAACTTTTTGGCGTGTGTTAAATATGGTTTGGAGGACCTAGAGATATTCATGTTTTGCCACTTTCATGAGGATCCTCTGCCACTAACCCCCACAAATATAGAGGGGCAACTGTAGATGGCCTTCTTTAAAGTTAGGACTAAAACCTGGATCCATCATGTCACAGATACAAGAGCTATCAGCCTCAAGGGCTCTGACTCCCTTTCATGCATTGAGAAGGATGTTGGACTCCAGTTCTGTGATTCTAAGATAGGATAATTTTTTGTCATTGGATAGGAACTGTAACCACAAAAGCAATGCCTCTTTGCATTCTTCCTCAGGGATGTTTACTTCCTAGTCACAAGATATTTCTCAAATCTCTCCCCAGTTTACTACTCTTTAGATTACTAAGGGCAGTTACCCAACAATCCTTTGCACGTCCATGAGCAACAGTAGCAACTGTTTCACGTGAACATCTCACTAAGCCTTAAAGAGATGCTTCTTTTTAGAACATTATTCAGAAATAATTGTAAAAGTTGGATACATCCAGAGTGAGTTTAAGTTAATTTCTTGGACTACTGCTTCCCAAATGTTCCAGTCAGCATTACCAGTTGTCATTCTTGGAATTGTGATCTTCAAAGGTGCATCCCAATTCCCAACCCATCATGTTCAATCAGAATGGGACAAACTATGCACATTAACATATATACCACTGAACTATATTGTGCTGTGAGGTAGAGCACTTCAAGAGAAATTACTCTCCGATTTGTAGTCCAAAAATCTAACCTTTTCCAGATCTTTCCAGACATAAGGACAGTGTGACTCTCTGGTGGTTGCTAGTTGTATTTTCCACCATTGGTCATGATGCCTAGGGCTGATATCTCAGCTAAGAATATCTAGATGTCAAGCCATTCCCTCTACAATTGTTATTAGCTGCCATCAAGTCTACTTCAACTTATTGTGACTCTATGAATGAGAGGCCTCCTCATCACTTTGTCACCAATGGCCCTGCTCAAGTTTTGCAGTCTTGGGGGCATAGCTTCCTTGACTGAGGACTTTACCCTACGTGATAAATAAAGCATTGGGGATTGCTGTTTTTCCCTTAAGCTTCACAATGCCACATTTGAAAATTGAACAAATGATTTTTCCTGTCCCCATCGCACATTTTTCTTCATTCTGCTTTCTTTTCAAATTATCCATTTGGCTTCCCATCACACCTTTCTCCTCCCACTGTCTCCTCTCCTTGAGTTGCAATGTGAACTACATCATTTTAAAGTGTCTTGCAGTGTAGATTTATTTCAACAACTTGTGGCTTGTGAAAATTATGCAATCCTGAAATAATTTTGGTTTTTGCAATCGTGGCCAAATTGGAGCCAGAACTAAGAAGAGAGAGGAAGACAAAGAAGGGAAAAGGTGACACATCCCCAGATTCAGGGCTTCTCTCTGAGTAAGAAGCCAGTCTAAATCCGATGAATACATACTTTTTAAAGTCTTAGAAAAGCAAGAGATTCAAAATAGAATGTGTCAGATGGGATGGCAATGTGACCAAAGTAATATTGGTCCACGTTTAGTTTTGTTGTTTAAATCCTGGAAACAGTGCTAGATTAGAGTTGGTTCCCTACACATGTATACGTTCTGGGAAAGCAGTTGTGTATTTTGTTCAGTTCAGTGTGAAACCATTTCTCCGGCATTTTCTGTGATTTTGCTTCAGGTAATATAGACAGACATTTTCTCTGTTTCTACTCCAAAGAATATAGACAGAATGGAACACTATTGTGTGCCTCTAACTCATTTGTGGCTCCCGGAGAACCTAAGGCGACCCCATGGCAGAGATTTATTGGCAAGATTTGTTCAGTGGGAGTATCATTGCCTTACTCTGGAGCTGGGAGAGGGTAACTTTCTCAGGATCACCCAGTGGGTTTCCAAGGCTGAGCCGTGCTCAATGAATTTTGGTGACTATCACATTGTAAAGGCAATGCATAACTTACTGTGCATAAGTCCCATTATGCATCAATCCCATTGTGCATTGGTCACTTTCCTTGTCCTGTTACATACTGTATATATGTGTGTATAAGTCAACTTTGTGTATAAATCAGGGCAGTTTCTGGCTTTTGATATGACCCATGGATGGACTTCATCACGTGGGATATGTAAAATGTTTAGGATAGTTGCTTCCTAGGCCTGGGTAACAACGCAAAAATTTGTTTCTAAAATCGATTTGTATTTGGGGGGTTTTTGCGTTTTGATATTTAAAATAATTACAAAATTTTCCTTTTAAAAAGTTCGATATTTACGAAGTTTCGTAAATGTGAAAAAATTACAAAACATTAACGAATCGATTTCTGAAACAATAACGAATCGATTCGTTAATGGTGGACGCGACCGCGAAATACGCTAAAAAACCTCCAAAAACTTCTGAAGCTTCCCTCTCCCTCTGTTGTTGACTGTTGGTGTGATATTATAATTTTTTTTCACGAATTAAACAAAAAACTTGCCCCAGACATGCAGAAATAATAACGAAACGACCTCAGAACAATAACGAAACGAATACAATAACGAAATACGAAGCATTTACAAAACGTGTTTAAAAATTCGTTTTTTAAAAAAAATTGCTCCAGAATGGTTCGTTATCGTTTTGTAATTGAAAAAATTAACGAATTATTAACGAATTACGAATTAACGAAACGAAACCGCCCAGCCCTATTGCTTCCCCCTTAAGCTTTGGAAATTAAAGGGATGATTTCCCTACCCCCATCACACTTTTCCCCTTCTCTGCTTTTTAAAGGATTTATCTGTTTGATTTGACATCACACAGTTTCCTCCCACTGTCCCTCCTTGTTTCCTTTTTAAAAAATTCTGTCATTGTTATCTTGGGAGTTCAATATAAACCTGAAAAACCTCAAACAATATATACAGTGGGGTTATTCTTATGTTGCAGAATTGAGATCAGGAGGAGGGGGGTGAAGCCTTAGCTCTCTTATGTATCTGCTAACCTTTTGATAGGCAAAACAAAAACCTGACAACACAGCAGAAGCTTTAGAGAGGCAATTGAGAAAATAGTAGGTAAGAGTTCAATAGGACTTTAATGAGAAGGGAAATAACACAGGAAGTGTGGGCAATGTTGAAAGAGGGAGCTCAGAGACAAGTGCAGGGTTTTTTCCCTGAATGTTTTGGATATCTTTGAATGTTTGCTATACCTCCTCAGTCCCAAAATGGTAATGGTGGAAGAAAGGAAGATATACTTCCCATCTCAGCTCCTCCCTCCATGGTGATGTCATCATTATGTTTACAAATGGGCAAGGGGGAATTCCAATCACATGTTAAATTGGACATTTTTACACATCTCTGCATGGGGAATTGAGGAATAAGTCACTTGTGAACCAGCTTAGGAAAACCCACACTTTAGAAACCGCAAGCTACCTCTACCCCACATTTGAAGCTTGTGTCGTGTGCAGGGCACCATCAGTTGCAGTTTCTTAAGTGTGTGTAAACACTTATTTTATTGTGTGTGATGAAGTTGGATAAGTTGATAATCATTCTGCTGAGAGGGGAGAGTACCAGTGCAGTCTTGAGGGGCCATCTGTCCTGGCTGCCACCGCTGCCATTTTCCCTCCCAGGCATTCAAAAAAGCCAGATACATTGCTGCTGCAGAGGGAGTAGATTATGTCAGTGTTTTCCTTATGTTCTCCCTGAGTTGCCTTTTACCACTCTACTCAGTGAATGAGATGGTTCCTTTTCTGACAAGAGTTAAGATACAGTACTTACATTGACCCATGGATAAGTCAACCCAGGTTTTCGGGTCAATTTTAGGACTAATATTTTTAGACTTATACATGAGTATACACAGTAGTAATATAACAGAAGCTCTCTACTGGATATGGCTATTTCAGTACTGCACAATTCTAATTCTCACAGACATTTGGAAGTTTGCAAAGATGTAGGATCCCAACAGGATTCCAGCTAGGATTTAGTCAAAAGTTTGTAGAAACTGAACAGTAGGCAGTTTCATTGCACATGAATCTAAAGTTACAATCTCTCTTCTGGATATAAGATCTTCATCCATCATTTTCCAAATCCTTCAAACCAAAGGCATCTTTTGGTCAGTGTGATTTACAAAAAATGTCTTTCCCTAGTTCAGTTCCCTGGCTGTTCATCTTCCCTACTTGAGACTGTGTTGTAGGCTGCCTTTTCCTAGACATGGGCTGGAGAAGCGGGTTGGCAGCAAACCGATTCGTCCTTAACAATGTCCAGCTTGGGCACTAGTCAAGATGCCAGCGTCAGAGCTATAAGTCTATAATCTATAATGCACCAGAGGGGATATGAGGTACAAAACCACCTGATGATGCTCAGCCCAGGGAGATCATGTCAGGTCACAGCCTGAACTGACTTGTGTGTAATTTCTGTTTATATCCTTTGGAAAAGAACACAAATTAAACAGACAAGCTTGATTTGCCTCCCGTGCTGACAGTTCCTTCCTATTTCTCATTTGTGGACAGAGTATGCTGGCATTTTTCTTTTCTTTCAGCTTTAACTGTCAGAGCTTTCCAATTTATATCTTCTTTGTTTTGCACATTTGGGACAGAGAGGCACAGTGATCTCTTCAGGAAAGCATTCGGAGCTGAGTTCAAGATGGAAATAGAGCATAACTTTGCATTCATGGAGATGCACTGTGGTAGAACAATACCATATCATTTCAGAATTGTGATACTATGCAATGAAAGATAAAAAGTGCCACAAACTGTTGAGTATTAATTTGATTTCCATGTCAGAAGTTTACCTGTTACTTGAAATGTTTTTATTCTTTACCAGCCGTCCTCTGCCACGTGTTGCTGTGGCCCAGTCGGTGTATATGTGTTTTGTGTGTGTATATATGTATGTGAATATATATGTGTATATGTGTGGGTATATATGTGTGGTTTTGCGCCTGCGTTGTATTTTTGGTGTTTTTTTTTCTTTTTAGGTCTCTTCTGCTGTGTTTTTCAGTGTTTTTATGAGTGATGGTCACTTGTCTTCCTGATAGGTGTATTGTGTCCAAATTTGGTATCAATTCGTCAAGTGGTTTTTGACTTATGTTAATCCCACAAATGAACATGACATTTTTATTTATATAGATGATATGAATTTGGTCATAACTTTGGTTAGTGTCTTGTGTACTTCTTTTTGTCTTGAATTTTCTGTTCTGTACATCTTTTTGGCTCTTTGTCATGACCTTTGGCTAGCATACTTAGACATATATTGATTTATACTGTGCAACCAAATGTGAAAACACAGCTGCCTGTGAAATTTTCAATACATAATGTGCACAATGCGCATTCATACATAGCAAATATGCATCCATGAACATCCATACACTGTGTGCATGTGAAGCCATGTGAAATGGCACCAAAGGCAGACCTCTACTTCTACAACCTTGGAATCAATGTGGATAAAATTATCCAATCCAACCCCCTACCATAGGAGTCCCTGGTGGTACAATGGATTAAACCCTTGTGCAGACTGACAGGTTAGAGGTTCAAATCTGGGGAGAGCGTGGATGAGCTCCCTCTGTCAGCCGCACCTCCCCATGCGGGGACATGGAAGAAGCCTTCCACAAGGATGGTAAAACATCAAAACATCCAGGCATCCCCTGGGCAATGCCCTTGCAGACGGCCAGTTCTCTCACACCAGAAGTAACTTGTAGTTTCTCAAGTTCCTCTTGACATGGAAAAAACCTCTACCATGCAAGCAAACACAATCAAAGCTCTCCCGACAGAGGGCCATTCAACATCAGATGGATGTTCAACTTCATACAAAGCTCTCCAACAGCTTTCGTCAGGAAACCCACACAGAGAAGACCAACATGTTCTGGAAGGCTGGAATCTAAGAGCATATCTCATCCTCTGGCCCTTCAGATATTTCAGACATGAATCCCAGAAATGCTGAAAAGGACTACAATTCAACATTTCTGGAGGGACAAAAGTGGAGAACCATTGGATTAGGGGAAATAGTTGGCAACTACTGTTTTGCCTGACCCCCCCTGCCAAATTGTTTTCCTCTCCCATTCTGTTTACATTTCAGTGGGGAAGGGCTGGAAGACATATAGACTTATGTGACAGTTGTGAAATGTGGCCCTGCAACTTTCAGCAGTCAACAATGCATTTCCATTTGCAATGTGGACATGCATCTATGCACACCTGATCATAAACAATGGTATAGCATGAAGAATTTGGCTTCCTTGGTCTTTAATGAGTACAGTAGAATCTCAGTTAACCGGCACCCATGGAGACTGGCAGATGCCAGATAAGTGTAATTTCTGGTTTGCTTGAGAGCTACTATTAAAATAGGCCAAATAAATACTGTACCCCATACTATAACATACTATAAACTTTATATTTAATTATTTCAATTTTTTGCTGGTTGCTTGAGTGTTCTGGTTAATGGAGAGTCTACTATATAACCATTTTGCAATGGACAGTAATGCCAGCTATTTCCATAGGGGAACTCATCTAAGCATAAAGTACCAAAGGGATTCCAATCAATGTGTGGAAGGCTCCAAACTGGCAAGAGGATGTGGCCAGAGACCAAGGGAAGAGTGGCCACCTATTTCCTTTCATCCTATCATTCCTTTCTCAGTCTTCCTGACAGTCCTAGTCTCTCCATTCCACCTTCATTATTTCTTGTTCTGTAATCTGCTTTCGGAAATATAATTTGCTTTTACTAGAGGCCTCAACTATGTGCAAGGAAAGCTTTCAAAAATCCAATTGCATCTGGGAACTCCCCATTTCAGTAGGATAGTGCTTTGGAAAATCCCATTCTAGGATTTAATTCAAACTTTCAAGGGAGCTGTTCAAGGTGCCAAACCAATAGAAGTGGACAGTGTCTAGCACCCTGGATACCTCCATTTCAGTTTAAACTAAAATCCAGAACGGATATAGTTTGACTTTTGTTGATTTGATTATTTGTGGATTTAATTGAAACTCTATAGTTTCTCCACTACAACTCTGTGCTCAATTTGCACCAGAGGTTGTGCACAGTATTTCCTTGGAGGACCTGGGGATTCCTAGTAAGGACACCTTTCCAGGAATGTCTATCAGTGGTTTTCAATCTGTGGGTCCCCAGGTGTTTTGGCCTACAACACCAGTTTACCAGATGTTAATGGGGAGTCTACTATATAACCATTTTGGGAGTTGAGGGCCAAAACATCTGGGGACCCACTGGTTTAGGTCCTGCAGCTGAAGCACAATATTTACTGACATTAAAACCTGTAATTAGATCCAAATGTGACAGGTTACACTTTCCCACCAATGACTTCAACATGATCTTGATCAGCAAGAGGTATTTGTCATGACACAAAGCAAGCCCTCTCACTTGCTTCTTCCTGCAGAACAAACTGCTGTTGCAGGCAGAAAAATAACTGGATGCTGGATTGCTAGCAGTCTTTCCCCTTCCTCTCCTTTTGCATGGCTTAAGTTGCACTTCTAATTTCCAGACAGTGGGGACGAATGAGATGATTAAGACCTGTGTTGCAAGTTTCCATGGCTAGCTGTCCAATGGTTGCTTTTTATTTATGTATTTATTAGCCATTTTTAATTTATTTACAGTATTTATATTCTGTCCTTCTCACCCTGCAGGGGACCCAGGATGGATTACAATGCACGTATACATGGCAAACATTCAATGCAGTTCGACATACAACATATATAGACAGAGACACAGAGGCAATTTAACATCCCAGCTTTCTGGCTTTATGAGGGTATGCTCGATTCCGGCCACACGGGGAGCTGTTGCTTCACTGTCCACTTGTGACACCAAGTCCTTGATGGAGTACGTCCTCATTCTTAGGGGTTTTTTTTATGGTGTTGTTAATTAGTTCAATTAGCCTTGCAGATGGCCAATTCTCTCACACCAGAAGCAACTTGCTGTTTCTCAAGTCACTCCTCACACACACACACACTATCTGAAAGCAATGCAGGAAGTGAACCATCACTTCCACTCATCTCAGGTGTTCAAGGAGCTGCAGGGATGAAAGTCCAAAGTCAAACCCACCATTTCACCATGAAATCCACCAACTTGCACTAAACACCTGATTGATTTCTATCTGAGCTCTGCTGAGTCAAGATCACAAACACAAACCAATGATTTCCCTGGATTTCACAACACCCATGCCCTGCCTCTCCTCCCTTTACTCATGTTGTGGTGTAAAGGCAGACTCCACAAGGAGATATTCATGAAGACTCCTTGAAGTAGGGAGAGGTCATCATTTATGAAGGAAGACACAAGGCAGAGCCAGGTGACGCCAGTGTGTAATCCCTGGGCACTGTGCCACCAACCACCGAGTCCAGGCATTTTCTCCCCGAAGTTGCACTGACGTCCAAGGGGCTGCCCCATGGCTTGCTTGTGGTTTGGGGATGATTACAGCCTTATACCATGCTTTCCCAATGCCTCCTGAGTTTCCCAGCACAGCACTTTTTCAGCTCTTCTGCTTTCAAACTATCCAGTGTCTCTGGTGCATCATTGTGGTTGCTGGGCTGAAATTCTTCCCCATGGTCTGCTTTTTTGTAACTTTACACAAATCCATAGCTATGTTGCAGAAAGGCAACAAAACTCTATGAGTGTGAAGAGTGTCCCAATGCATATTTCATGCTTCAGATGTAAACTGAGGGGCATCAAGCAACTGTGGGGCCTTCCACACAGCCCTATATCCCAGAATATCAGGGCAGAAAATCCCACATTATCTCCTTTGAGCTGGAATATGTGGCAGTGTGTACTCAGATAACCCTGTTCAAAGCAGATATGGTGGGATTTTCTGTTTTGATATTCTGGGATATAGGGCTGTAGGCATGTAGCCGGGGGGGGGGGGGGGGGGGGCTTGAGCCCCCCCCCCCCCCCGAAATTCTCATGGTGGTTCGCGAAAAGGCCTTAAGGTAAAGGTAGTCCCCTGACATTAAGTCCAGTCATGTCTGACTCTGGGGTGTGGTGCTCATCTCCATTTCTAAGCCGAAGAGCCAGCGTTGTCCATAGACACCTCCAAGGTCATGTGGCCGGCATGACTGCATGGAGCGCCGTTACCTTCCCGCCGGAGCGGTACCTATTAATCTACTCACATTTGCATGTTTTCGAACTGCTAGGTTGGCAGAAGCTAGGGCTGACAGAGGAAGCTCACGCCGCTCCCAGAATCGAACCTGCGACCTTTCGATCAACAAGCTCAGCAGCTCAGTGCTTTAACCCACTGTGCCACCACCTTACTGGTGCATTATTTAAACTGTTATGTTTATTCATATCATGATCTGATCACCATTCTCAATATATCTCATATGCATGGGGGTATTGGGGTAATGATACAAAAGGTTTGCTAGGGTAGACCCTCTTTCACTCAGACTCAGCACCCCCCCCCGAAACTCAGCCCCCCTGAAACCCCCCCCTGAAAAAAACTCAGTCCCCCCCCCCCCCCCCAAATCGAAATCTTGGCTACGGGCCTGGCTGTGTGGAAGGGTCCTGGGATGCATATTGAACACTTGTGACGCACACTGAATCCTTCTGATTACACACCAGGCACATCTGATACATACCTCCTGTTGCTCCCCAGTACTTTCTACCTCCAGATGTCCATTTGGAGTATCCTGATGCACATTGGTGCTTATTGTTCACTGGGCCCATAGCGCATCAGTCACTCCACTGGCTATTACTGTGCAAGAGACACCCATGCATTGCAATCCCAATAGCACCCCACAGGTGTATATGTTGCAAAAGTACAAGTGCACGATTCTGTTTCCTGCACACAAACATTTTATAAATATGTATTCCAGTCCTGGCCTTCTACCTTTCCATTGTTCAGTTTTCTAAAGTAGTGGTTCCCAAACTTTGGCCTTTCAGGTGTTTTGGACTTCAGCTCCCACAATTCCTAACAGCTAGCTGGCTGGGATTTCTGGGAGCTGAAGTCCAAAGCACCTGGAGGAGCACAGCTTGAGAAACGCTGTTCTAAAGCAAAGGTAGAGAGAACTACCATCCACAGACCGCATGAAACACCTGGATCCCTTTTATGAGGTCCATGAAGCTCCTCATCAAGTTCCGAAAGTCCTTTGAACACCACCTCCAATTTTTAAAAAGTTTGCAGATCATTTTTACTCCTAGCCAGTGTTCCAATGCATATTGGTACAAATGCACATTTTTCTCATCATACAGCAATCCCAAAAGATTACATTGTGGCTTCCCTATATAGTAAATATAACAACCCTGTAATGGATACAGCCTATTATCTAACTATCCAATTCATAGAGTTGAAAGACCCCTCATGAGCCATCCAGTCCAACCCCCTGCCAAGAAGGAGGAAAATTGCATTCAAGGGATCCCCAACAGATGGCTACCCAGCCTCTGTTTAAAAGCCTCCAAAGAAGGATCCTCCACCACACTCCGAGGCAGAGAGTTCCACTGCTGAACAGCTGTCACCATTAGGAAGTTCTTAATGTTCAGGTGGAATCTTCTGTCTTGTATTTTTAAGCCATTGTTCTGCATCCTGGTCTCCAGGGCAGCAGAAAACAAACAGAAAACAAGAAAACAAGATTCTAAATCCTGCAGAAGAAAGTCCACTTACAAAGACACAAGTCCCTAGCAGCACTCCAGCCATAGTTTTGTGTCATCTTCGTATTAATACCTTTTGCCCTTTTATTGCCTTTTCACCACACCAACTCTGATGTTGCTTACCCACATTTCATTTATAAACTGTTGGAGGATGTGGATTTTCCAACACGGTGAATGTGAACTAGCTACTTTTCTTGTTAATTGATATCCCACGTTGTCCTATTTCTCTAAGGAAATAATGCTGTAGTTTGTTTGGAAGACAGCTCATGCTTTGCAACGAGCTGTCAGGTGAAAGTCAAACTAACATGAAAATTTAATGTGCAATTTAAATCCATTATTTCACTTTTTTATTTTTTATTTTTTCCTAATTTTGTGTGTGTGTGTGTGAATGTTCGAATTCACACATCTGAAATCCAGTTATAAAGCATGAAAATGATCAACCACTACAAAAGCAACATTGAAATTAGGGAAATTTTGATAAAATTTAAGAAACTCTGAAGTATCGTTCCCTGAGTTTTACACATTAGACTTGCAAATCAGGGGATGATATTCAGGAGTGAACTGCAGGTCAAATACCAGACTCATATATGTCAGAATGGAGTTTTTGGAGGGGCCTCCCTTTATGTCTCACCAAAAATCCTAACTATTTTCTTGGTACTGTCAGTGCCCCGACGGGAGGGTTTCCAACATCATATTTATGCGGACAGCCCCATTCATCTGGTGCAAACAGAATTCTGGGAGATTTCCTAAGGGGCCATAGATTGTATGAGAGAAGGCAATCCTGCTGGTAACCTGGACCCAAACCATGTAAGGCTTTCAAGGTCAAGACCAACACTTCGCACTTTGCCTAGAAATTGGCAGCCAATTGAGTGATGTTAATATGGGTGTAATATGTTCACTTCTGGATGTTTCTGTAACTGATCTGGCTGCCTTATTATGAAATAGGCAGCTGGAAAGACTTCTTTGGGGTCCTTTCCACAATGGCTTTCCTCGGTGTGCCCTACAATCAGGAGAACACAGTCAATGCTTTAAAATATAGACAGGAGTCATTTTAATTATCATAACTGTAAAACCTCTGTAGTTAAAAGATCATAAGTTCAACTTAAGTCCTTGTAACAACCGGACAGTGCAGGGCTGTGTGAACCACCCTGGTTGACACCATCAGAGGTAGTGATACTGTAACAACTACCTATCCAATTTTTGTATAGTGTTCCAAATGAAATTCATCACTTCTTATTTTTAAAAAAATACTCAGTAACTAAATACAACCACAACATCTTTCATAAGCTGTGTTTACGTCTACTCTGCCAATATACCTGCAAGCCTAAAATTCTATTCTGATTTACATTACAGACCCTCTTATACGCATGCACTCCAGTCAGAGAAGTTATCCAGGTACAATGATGCCACTTTGAATCATTTGTCTGCATATACTGCTGTTTTTGTTCCCGTTGAGGGAGACAAGTTTTCTGGTGTTTTAGCTACAATCAGACACAACCAGACACAGTGAAGACATCTGCCCTTGCGCTATGCTACTCTGCTGCTGAGTATGCATGCCCAGTGTGGAACACATCTCACCACGCTAAAACAGTAGATGTGGCTCTTAATGAGGCATGCCGCGTTATCACGGGGTGTCTGCGCCCTACACCACTGGAGAAATTACACTGCTTAGCCGGTATTGCACCACCTGACATCCGCCGGGAAGTAGCAGCCAATAGTGAAAGGACCAAGGCACAGACATCTCCAGCTCATCCCATGTTTGGGTATCAGCCAGCACGTCAATGACTTAAATCTAGAAATAGTTTTCTAAGCTCTACAGAGACACTCGCTGGAACACCTCAGCAAGCAAGAGTCCAAAAGTGGCAGGCTCAAACCCAGAACCTCAACCACTGGCTGATACCAAATGAGAGACTCCCCCCTGGGCACACACAAGACTGGGCGACTTGGAAGGCACTGAACAGACTGTGCTCTGGCACCACGAGGTGTAGAGCCAACCTTAAGAAATATGGCCACAAAGTGGAATCCACGACATGCGAGTGTGGAGAAGAGCAAACCACTGACCACCTGCTGCAATGCACCCTGAGCCCTGCCACATGCACAGTGGAGGACCTTCTTGCAGCAATACCAGAAGCACTCCAAGTGGCCAGATACTGGTCAAAGGACATTTAATCAACTACTGAACTCGCAAATTTTGTATTATGTCTGTTTGTTTGTTTTGTTCTGTTAGAAATGTAATATAATTGACTGGTTGCCCTGGCACGACAAAATAAATAGCTACAATATTGATATGGGACGAGATCCATGGGAGTGACACCAGGAGTCACTGCACTGAGTGACATCAACCCAATAAATACATAGTAAAATGATGTTTTACTATTGCCTCGGATAACCTTCCCAGACTTCTTTTTTTCTTTTGAGGATTCTGAGGCCACTGGGACGAAAGCAGAACAAATGGCACATGCATCAGGATACTTAATGTCTTCTTCCTATCTGGCTTTGTCTCTGGGATGGAAGAACTACCCAAAGATGAAATGGATTAATGCGTAAGATGCAAAGCTATGGAATGAGCTGCTTATTTTGGCCCATATATAGTGTGACCTGCATAAGCAAAATAATCGCTCAGGTCAGAAGGAATGGGCCATTAGCATAACTCTCTTAATTCAAACGCGAACTGTATCTATAGCCCTCTAACCCGCACCCTAATTGTTTGAGTCTAAAGAAGGGGGATTAACTGGCTATCTCATTATACTTATCTGAAGTTGCCTGTTGGCGTTTTCTTCTTTTTATATATCAGTATCAATTGGATATAAATAACTGTTTGAGCTGCTTAATAATAGCTTTGCACAGCTACTTAGGAACCAAAAATAATATGTGCATTATGTCTTCATCAGTGATTTTTCTCTCTCAGTAGCCTTCCTGAGTTTTTAATGATTCCATCTAAATAATCTCCAGTCATCTCAGATCTGAGACCCACCTTTTCAATTGGGATCTGATACACAAAAATGAGTTTTGGTTTTTCCTTAACACACTTTTCACACACCTGGTGCATTCCAGTTCATGTTGACAGGGTATGGCGAATTTTCCTTCCAACCAAATGCATGAATATCTCTTCCCTTCACTGCATAGCTTTGAGGTTGTCTACACTGACACAGATAATTGTACTCATTTCACCCTTGCCCTTTATCCTGCAGTTTTATGGAAAATCCAGAAAATCTTTTTGGCAGGTTACTGACCCTTTGGGACAGCCTCACATAGGAACCCCCAGTGGCGCAGTGGGTTAAACCCCTGTTGCCAGCAGGACTGAAGACCGACAGGTTGCAGGTTTGAATCCGGGGAGAGGTGGATGAGCTCCCTCTATCAGCTCCAGCTCCTCATGCGGGGACATGAGAGAAGCCTCCCACAAGGATGATAAAACATCAAAAATCATCCGGGCGTCCCCTGGGCAACGTCCTTGCAGACGGCCAATTCTCTCACAACAGGATGCTCCTGACATGACAAAAAAAAGCCTCACATAATTGAGGAGTGAGGGTGGGGAGGAAGTTATGGGTTGAAGTGGAATCCTGGGATTTGTAGTTTGGTGAAGCACCAATATTTTTTGGCAGAGAAAGTTAAAGATCTTATAAAACTACAACTCTGAATATTCCATTGCATTGAGCAGTGGTCATTAAAGTGGTATCAATCTGCAATAATTCTATAGTCTAGATCGGGGGTCCTCAAACTAAGGCCCGGGGGCCGGATACGGCCCTCGAAGATCATTTACCTGGCCCTCATTCAGGGTCAACTGAAGTCTGAAACGCACAACAACAATCAGCCAAAAACAGGCCCACGCTTCCCTTTGAAATACTAATAAGTTTAGGTTTGTGAAAATTGTTCTTCATTTTAATTATATTGTTTTTGAGTGTTTTTTGCACAACAAATAAGCTACAGTATGTGCAGTGTGCACAGGAACTCATTCATTTTTTTTTTCAAATTATAATCCGACCCTCCAACAGTTTGAGGGACTGTGACCTGGTCCTCTGTTTAAAAAGTTTGAGGACCCCTGGTCTAGATGCATCTAAATATCGATCTAGGTCAATGTTTTCCAACTTTGGTCTTCCAGGTATTTTGGACATCAGGTCCAAGAATCTAGAGTTGTGCGTGGAACCGTTTTCCTTCTTTACATCCATTCTTTCATTACTTTCGTTACCTTTGAGAGCATGTAATGAGAAGCCCCCTCCCGGTATGAAAATCAGCTTGACACAAAAGCAAGCAGGAGACGATCCTGGCTCCTCGCCTGCTTTTTGTGAGCACATGGTGCTCCATGCCTCCTTGCCTTGGAAAGATAGCGTGTGTGGCATACAGGTTCAGAAAGTTTGCCTGCTTGCCTGCAGCCAAGATCAAAAGAGGCTGACAAGGACAAACAGTAGACACCAAAGCTTCCCAACCTTTGGTCCTCCAAGTGTTTTGGACTTCATCTTCCACAGTTCCTAACAGCTGGTAAATTGACTGGGATTTCTGGGGGTTGAATTGCAAAACAACGGGAGGACCAAAGGCTGGGAACCACTGCACTAAAGCAATCCAATGTGAGTTCCATATTATTTGGGTTTCAGAGTGCAGTGCCAATTTTCAGATTAACAATTATGTACTAACATTCTGTGTTTGCCTCAACAGACACTCATACCACTGTTTCAGCTTCAGTCCAGCCATTTCACTTGGATCCTTTTGACCATAGCAGGTGGCCATGATTTACATCATTCATCCAAGGAGGAAACTCCATATACTAAGTTTGTTTGTTCACCGATGGCCAGAAATGGCATGGCTAAAGGAGTTGGAGGCAGCGAGGAACAGGCTGTGCCTACAACATCCTGAACTTCCTGGTACATGATGGCTATGGAGCTATTTGGGAGTGAAACCAGTTTGCACCATGTACATGCTGATCAACAAAGATTTGAGATGGTACTGTTCTTGGTTTTACTGTGACTTGCCTAGCCTTGGCTCAGTTACAAATTCTTGAGAAGCTTGGAAGAGATTACCTTTTCACTCCACAAATTTAATATACAACAGGAAAGACTGAATGGCTCTCAAGGTCTCCTCCAAATTCATGTTTCTATGACCATGGGATTACAAATCCCATAATCACTTACCATGCTGGCTGGAGTCCAAAAAAAAGTGAACTTTTCTAAGCTCTGTCACTTTGTGGAAGAAGGGCAGCTGGTTTCAGAATTAGGACACTGGGCAGAATCCGGTATGGAAGTTAAATCTTCTAAATGGATTTACATATACAAGAAGTAAAATTGGGCAGTTCTGTAACATCTGTTACATTAACATGAGCAGAGCTGGCAAGGTGACCAATGTGCAACTGGACTGATGAACAATAGGAGCAATGCCCATTGGGACTGGTGTGCATTGGACACCAATGTGCATTGGTCCTGTTGTGCATCAAGTATCAGTGCACATTGGGAATGCATTTTTTGCAATTTACTATCACCTTTGCTACTTAGCTAAGTATATGTAAAGTTAAGTAAAAGTTGATATAGGATGCCGGTGACTGTCACCATAGTGGTTCTGTGCATCTTCCTACTGTGTATTGTCACCATGTTGGCTAAGGGCAGATTGTAATGTTAGCTCTGTCCAAAACCGGAGTTAATGCATTTATTCGTCCGACTTTCTTCCACTCCAAAATGATTTACATCTATGGGTTTTCTTCCTGGCTTTAACCATGCTATAAGACAGTGGTTCTCAACCTAGGGTCCCTAGATGTTTTTGGCCTACAACTCCCAGAAATCCCAGCCAGTTTACCAGCTGTTAGAACCTGTAGGCCAGAAACATCTGGGGACCCCAGGTTGAGAACCACTGGTATAAGAGAACTGGCAAAAGACTAATATAAATTTAGGTTTCTGGTAATTGTGCACTTGTTAGGATTGTTTGAGTTAAAATGGTGACAAGGCAACAGGACGTGAAGATATGTCAAGCATGCAGTGGTTGTATAGGTTTAGTACCCCTTAGCTGAAATACTTGAAGCCAGAATGTTTTGGATTTAGGAGGGGTTTTTTCCCTTCAGGTTATGACTTGGCAGTCCAACACTCAAAATGCATGTCATCATTTCTTTGCATGTCTGATCAATATTTGTACCTTCTCAGCTTCAGTTTCATGATCCTGCAATTGGGGAGATGAATGAAAATTTCATGAGTAGATCAATAGGTACCGCTCTGGTGGGAAAATAACAGTGCTCCATGCATCCATGACAGCCACATGACCTTGGAGGTGTCTACAGACAATGCCGGCTCTTTGGCTTAGAAATGGAGATGAGCTCCAACCCTCAGAGTCTGACACAACTGGACTTAATGCCAGGGGGAAAGCTTTACCTACCTTATGAAAATTTCATGGAGGGTAGAATCCATATTTAGGAAGCAATATTGTTCTTGTGTGCCTTCAAGTTCTTTTTGACTTATGGTGACCCTATGGCAAACATATCATGGGGGTTTTTTGGCAAGATTGGTTCAAAGAAATTGGCTTTGCTTTCCTCTAAGGTGGAGAGGGCAACTTGCTCAAAGTTATCCAGTGAGTTCTCATAGCTGTGGATCTGATCCCTGGTCTTTAGAGGGTACATGACTCATCACCCTCATTTTGCCCCCATTCCAATAGTTACACACTTGCAAAGCTCTGTTAAGTGAAATTCTAACATGTCACTACCTTCATTCTCAAAATCCACTTTCCCACTGCTATAACACTGCAATTTACTTAACACTTGCTATTAATTTTGCTCCTGTAGCTGGATTTTCACCACTGAATGATGAAGTCAAGGCTGTGCATTTGGTTACTGGAATAGAGCCATGGGGAACCAGCCACAGCTAAAAAGGTGATGCAAGAGGAGGTGCTCCATCGATCAGCCTGATGGGAATTTCAGACTTGTATTGTCGAAGGCTTTCATGGCTGGAATCACTGGGTTGTTGTAGGTTTTTTCGGGCTATATGGCCATGGTCTAGAGGCATTCTCTCCTAGGAGATAATGCCTCTAGACCAGTGGTTCTCAACCTGTGGGTCCCAAGGTGTTTTGGCCTACAACTCCCAGAAATCCCAGCCAGTTTACCAGCTGTTAGGATTTCTGGGAGTTGAAGGCCAAAAACATCTGGGGATCCCAGGTTGAGAACCACTGCTCTAGACCATGGCCATATAGCCCGAAAAAACCTACAACAACCCAACTTCAGACTTCTTGATCCAGGATACAGAACAATTAAAGCTACAGCAGCCACATCCCATATTGAGCCCAATGAAAGATCTTTCCAGCCCAGTAAGGAACTATATTTTCATAGTGAGAAACAGCAGCGAGTCAGAATGTCCAGAATTATAAACTGCAGCAGAACTGAATTTCCTGTTATTTTTCCAAGCAAAAATGCCAGCAGGTATAGAGATAAGAAAGTCAAAGATCTCACTTTGAGACAGGCAAATAAGCCATGAGCCTGGAAGCAGAGTTAAAACACTGACTCATTGTTAGCTTGTAGTGCTTACTCAACCTTTACGGCTCTCTCCTTCCCCACAATCACAGGGTGGGTGTGACACTAGGCAGCCAGTCCCTTTGGCGAGAAGATATGATGCAATGTATTTATGGCAATTGAAATATTTGGTGTTTTTTCTTTCACTGGCTTACTGGGAATTCACAAGGAAACCTGTGAATAGATAGAAGTATTCCAGAAGTGCCAATGCCTTAAATAAAAAAATAGTTTTCTAAGATCTACAGAGACACTTGCTGGAACACCTCAGCAAGCGAGAGTCCAAAAGTGGCAGGCTAAAACCCAATGCTGATACCGAATGAGAGACTCTCTCCTGGGCAACTTGGAAGGCACTGAACAGACTGCGCTCTGGCACCACGAGATGTAGAGCCAATCTTTAAAAATGGGGCCATAAAGTGGAGTCCACAACATGCGAGTTTGGAGAAGAGCAAACCACAGACCACCTATTACAATGCAGCCTGAGCCATGCCACATGCACAAGGGAGAACCTTCTTATAGCAACACCAGAGGCACTCCAAGTGGCCGGCTTCTGGTCAAAGGACATTCAGCATAATGCCAAGTTTTTAAAAACTTTATTTGTGTTTTTAAATGCATGTTAACTGTACCCTCAACTCATTTCTGACACGATAAATAAATAAACTTGATTGACTCCAGAAACAATAAGGCAGGGATCCTGAAACTAAGGCCCGCGGGCCAAATGTGGCCCTTCACGGTAATTTACCCAGCCTACACTCTAAACTTTAAATTTTGGGTGACTCTATGTCTGAAACTACTTGAAGGCACAACAATTCTAATTAACTTGACCCTCTCATCAGCCAAAAGAAGGCCCACACTTCTCACTGAAAGACTGTTAAGGTTATGTTGGTTAAAATTGCTCATTTTAAATACTGTATTGTTCTTTTATGGGTCTTTTTTTTTGCATTACAAATAAAATCTGTGCAGTGTCCATGGGAATTCGTTCATATTTTTTTTCAAACTATAGTCCAGGCCCCCAACAGTCTGAGAGCCCATGAACCAGCCCTTGGCTTAAAAAGTTTGAAGACCCTGGTAAGAGGGTGTCAATTTTGCGTGAGTTGTCACACAACCCAATTCTGGCCTTGTGACATCCACAGTTTCTCTGCATCTTCTTTGTACGGCACTTTTCCCCTTTCCTTTTAAACAACAAAACATATTTTTATTCAGAAGTCCACAATATTTTGGAGAGACCCATTCGTCCAAGTGGAAGAACAAGTGTATAGACCTCTAAGCAAGATAGCACCAAAAGGACTCTTCTGTTGGCACAGTTCAAGCCACGCAGGGCTATCCATTACTTTGGCCACCATGCTTTGAGAAGGTGGCTTTAAGAGATATTTTGTGAGGAAGCCAGCCCTTGGATTGAGACCCATTTGGCTCAGAGTTCGTTTCATCCTCCTTCTGGAAACCCGCCAGACTCGCTGCAAACGTTAACTTCCAGCAGACCTTCCAAGCCAATGAGCTCAAACTAATTCCTCTTTCCACACCGTTCATTTACCGAAGGAGATTTGTTGCCCTCCTATAAATATTTGTCCTCGGTGCTTCAGAAATTCCAAGAGGCAGCGCCACGGCTTCAGGATTAAATTAATGCCACTCTTTCTCTCCATAATACAACACAGCTTTCTGGGTTGACTCTCCCAGTTGAACCCATTTCCAGGCCATCTCAAAATGCAGTTTTGGGTCGAGAGAGGCCAGCTGGCCACCCCGGACGTGGCTAAGACTCTAATTCTGGGTCTGTATATGAAAAGTTTCTAAATTCCTCTTGGTTGATCATAGACAGAATTCCTTCTTCGATTGGGGTTAAGATGGGCTCTTCTTTTAAAAACTCGGGATCAAAGTTGCTCACGTCTTCTTTGGATTTCTGCCAAATAGAAATAGGAGATATGTTAGGCTCCTCTAATTATCGGTTTTGTTTTCTAAATAGAGGGAAAGTCACATACAGCCCAAGTTAAAAAAAAACACTTTTATTTTTAATTTTCCAGAAACCAAGTTAGAAAGGGCATTTGAGGTGATGTTTTTGTTATGTAATTGTCTTTCTCTATTCATTGAATATTAGGAGCCCCCGGTGGTGCCATGGGTTAAACCACAGAGCTGTTAAACTTGTTCACAAGTTCGAATCTGGTGAGTGGCATGAGCTTCCACTGTCAGCCCCAGCTTCTGCCAATCTAGCAGTTCAAAACATGCAAATGTGAATAGATCAATAGGTACTCCTCCAGCAGGAAGGTAACAGCTCTCCATGCAGTCATGCTGGCCACATGACCTCGGAGGTGTCTACGGACAACGCTGGCTCTTCGGCTTAAAAATGGAGATAAGCACCAACCCCCAGAGTCAGACACGACTGGACTTAATGTCAAGGGAAAACTTTTACCTTTATTATTCATTGAATTTTACCCAAAGTCTACACATTGTCACCTCCCACTTAATGGTGCATTGGAATTGGGTTTGCGGGGTTGAAAACCCACAAAGGTTTGGTAAAGAATGACTATCACCTCATCTGCCATCTCAGTTTAACCTGCAATGGGTTAAATCCTTGTGCCGGCAAGACTAAGGACCAAAAGGTCAGCAGCTCAAATCTGGGGAGAGGGGTGAGCTCCTATCTGTCAACTCCAGCTTCGCTTGTGGGGACATGAGATAAATCTCCCACAGGATGGTAACACATCATGGCGTCCCCGGGCAACATCTCTGCAGATGGCCAATTCTCTCACACCAGAAGCGACTAGCAGTCAAATCACTCCTGACATTAAAAAAATCTGCCACCTCCACCTTCTTAGACTGTTCTTTCTAAGGTGAATCTACATTGCAACATAATGCAGTTTGAAACATATCTGGGGCAAGGCTCTTCACATTTGAGAGCTTCTTTAAAGTTCAGGCTAAAATGCAAGTAGATTTACCTCCCCAGTTTGGAGTTGATAGCCTTTCCCTGCTATATATGCAAAATCCAGTCAAAGTGGAGTGAAAAACCCAGATTCCCCACCTCCATGATGTTGATGATGCCACCATCTGATTATTTACTATTTTGCGAACAGATACTCTCTAATCCAACCTATACATGTGTGTGATACATTCCTAACTACTTACAATTCGAGGCCGGAAAGGGGGTTCGATCTGCCGCTGGTTCAGCAAGTCCCAATCCAGTTCATTAAAATACGGGTGCAAGAGGATAGCTCTCTCCCCACCAAGGGAACTGCTGCCTAGGCGCATTTTGGGGTTCTTGGTCATAAACTGGAAGAAAAAAAGCAGTTGGGATTAGCTGGAAAGAAAGAAATTGTCTCCATCATAAGTAAGCGGGCACTTGGCGTTATTACAACATTTAGCACACTTCTCCTACAAGACGTAAATCATATAAATTCTCAGGTAGAAGAAACTCACTGAATCCATTGACTTATGGCATTCCAGTGGATGAATCATAGAATCATAGAATTCTAGATTTGGAAGAGACCTCATGGGCCATCTAGTCCAACCCCCTGCCAAGAAGCAGGAAAATCACATTCAAAGCACCCCCGACAGATGACCATCCAGCCTCTGCTTATTGTTGTTCATTCTTTCAGTCACTTCCAACTCTTTGGGACCTCATAGACCATCCCACGCCAGAGCTCCCTGTCAGCCGTCACCACCCCCAGCTCCTTCAAGGTCAAGCCAGTTACTTCAAAGATGCCATCCATCCATCTTGCCTTTGGTCGGCCCCTCTTCCTCTTTCCTTCCATTTTCCCCAGCATTTTCCTCAGCCTCTGCTTAAAAGCCTCCAAAAAAGGAGACTCCACCACACTCCAAGGCAGAGAGTTCCACTGCTGAACAGCTCTCACTGTTAGGGAGTTCTTCCTAACATTCAGGTGGAATCTACTTTGAAGCCATTGTTCCACATCCTAACTAAGCTTTGGGGTTTAGTCCCAACTTCAAATGCTGCTAAATCTGTTAGTCCCAATATTGTTGTTGTTGAGAAAACACTTTTTGAGAAAGGTTTAATGAGAAAGGCACATTTTATCCATCTTACTGAATTTTATTGGTTTTGAAACATTTCTGTTTTTTGCTCTTTGACACTCTGATTATTTCTGATTTTTTTATATATATTTCTACACTATGCTGTCTTAATACTGTACTTCACTGGAATTAAATCATTGCAAGTCTTACTTGCAAATCAGTGAAAGTCTTTCTTTAAAACTCTTGGGCTATTAAAATCCTCCCAAGTGTGGCTCTTCACACTGGAACACGTACAGAACATCTATCTTTCGGACAGGGAGTGTGGTGGAGGCTCCTTCTTTGGAAGCTTTTAAACAGAGGCTGGATGGCCATCTGTCAGGGGTGATTTGAATGCAATATTCCTGCTTCTTGGCAGAATGGGGTTGGACTGGATGGCCCATGAGGTCTCTTCCAACTCTTTGATTCTATGATTCTAGGGGAAATCCACATCTGACCGTTAGTGGGTAAGAGGTTATAAGGGTGTGATAGCTTGAGAGCATTGCCATGCCAATATTTACGGCCCTAGCAAATGTCATATATGTCGTAGAATATTCAGATCACATGCTTGTATGCCAAAGCTCACATTATAAGTCAAAAGCAATTAGGTAATGAGCAAGACTGTGCTCGTTCCTTACTCTTCCTGGATGAGTCAGAACAGGAAATATAGAGTAGGTAGCTTTCACTTTTGTTGTTTCTAGCATTAGGATTCCAAAGGCATCTTTGAGTTGGTTGGGAAAGTGTTTATCAAACTCTTAGAGGCCAACTGGATTGCAGGTAGATCTTATGTTTTCTCTTGCCCTGTTTGGTTGCATGCAAAATATTCATCTATTGTCCAGCTATTTAAAATGTGTGGTGAAAGCAGCAAAGTACTTGGGAAGAAATACCAATCTACTCAAATGGTAACTCAAAGCTGCCTACAAATGTGGAAAATGAAATTTGTAATGGCCAGGGGCGGCTTGTCCATTACGCGAAGTAAGTGGTCGCAGAACACTTTTTTTTGCCAGGGGCGTAGAGGCGCATCTGTAAATGCCCCTCGACTGCCACTTGAGGAGCGCCCCCTCAGCTCAAAACAGCCCTAGCAGTCTTGCCTCGCTGCCGGGTGATCCTCTTCCCAAAGGGGCCAGGGCCTTGAGCCTCACCTAGCCCCTCTCGTTCCTGCTTCACCCAGCCACCGAGTGCGCAAGCAGAGCTGGTGCTCAATCGTTATCTGCACTCGATCCCTTCCCCATCACCGGCTCCCTTTCCCGATCCCCCGGCACTCCACCCGCCTCCTCTCTTCTCCCCAATCCGCAGGTGGGCCAAGGGGCGGAGCCACCACGCCTGGCCCACTTCAGGTCCGGAGGCGTGCCTGAAGACCCCAGCGTGCGCACCAAAAGTCACCTCTTCTCCTGACTTTCTCTTCAGCCATTGGGACCAAGAGAGAGAGAGAGAGAGAGAGAGAGAGAGCCCCTCCGGCTGGAGGTATCTCCCACCTCCGCTCCCTCCTTTGTTTTTGCGCCTACCTTCAGGAAAGGTGGGCATCGCCACCTCTGTCTCTCTGTCTCTCTCTCTTGGTCCCAATGGCTGAGGAGGAAGTCAGGAGAAGAGGTGACTTTTGGTGCACATGCTGGGGTCTTCAGGCATGCCTCCGGACCCAAAGCGGGCCAGGCAAGGGAGCAAATGCGGCAAGTGTAGTTACTGGGATGTATAGTTCACCTACAATCAAAGAGCATTCTGAACTCCACCAATGATGGAATTGAACCAAATATGGCACACAGAACTCCCACGACAAACAGAAAATATGTATCAATGATTGGTTGGGGGGGGGGGGGTGCGCCAAAATACTGTTTGCTTACCGTTGAAAATTGCCTAGGGCTGCCTCTGGTAATGGCCCACAAATTGGAAATGCTCAATGTAAATCCCAATCCCTAAGCAAGGGTCATCAGAGATGGCAGTAAACACCAGGCTATTGCATTAATCTGCCATGCAAAGTGATGCTCAAAATTGTACAGTGAAGATTTTCACCACATATAAAATGAGAAATGCTAAATATTCCAGCTGGGTTCAGAAAAGGAGCAGACATTAGTGATCACATGGCAAACATATGCTGAATAACAGAGTGCATTAAAGAATTAGAGGTGTAAACCACCCTCTGCTTTACATATGGGACAGCTTTAGCACAGCAAGTTAATCACCAGCTGCAGCTGCAGTAAATCATGCTAGCTGAAAGGTTAACAGTTTGAAGTTGGGTCAGGGGGAGCTCCTGGCCTGCAGCCCAGCTCCCCACCCACCTAGCGGATCAAAAATAGCAATGTGAGTAGAAGAATAGGAACAGCATTAAGCAGGGAGGTATTTTAGGAACAGCGTTTGAAGGAAAGTTTACGAACAAAGAAAGCTCTTCGGGAAGGAGATGGGGTGACAGCATCTCCCTGTGGCCGGAACCGAGCACAGCCTCCAAAGATGCCGAATGATGAAAAAAAGCCTAAATATATCTCTATCTGTTGTCTGTCTTGAATGTTTGCCGTATATGTGTTCTGTGATCTGCCCTGAGTCCCCTTTGGGATGAGAAGGGTAGAATATAAGTACTGTAAATAAATAAATAAATAATAAATACATTTTCTGCAGAGAAGAAATGTCTGCCTCATTTCCAAAGGAGTTGTTTTTACTTTTTAATATGGTGCATCTGCACAACAAAATTATTACAGTTTGACATCACTTAATCATGACTCAAGGAATCATGGGAGTTGTAGTTTTACAAGAGCTTTAGCCTTCCCTGCCAAGTAGTGGTGGTGCCTCATCAAACTAGAATTCCCGGGATTTCACAGAACTGAGCCATGGCATTTCAAGTAGCATTGAATTATATTAATTTTACAGTGAAGATATACCCTTAAACTTACTTGGTGTTCAAATAAGTTGCCTCCAAGCTCAGCATGAAGCATAGGAGCCTCCAGTGGCCAGCAGGACTGCTGACTGAAAGGCCAGCAGTACAAATCCAGGGAGCGGGGTGAGCTCCCGTCTGTCAGATGCAGCTTCTCAAGCGGGGACATGAGAGAAGCCTCCCACTGGATGGTAAAACATCTGGGCATCCCCATAGAGAATTTTGTATCAGGAGCGACTTGAGAACTCCAAGTCGCTTCTGGTGTGAGATAATTGCAAGGACATTACCCAGGGGTTGCCCAAATGTTTTGATGTTTTACCATCCTTGTGGGAGGCTTCTCTCATGTCCCTGCGTGGGAAGCTGGAGCTGACAGAGGGAGCTCATCAGTGCTCTCCCCGGACTGGAACCTCCGATCTGTCAGTCTTCAGTCCTGTTTAACCCATTGTGCTACTGGGAGCTCCACAGTACGAATAACTAACACCTATTCTGTGAAATTCTCCTCTTTCCTAAATTGTGAGCAAATATGAGTAGGAATTAACCCCATCTGTTTGTCTGTAGTAATGCTCTTTTAGTTTTTCTTTCCCCAGCAGACAGGTTTTCCAGTCATATGGAAATACTGTTTGTCTTGGGAAAACCAACCCAAACTTGTTAATTAAGAACAGTGGAGGAGAAATATGGGTAGATTTCCTGTCCAGGACCCAAAAGGGATTGCCTTTCTTTGCAAACCAGTCCCTTCGTATCTACAGGTCACTGCTGTTTTCCTGGCAAAGTAATTCTCTCAAAAATGTCTCAGGAAGAGAGCTGACCTATGGAGACCTTCCATCCAAAGTGGGATCTTGGGAAAGTAATATGGCTCCTAAAAGGAAATGGCTGTTGCCCAAGAGGAAACGGCTTCGTTCTCAGCAAGATTTTGAAAGAGAAGGAGTCTGAGAACTGCAGATGCAGCCTTTCCTGTTTTGTTTTCTTGATACCAGAGAGACGACGTGGATGCAGACTCCAAATGTCATAAAAACAGTCATTGCCTGAAGTGATTCGAAAAATGGCTTGGCTGAATTTCAAATCCTGATATTTCCTCTCCTTCCAATTTGACCTCGATAAAACTCTAATGCCAGGGCTGCCACTGAAGAAGATGGCTGTGTGGTGTGATGGGAGAAACCTGGAGAAACCTTGGAGAACGGGAGAAGTTCCAGCAGATTGGAGGAGGGCCAATGTGGTCCCGATCTTCAAGAAGGGAAAAAAGGATGACCCAAACAACTACCGTCCGGTCAGCCTCACATCGATACCGGGCAAGATTCTGGAAAAGATTGTTAAGGAAGTGGTCTGCAAACACTTAGAAACAAATGCAGTCATCGCTCATAGTCAACATGGATTTATCAAAAACTAGTCATGCCAGACTAATCTGATCTCTTTCTTCGATAGAGTTACAAGCTGGGTAGATGCGGGGAATGCCGTGGATGTAGCGTACCTGGATTTCAGTAAGGCCTTCGACAAGGTCCCCCATGACCTTCTGGCAAGGAAACTAGTCCAATGTGGGCTAGGCAAAACTACGGTGAGGTGGATCTGTAATTGGTTAAGTGGACAAACACAGAGAGTGCTCACTAATGCTTCCTCTTCATCTTGGAAAGAAGTGACAAGTGGAGTGCCGCAGGGTTCCCTCCTGGGCCCGTTCCTGTTCAGGATCTTTATTAACGACTTAGATGAAGGGCTAGAAGGCATGATCATCAAGTTTGCAGACGACACCAAATTGGGAGGGATAGCCAATAGTCCAGAGGACAGGAGCAGGATTCAAAACGATCTTGACAGATTAGAGAGATGGGCCAAAACTGACAAAATGAAGTTCAACAGTGACAAATGCAAGATACTCCACTTTGGCAGAAAAAAATGAAATGCAAAGATACAGAATGGGTGACGCCTGGCTCAAGAGCAGTACGTGTGAAAAAGATCTTGGAATCCTCGTGGACAACAAGTTAAACATGAGCCAACAATGTCATGTGGCGACAATAAAAGCCAATGGGATTTTGGCCTGCATCAATAGGAGCATAGTGTCTAGATCTAAGGAAGTAATGCTACCCCTCTATTCTGCTTTGGTTACACCACACCTGGAATATTGTGTCCAATTCTGGGCACCACAATTCAAGAGAGATATTGACAAGCTGGAATGTGTCCAGAGGAGGGCGACTAAAATGATCAAGGGTCTGGAGAACAAGCCCTATGAGGAGCGGCTTAGGGAACTGGGCATGTTTAGCCTGAAAAAGAGAAGGCTGAGAGGAGATATGATAGCCATGTATAAATATGTGAGAGGAAGCCACAGGGAGGAGGGAGCAAGCTTGTTTTCTGCTTCCTTGGAGACTAGGACGCAGAACAATGGCTTCAAACTACAAGAGAGGAGATTCCATCTGAACATTAGGAAGAACTTCCTGACTGTGAGAGCCGTTCAGCAGTGGAACTCTCTGCCCCGGAGTGTGGTGGAGGCTCCTTCTTTGGAAGCTTTTAAGCAGAGGCTGGATGGCCATTTGTCAGGGGTGATTTGAATGCAATATTCCTGCTTCTTGGCAGGGGGTTGGACTGGATGGCCCATGAGGTCTCTTCCAACTCTTTGATTCTATGATTCTATGGATGCAAAACTCCGTCCAACCATCAAACTCATTGTGCAACCCTGGATCAGTCACAACAGAGATGTTGAAACACAAAATAGGGGGAAGATAGCCATGTTTCCCCTGCACTTCTACCTATCTCACCTATGGGTTTTATTAATTTCCACCCATTTTTAGTCAAGGGTCTTGCTCTCTTTGTCTAATTCTGTTACCATTTTATCATTTGTTTTTATTATGATTTTGTTATTTTTATTTTACTACTAGCTTGGGGACCCAGCGCTGCCCGGGTTATTTGAGAAGGCATTGTTTGTTTTGTGAAGTTTGGTAATATCAGTTTGGTAATGTGTAATGCTATTTATTAGAAAAACAAACAGTCTTTCTTTTTGTTTTGTAATTAATGCTCCCATTAGAAAATGCATAAGGATGTGGGTGAACTACAATTTCCAGAATTGTGGGTCAGTCATTCCCAAACCCTGCCATTACTTAAAGTTGGCCATGTTGGACCTGTGTGCCAAGTTTGGTCCAGATCCGACAGCAGCTGAGCTTAGTGATATCTAGGTAATGGTGAACTACAACTCCCAGATTCCCAAGGCAATCACCCCCAAGCTCAGCCAGTATGCACAATTGGCCATGTTGGTTCTTTGTGCCAAGTTTAGTCCCGATCCATCGTTGGCTGAGTTCACTGTTCTCTAGATAAGGGTGAACTACAACTCTCAGGGTAATCACCCCTAAACTCTGCAAGTATGGACAATTGCCCATAGTGGGTCTGTGTGCCAAATGAGTTCCAGGTCAGAGTGTTCTTAGATTGCAGGTGAACTATGCATCCCAGTCCCTACAACTCCTATAAATCATTGTGAATTCTCTCCAGTATGCTCAGTTGCTGATCAATCCCTCTGCTGTGTGCCAAAGGAAAGGGTTGGAATGGGATATGGAGAAGCAGTGGGTGGGGTCATGCAAATGAAGAGAGAAAGGAACACTGGGATGTGCTTGCTATAACCTGCAATGTCCTTTGAGAGAGTGACTTGCTGTCTTCTCAGAACTGGAAACAACAGCCTATTTGTGGAGGCTGTCTGTGTGAACAGACACCTGTGCCACATACAGATTTTCACTTTTATTATGTGTATAGATAGATGTTATTATTAAGTATTTTATTTGATGTTGTTGTCTTGTTTATATGTATTTTTGCTCCATTGTAATATTTTTATGTATGGCCTCATGTTAGCTGCCCAAAGTCCCTTCAAGGAGATGGTAGCAGTGTATAAATAAAGATTATTATTATTTGAAACACAAGATGAGTCCATATCACTCTGCTGGATGTTGTATTGGATCACACGTCGGACACTTCCCAAGTGTCTAGGACTGTGTGATGTATCGGCGGATAATATGAGCAGATCCCAGTAAGGTGGTCTTTTGCAGCTGGCAGATGGTAATCTTGTCAGCGCCGATTGTGTTTAAGTGCAGGCCAAGGTCTTTAGGCACTGCACCCAGTGTGCCAATCACCACTGGGACCACCTTGACTGGTTTGTGCCAGAGTCTTTGCAGTTCAATCTTTAAATCCTCATATCATGTCAGCTTTTCCACTTGTTTCTCAATCCTGCTGTCACCTGGGATTGCAACGTCAACAATCCATACTTTGTGTTTTAGCACAATAGTGAGGTCAGGAGTATTGTGCTTCAAAACTCTTGTCAGTGTGAATTCGGAAGTCCCAGAGTGGTTTGATGTGTAACTTTTTCAGGCTTGTGATCCCACCAGTTCTTTGTCGCAGATAGATGGTATTATTATTATTATTATTATTATTATTATTATTATTATTGGGTTGTTGTAGGTTTTTCCGGGCTATATGGCCATGTTCTGGAGGCAATTTTTCTCCTGACGTTTCGCCTGCATCTGTGGCAAGCATCCTCAGAGGGAGTGAGGTCTGTTGGAAGTAGGAAAAATGGGTTTATATATCTGTGGAATGACCAGGTAATGTTTCAGCTGATCACCTTGATTTGCATTCAATGGCCTGGAAGCGCCTGGGGGGAATCTCTTGTTGAGAGTGAATTGATGTGCCTGATTGTTTCCTCTCTGTTGCTTTGCTGTTGTAATTTTTGAGTTTTTTAATACTGGTAGCCAGATTTTGTTCATCTTCATGGTTTCCTCCTTTCTGTTGAAATTGTCCACATGCTTGTGGATTTCAATGGCTTCTCTGTGTAGTCTGATGACAATACATTATTATTATTATTATTATTATTATTATTATTATTATTATTATTATATACATACAGCTTTCAGGATGGCCACTGCATCTCTGTGGAGCCAAGTAGGGTAGACAATTTCATCATTGAGGATGGCCTCGAAGAGGTCGTCTTCGTTTTCGGCTTCAAAAGGAGCATGGCCACAAAGCATTTCATAGAGAAGGACTCCCATTGCCCACCAGTCAACATCAGGACCATATAGCATCTCCTGCAAAATCTGCAATGAAAGGAAGGGAGCAAATCAGAATGCAACACTGCTGAGATACTGGGATGTCTATGCAAAAAAGAGGGATACATTTAAGTGAAATCCTCAAAGAGTGCTATAGAGTCACTGTGCAGGCTGATCTCTCTTGTAGAGGTGGGAAATACATCTGGCTATTTGCATGTAGCTGACTCCTGTAAGGCACAACATGCTCAAAAAAGTGCCCTGTGAGCATACAATTTCCAAACTGTGTACAGGATGAGATCAAGAAGGAATAGGAAAGTGACTTTATTGGACTGCAACACCCAGAATCCATAACCAAACATTGCTCTGAATATATGCATGGTCATTATAAGCAGGTAAGTTACTATTTGGGAGCAATATCCTCCAAATACCCCAATGAAAAAGGCTTGGAGATCTGGGAGGCTCTTAAGAATTGTGACCCTCAAAATGTAATGCTCTGTTTACAGATTTGTAACAACTATATGTGCAATATATAAATGTATATATGAGCAATATGTAAATGTATATAACTATATGAGCATATATATGGGCAATATGTAAACATATATAACTATATGAGCAATATGTAAAGCTGGGTATGTATCCCCTAAAGATAGAGGAGCCTTGCTGTATTTTGCTGGTAGGAAATATGGGTGTCTTAAAAAATTACTGTGAAAAAGCTGGTAAAATCACTTCCGTACCTCTGGAGCAATATAATCAGGCGTTCCACAAAAGGTTGCGGTGGTGATTCCATCATGGATGCCTTCTTTGCACATTCCAAAGTCAGCCAGCTTGCAGTGGCCCTCATGGTCCAGAAGCACATTGTCCAGCTTCAGATCCCTGCAAAGGCAAGAGTCAACTATTATGTTACTTGGGTTAGGGTCATCAACAGTGGCTGGAGCTTCACTGCCAAATAATGCCATTTGAACAGCATCATACAGGCCCCATTTACATTAGCATATTGAAGTCTAGATTCATATAATGCAATTTAACTGCTGTATTATCATGGGGTGTCTGCGCCCTACACCACAGGAGAAATTATATTGTGTAGTCAGTATTGCACCACCTGACATCCGCCGGGAAGTAGCAACCAATAGTGAAAGGACCAAGGCAATGACATCTCCAGCTCATCCCCTGTTTGGGTATCAGCCAGCACGTCAACGCCTTAAATCAGGAAATAGTTTTCTGAGATCTACAGACACACTCGCTGGAACACCTCAGCAAGCAAGAGTCCAAAAGTGGTAGGCTCAAACCCAGAACCTCAATCAATGCTAATACCAAATGAGAGACTTGGAAGGCACTGAACAGACTACGCTCTGGCACCACAAGATGCAGAGCCAATCTTAAGAAATGGGGCCATAAAGTGGAGTCCACGACATGTGAGTGTGGAGGAGAGCAAACCACAGACCACCTACTACAATGCAACCTGAGCCCTGCCACATGCACAATAGAGGACCTTCTTATAGCAACACCAGAGGCACTCCAAGTGGCCAGATACTGGTCAAAGGACATTTAGCATAATGCCAAGTTTCCAAACTTTGCATTTTGTTTTTTAAATACAATACAACTGTTTGGTTCTCTCCTGATACAATAAATAAATAATAAAATAAAACTGCATTGAAATATGTTATATTAATCTACAATTACCATATGATGAAATTTCAAACTGCATTACGTGGCAGCGTAGATGGGGCCACTGAAGTAGTGCCTAATAATGCAGTATACAATGCATACAACTGCATTATATGTCAGTGTAGATGGAGCCAAGGCAGTGTAGACCCACATAATGCAGTTCAGTGCAGTTTGATAACGCATTGAACTGCATTACATGGGTCTACACTGCCATGGCCCCATCTACACTGTCATATAATGCAGTTTGAACTGCATGAGTCTATGTAAAATATTGTGTGGCCAATGGCATTATTCATAGCGTCAGAAGTGCATTCATTTGGTTACTCTTCCTCCATGGTGATATCTGCCATTCTGTGGCAGCAATGCCTCTGCCTTTTTGGACAAATAGGGAAGTCTCTATGCAAACAGGGAAGTTGCCATGCACAGACCCAAATGTGACATTAGAAATGACAATACCCCCAAACCAGTTAGAGAACACTTCAGACTTCCTGGACATATGTTAAGGAAGTTGCGGTCCTTGAATAAGGAAATTACAAAGCAAGGCTACAAAGAGAAACAGCTGAATTGAACTATATTAAAAAATTCCAACCCATTAATGGCTTCTTGGTGCACCAAATGTATTAATACATGAGTCCTACTACTGCGCATATAATGAAGAGGAAGATTCTCAGCAAGAGTTTCAAACCCAGGGAAAATTACTTTTGGAAGGCAGATATATTGTTGTCAGACATCAGCACTAACTGATTACTGTAAAGATCTGAAAAACTTACATTGTCTTGTCTAAATGTTTGAAAAATTAGGACATGGGTCAAGATTTGCATTTTTTGAGATTCCTCATATTGCATCCTACTGCCATAATTCATTGAATATGCTTTATACCTGAGACTTTACTACCCACTTGGTAACCAAAGCGCTCTTCCAGCAGTCACCAGCCAATCCCTCTCCAGTCCCAGAGATACAGCTTAATGGTGTAACATTAGAAAACGTTGACCATTTCCACTCCCCTGGCAGCCACCTCTCCATAAAAGTCAACATTGACACTGAAACACAAAGCTGCTTGAGCTCTGTGAGTGCAGCATTTTTCTGAATGAAGCAAAGAGTGTTTGAGGACCGGGACATCCGTAGAGACACCAACATGCTTGTTTATAAAGCTATTGTCCTCCCAACCCTGCTATATGCCTGTGAAACATTGACTATATACAGAAGTCACACTCAACTCATGGAACAATTCTATCAGCACAGCCTCCGAAAAATTCTGCAAATATTTTGGGAAGACAGGTGCTGGAAGAAGCGTGCTGGAAGAAGCGTGCTGGAAGAAGCAAAGACCACCAGCATTGAAGCAATGCTCCTATGCCATCAACTCTGCTGGACTGGCCCTGTTGTCTGAATGCCCAATCACCATCTCCCAAAGCAATTACTATACTCCAAACTCAAGAATGGGAAATGCAAGGTTGATAGACAGGAAAAGAGATTTAAAGATGGGCTCAAAGCCAACCTTAAAAACTGTGGCATAGACACCGAGAACTGGGAAGCCCTGGCCCTTGAGCACTCTAACTGAAGGTCAGCTGTGACCAGCAGTGTTGTGGAATTCCAAGAGGCATGAATGGAGGGCAAAAGGAGGAAGGAGGACAAGAGGAAGGCGCATCAAGCCAACCCTGACTGGGACCGCCTTCCATCTGGAAACCAATGTCCTCACTGCAGGAGAACATGCGGATCAAGAATAGGGCTCCACAGCCATCTCCAGACCCACTGCCAAGACACTACACTTGGAGGACCATCATCCTCGGGCCATGTGGGATCGTCTAAGTAAGTAAATAAGCACAACCTGTTGTGCATCCAAAGAAGCTGCTTTATATTGGCACAATTTCATTCCAAAATGAAAACCAATTAGTATTAAAAGTGGGTGCTTGCTTCTCACTATCAAGTTATTCCTGAAATACAACCTTGCTGGAATCTCTTTAACAATAAAAGGAACTCATGACGGGTCCTCTTGCCAGTATTTCTAGACTCTGATGTTAATGCAACTGCAAGCTCTTGGGTGGAGGATCTGTCATTCTGTTAGAATGGATTATGTTCTACAAAGGTTTATGTTGCAATATTTTATAAAGAGCCTCTTCTTTATTTTTTTACTTTTTTGGCAATTTTGCAAATAGATCAAGCTGTTTCTCAAAATTTCCCTCCCCGTGCACTTTGCCACCCTTTAACAGCATGAAGAAAATATGCATACATTAATTCTACTGTAAATGGAATTTTCCATTCTGTAGTACATTCTTGAATAATTCATATGAACTGTGGTTCAACAAGTGCAAATTCCCTGGCAAATTCCCTTCAGCTCATTGGAATATTTGTAGCAATGTGCCACTGGGAGCTGTGATTTTCAATGGTGCTCTGACACAAGGAGTTCGTCTGGGAAAAATTGAGCAATGAATATTCTGCTTGGAAATGCTGCACAGTTTTTTTTCATTTAGTTTTTCTTCAAATGACTCAGCCTTTATGTCAGGTCAGCCATTTTTTCAGAATTCACTGTGTCCAAAGGCAACGGTCAATGTATTCAACAAGGTTGACCACAGAGTCATAGGAGCCATGGTAGAACAATGGTTAAACCAATGGTTCTCAATCTGTAGGTCCCCAATGTTTTGGCCTACAACTCCCAGAAATCCCAGTCAGTTTACCAGCTGTTAGGACTTCTGGGAGTTAAAGGACAAAACATCTGGGACCCACAGGTTGAGAACCACTGGGTTAAACCCTTATGCTGGCTGACCTGAAGACCTGAAGGTTGGCGGTTCGAATCCGTGACACGGGATGAGCTCCTGTCTGTCAACCCCAACTTCCCATGCAGGGACACGAGAGAAGCCTCCCACAGGATGGTTACACATCTGGGTGTCACCTGGGCAACATCCTTGCAGTCAGCCAATTTTCTCACACCAGTAGCAACTTGCAGTATGTTCTCAAGTTACTTCTGACAGGATAAAAAACAACACAGTCATGCTGGAAGACCAAGAGATGTTCTCCAAGGTATTGTGTGTGTGTGTGTGTGTTTTGGTTTACTTTCAAATGGTTCCTGTGCCTCTAACACCAGCAAATGTGGAGGGCAGACTAGACAAAGCAGACAGCTGAAGACCAGGATATCTAGAAAGCTAACGTTTTGAGACAGAATGACCACCATAAGAACTTCAGAAAATTCATCTTATTGGTAGAGAAACTCAGACTCTTACCCAGTGGATACCAAAATCCATGGATGCCCAAATCCCATTATATCAGTGGTTTTCAGTTTGTGGGTCCCCAGGTGTTTTGGCCTTCAACTGCTGGTAAACTGGCTGGGATTTCTGGGAGTTGTAGGCCAAAACACCTGTAATGTTCGTTTGTGGGATTGACATAACTCAAAAACCACTGGACGAATTGCCGCCAAATTTGGCCACAAGACACCTACTAACCCAAGGTGTGGCCATCACTCAAAAAACTGATAGTGTCATTTGGGAGTTGTAGTTGCTGGGATTTATAGTTAACCTACAATCAAAGAGCATTCTGAACTCCACCAATAATGGAATTGGATCAAACGTGGCACACAGGACTCCCATGACCAACAGAAAACACTAGAAGGGGTTGATGGGCATTGATGTTGAGTTTGGGAGTTCTAGTACACCTACATCCAGAGAGCACTGTGGACTCAAACAATGATGGATCTGGACCAAACTTGGTACAAATATTCCATATGCCCAACTAGGAACACAGATGGTGTTTGGAGGAAATAGACCTTGACATTTGGAGGTTCTAGTGGAATAATAAAATTGTGTTGCTTATATACAAAGGCAAGATCACATTTTGCTATTTGAAATCTTAAAGAAATATTCTCAAGCTGTGGGTGGTTGAATCCATGGATTCAGAATCTGTGGATATAGGGGGAATCTGAGGATTCTTAGGATGCCACCATACTGTAGAATTACGATGCCATGCCTCAATGCTATGGAATCAAAGGAGTCATAGTTCTACAAGCTCTTTCAGCCGTTCCTACCAATGAGTACTGGTGTGTCTCCAAACTGCAACTTCCATAATACCATATCATTGAACCAAGGAAGTTATTGATGTTAAAGAGCATTAATTCCAAAATGTAGATGTTAGTTCTCTTCTGATTTCCTGACTTACAGTCTCCCTGCTGATGAATGATTGAACCAAGGTATAAGAAATCTTTTAACTATTTCAACATCCTTGCCATACACATTAAAGTTATGTTCATGCAACAAACAAAAAATGACAGCATGACAAGGAAGGAAAAGAAGAGGCCAGCTTTTCAAAGCACATATAGATATTTGAAGATTTAATGAACAATTGAGGAGAGAACTCCTCTGGGGAGAGGCAGCTTCTTGCAGTCACAGTAAGAGATAACAAATGGGCATGAGCCTGGGGCCATCTGTGTTTCTGGCTGCCCAACAGACGTTTTGCCCTTTTCAAATGGAAGCTGGTAATGCCAAGCGGGGTAAGAGGAGTGAAGTGCATCATAAGCGCGTCTTGAGCCAGTCTTGCTCAGAGGCTCAAAGGCAGGGATGGAGACGGTGAACATGAGGAGAATGTCAAAGGTGATCAGAGGCAGACAACTGGAGAGAGTGGGTGGGAGAGCAGCCGAGAGAACAGAGGGATCCAGAGAAAACTGCAAAAGGAGGAGCAAAACAAGAGACAAAAGGAAGCAGAAGAGGAATTGCACACAATTAAATGCAAATCAATAGGAATGTGGGAATTGGAGCATTTGCTGTTGTTACAGTATGATCCTCTTATCTAGGGAACATATATATATGTGGTTCCAATTATTCACGGTTTCTGTTATCCTAATGGCCTACTGTAACAAACTACATTTTCTTTCAATATCTCCATCAGTCTACCTATTGAAAATAATAGGGTTTGCAGGTTTCCATGGTTTTATGTTTTCATGAACAACATCTGCTCTGTAGATATTTGGATTGTGCTGTATTTGGCATAAGTCAAGTTTGTTGCTCAAACTTTCATACAGTGGCCTTTATTTCACATGCCAGCAAGGTAATGCTCAAGATCCTGCAAGATAGACTCCAGCAATACATGGAGAGAGAGCTGCCAAATGTACAAGCTGGGTTTAGAAAAGGCAGAGGAACAAGAAACCAAATTGCCAACATCCACTGGAGAAAGGCGGGGAATTTCAGAAAAACATCTATTTCTGTTTTATCGACTATTCTAAACCCTTTGACTTTGTGGATCATAATAAATTGTGGCAAGTTCTTGGTGGGATGGGGATACCAGGTCACCTTCTCTGCCTCCTGAGGAATCAAGTAGCAACAGTAAGAACTGACCATGGAACAACAGACTGGTCCAAGATTGTGAAAGGCGTACGGCAAGACTGCATACTCTCAACCAACCTATTCAACTTATATGCAGAACACATCATGCAGTGTGCGGGGCTTCAAGAACAAGGCTGAAGTTAAAATTGTTAGATGAAATATTAACAACTTTAGATATGCAGATGATACCACTTTAATGGTTGTAAGCAAGGTGGAACTGAGGAGTCTTCTAATCAAGGTGAAGGAAGAAAGTGCAAAAGGTGGGTTGCTGTTAAACATAAAAAAACAAGATGATGGCAACTGGACTGATCAATAACTGGCAAATAGAGGGAGAAAACTGGCAAATAGTGGAGGCAGTGGCAAACGTGGAGGCAGTATTTCTAGGTGCAAAGATTACTGCAGATGCGGACTGCAGCCAGGAAATCAGAAGACATTACTTCTTGGGAGAAAAGCAATGACCAATCTCAATAAAAGAGTGAAGAATAGAGACATCACACTGGCAACCAAGATCAGCATAGTTAAAGTAATGGTATTCCCCTTAGTAACCTATGGATGCAAGAGCTGGATGATAGGGAAGGCTGAGCAAAGGAAGATAGATGCTTTTGAACTGTGGTGTTGGAAGAAAATTCTGAGAGTGCCTTGGATGGCGAGAAGATCCAACCATTCCATACTTCAAGCCCGACTGCTCATTGGAAGGAAGGATATTAGAGGCAAAGATGAAGTACTTTGGCCACATCATGAGAAGACAGGAAAGCTTAGAGAAGATAATGACGCTTGGAAAAGGGAAGAGGAGCCAACCAAGGGCAAGATGGATGGATGGTATCCTTGAAATGACTGGCTTGACTTTGAAGGATCTGGGGGTGGCCATGGCTGACAGGGAGCTCTGGCGTGGGCTGGTCCAGGAGGTCATGAAGAGTCGGAAGCAACTGAACAAATAAACAACAAACAACTTTGTTTTATGGCAACCCCATGAATGTGAGTCCTCCAAGAGACCTGGCCATCAACTACTGTGCACAGGTCTCATAAATTCAGGATCATAGTTTCCTTGAATGAATCTATCGACCTGTAAAGCAATCTCCCTCTTTTAGTACTGCCTTCCGCTTTACCAAGTGCTATTGTCTTTCCCAGTGAGTCCCAGTTTCATGGCATGTCCAAAGGAGGACAGAAATGAGGAAAATTGGAGGAAGAAGTGACTAGGAAGAAGCAAAACAAATATGCAGTTACCACTACATTCTATTACAAAAGGTTCAAAGAAGTATTTTCTCCATAGGTCAATCTTCCCTGACCAGGTGACCTCTCAGCTTTCAGGTAACAACTTCCATCATCCCTGACCACAAGCCATGCTGGCTTGAGCTGATGGGAATTAGAATGAAAAAGGGATGCAAAGTACCAAAATCACAAAATAGTGGCAACTTCTCATTATGCATCTTCCAAAGAAGGTTATGCCTTAAAGCAGGCATGAGCAAACTTTAGCCCTCCGAGTGTTTTGGACTTCAACTCCCACAATTGTGGAAGTTGGAGTCCAAAACACCTGGAGGGCCAAAGTTTGCCCATGCCTGCCTTCAAGAAAGAATGGGTATCCTATAATAATAATAATAATAATAATAATAATAATAATAACAACTTTATTTTTATACCCCGCCAACCATCTCCCCTAGGGGACTTGAGGCAGCTTACAAGGGACAAGCCCAAAAATTATAAATAAAACATAACCAATTAAGAACATCAGATAAGGTATAAAAACAATCACAATCGTAAACAACATCAAAACAATATGGCTGAGAAAAGGAACATAGCTGAGGTACAGGCTCACTGAGTGCAATACATTCTGAAGGGAGTGCAAAGAAAGTGCAACAAATAAGTAGGCAGGGCTGGAAATACTGGAATGCAAAGATAGTTCCCAGAACTGCAAGGGAAATATCATCTCATTGAATGAGTGACATACAACCCTTCCTGGAAGTCAATGGCAGACAGGCTGAGTAAATCTGGTGGTGATCAAACAGTCAGCAGCCAAGAACTGTAGACAAATGTTTGCATCCCACTGGATGGAGGTGGTGAGATTTTATTAGCCCATCCAATTAACTCTTCACAGAGATGCCATTCACTTCGTACTAGGTCAGGGAAGAAACCTCAAATGTAGAGCACTTTTTCTGTGCAAAAAACATACTTGCGTCAAAACACAAGAACTAGAGCTACAAATCCCAGATCTTTGATACATACATTTCTCTCTTTCTGTCAATGACCATTTTTATTTATTCAGTTATAATTCAAAAGGAAATTCAGCTTCCAAGGCTTTGGGAAGGTATCCTTCCAACACACCAGGGGAATAATCAGGGCAATGTTTCTTTCTTTTTCAGGACTATGATGACCTATGAAACCTTATACAACTTAGGCCTGTTTATCTGGAAGAGTCTATTAAAAGATGTAAGTCCTGAGCCGTTACACCCAGAAGCTTTTATAAAAACAAAACTATGATGTGCTGTTCTCTATGTCTGGGCGAACTGCCGGTGACTTTTCTTGAGAAGATTGAGATTTTCAGTAACTGAGTCTATTACAAGTTCTGAACATCAAAAGGATATTTATTTCTCAAAGTTGCAAACAGAACAGTCAACTGATGAACCAAATAGATATTTCTTCTTTCACTTCTCCACCAGTTACTGAGTCAGCCTTTCCCCAAGTGGCAAAGGGATCCAAGGATCCTTCACCCTAATCCAGAGCTGTTGTCTTTTAGAAAGAATAAATCTTTCCCTATATATCTAAGCTCCAGATTAACCTTGGAGATACGGCAATGCAGTCTCTCTCTCTATAAGATTCTATAAAACTCAATTCTCAAAGCTCAATATCTATTCTTCTTTACACTCTATAACTCTTTTATAATCTATCTAACTATAGCTCCATTCCTCTCAATAAACTTCTCAATTCCTATCTGTAACTCAATTAAGCTTATCTCAATTAAGCTTATCTCAATTCTATAACTCAATTGTTTTTGAAGGGTTTTGTTGAAGCTACCTTTCTGGCCTCCAGCACATCAGATTCCTTCTTCAGAACTGAACAGGCAAGGAGGACTCCAAAATGGAGGCCTGGCCTGGTAAAAGGGGCGGGCTCAAAAGCTACTCTCTGGGCCAATAACTGCAAAGGAGGCCTGCAGACTGGCTTGCAAACCTGCTACTATTAACCTTTAGGGCTCTTGCAAACTGCAGCAGCCCTGAGACAAAATGCAAAAGTAAGCAGCCACAAACAGCTGAAAGGTAGGGCAAACTAGGCTCCTGGGAGACGGAACAAGTCCCAAGCAGAAACCCAAATTATGGTATTTCCAACATATTTCCATTTTTTTTACTGTGACTTCATGAATAGCAAAATGGGGTTGGACTAGATTGCCCTTGTGGTCTTTTACAATTCTATGATTGTATAAACCAGTGGCAGCAGCATTTGCAGGCAATTGCTTTTTCACTTGCATAAAAATGTATGTTTCCACAAAACCTCCACTTCATACTCCTGCTGAATGGCTCTTTGGCTAAGCTCTCTGTTTTTCCTGGCCTTCAATTAGCCAGCATCCTGCAAATTGCTAATTGGATTCCTAATTTTTAAAATAGTGCACAGAAGAAACTCTACCAGGATCGAAATCACTTTCCATAGAATCCTGTTCACATAAATGCTACCCGCTGGGGATACTTTAGCTGGGATCCTGCACTGAGTAAGTGGTTGGACTAAATGGCACATAAGGCCCCTTCTAACAGTAGATTCTATGACTCTATACATGCTCAAGGATACAGCTGACTCAGCCCTTTCTTTTACAGTAATTCTGGATGAGCCATAAATCCCTACACCCTGGAGAATGGCAAATATCAAGTTTTTCCACTCGAGACAGACAGGCTCTATGTCACATCACCCTCACCAGTGCCATGGGGAGATTTAAAATGCCAATCCCCTCTTCTCTTTGCTAGCCTGTTTTCCAATCATGGTTTCAGGAGCATTTCCTGGAATGCCTGGCTAACCCTTTCCACCAAGAGATGCAGCTTAGTATTGCATTTTTCCAGAAGAAGTGCTAAATCTGACACCATTTAGACAGCAAATACAAAACAAGGCAGCAGTTGTTTAGTCACAAGTTGGGAGGGGGGAAAATCAGAAGCTGGGTAATATTTTTAATTAGGCATTGGATGTTTGATTTGTGTCTGTATATGTTTGTATATGCTGGAATCCACCCTGATTCCCCTTGGGGAGATAGGGCAGAACAGAAACAAAGTGTTGTGGTTAAAATGTCACCAAAAACCAGAGAACTTTTCAACTCTCCAAAATTCTGCAGAAGGATCAATATTACAAAATTGGAAATGGGGGAGAAGAGAAAAGAGATCCGAAAGCTGGCCAGATATTGTGACTAAGCAGGAGTTCTTAGTTTCCAAAAATAAGGACAAATAATCTTATAGAAGAGCTTTGGGAGAAAGTTTGCTGGTTGTTGTTGTTTAATGAAATGCAGCTGCATATTTGGATGAAGGCATGAGAATTTGCTCGAGGCAACGAGAATGGGATACAGTATTCAACTTGTTTCATTGAGATATTCAACCCGCCCTTGTAACCTTACAGTTTGCCACATAAAAAAACCAGATATGTGCCTTCATTAAACCTAGCATGGTTTGAGTCTTGGACTAGGACTCTGGAAGACCAAGATTTGAATTCGCGGTCAGGCAATGAAACCCAATGGGTGATCTTGGACAAGTTGCATGAGTTCAGCCTCTGAGAATAGGAATGGTAAACCTCCTCTGAAAAAATTATGACAAGAAAGCTCCATTATGGTTTCATTTAGCATTTCCACAAGTCAGAAATGACTTGAAGGAAAATAACAATAGCAATAGTACAGATCAGAGAGACCACAAGGGCCATCAGTCCAACCTTGTTGTGTTCCTTCAAGTCATTCTCAACGTACGTTAATCCTAAACCAAATCTATCAAGGGGATTTCTTTAGCAAGGTCTGTTTGGGGGGGGGGGGTGCCAATGTGTTCCTCTGAGGCAGAGAGTGTGTGACTTGCCCTAGGTCACCCAGTAGGTCTCCATGATCAAACAGGGATCTGAACCCTGGTTTCCAGAGTCCTAGCTCAAAGCTTAGAGAAGACAATTATGCTGGGGAAAATGGAAGGAAAAAGGAAGAGGGGCTGACCAAGGGCAAGATGGATGGATGGGATCCTTGAAGTGACTGGATTGACCTTGAAGGATCTGGGGGTGGTGACGGTCAACAGGGAGCTCTGGCGTGGGCTGGTCCATGAGGTCACAAAGAGTCAGAAATGACTGAACAAATGAGCCACAAGCTCAAACCACTATGACATGCTGAATCCCGCCCAAGGGACACTACTAATCTATACTGTTATAATGCTATATATCAGACTTCTTCAGCTTGGTGCATTGTAATGATTTATTTATTTCATATATTGCATAAATTAGTATAAAACTGATAAAAATAGAAGGAGCTTAAGCAGCTAAACAGTTTTTGACCTAAACCAGGCAACTGCAACCACATTGCCTGTAGCCTTAAACAATTCTTACTCTGTGCATGTGGGACAAGGGCATTGTGGACAAGCATACAGATGCGGGGTTGTTTGTCCTGCTCCAGAGTCACATAAAATGGAGGATTCTTTTAGGCTGTGCCAATCTGCCAGGTTGTCTTTTGATCTGCCACCTCCACTTCTGAGTCTGTTCAGGGACTTCCAAGGTGCCCATTCTTGGTTTGCCCCAGGAGGAAGACCCTCGTGGGGGGGGGGGGGGGCATCCAATTGGGATTTTCTGGTTTAGCTGCCCAGAGGGATACTCTTGCTGTTGCTGGGGGAACATGAAGAGGAGTAGTGGTTCTCATGAAGCTTTTCCTTGATTTGAGTCTACTGGGAGGAGGCTGATAGCCATGCAGTGGGTGGCTTTCACAGTCTTCAACCTTATTTCTCTCACAGTTAGTGGCAACTTGACATCGCACATGGGGTCACATTAAAATTCTCAATCCAAACGTGGTCCTGAATGGAAAGGTTTAAGAAGCCCTATTCTAGACCAGTGTCTTAACATCTGGCCCTATAGATCAGTGGTTCTCAACAAGTGGGTCCCCAGATGTTTTAGCCTTCAACTCCCAGAAATCCTAACAGCTGGTAAACTGGCTGAGACTTCTGAAAGTTGTAGGCCAAATTACCTGGCGACCCACAGGTTGAAAACTACTGCTATAGATGTTCTAGATTTCAACTCTCAGCATCTGTTATCATGGGCCATAGTAGTTGGAGTCCCTGAGAGTTAAAGTCAAAAATATCTGGAGGGTCAAGGTTGAGAACCATAATTCTATAGTAGTTTTTGCTAACCTCAAGTGTCAACATGGGTTGGACTAAATCTCCCAGGAGTCCTAAACAGCATCAGGGATTCTTTCAGTGCTCAGGGGAAAGTCAAATGCAATCGCCCCAAACCAACAACAACAATGAAGTCAATCTCCATCTAGATGTAAGCACTGCTTGCTTTAAACCTTCCTCTTTGTACAAAGAGCTCACCAAGCCAAGTTCATTCTTGTTCCTTCTTACTGCCTGGCACTTCCAAAGCACACATGCCCAGGCAGGGCAATTAAAACAATACACAGGACGTGCCCAAACAAGGGAAGAGGAATGTTAATTTTCAAGGACACAAAACCAAAAAGAACTCAAGGCTCCAGAGGATGCCAAAATCTTAAAAGAAATACTCTGTCCAAACAGAAGGGGTAAGGAAGATGCTGAGACTGGCATGTGATCCAGTATGACAAATTCAAAATTGCATAATTTGGTCTGTGATCTGCCGCACTAATTTCTTATTTAGTAAGAGAGGAGCAGGTCACAAGACATGGAGTGATTGCAGTGCCAAACAATAGTTCATACCTCCACTTCCACCTCCGCTTCCCCACTCAAATGATGGTGTTACGTGCCCATTTGCACCTCTTCCACTAGTCCAGACAGCTTCCTGCAGGTGTGCCATATAAACTGGAAAGACTAAACACCTTCTTGCTAATTGGGGGTAAGGTGAATATTGCCAACATTATAGGAATCCTATTCAGGGATTGGGAATCAGGTAATGGAACAGGTGGCCAAATTTCTCTTTGCAGCAGCGAAAAGCCGCAAGAGCTTCATGAATAACCTCTAAGAGCTGAGAGTGTAACGAAGAGTAATCAGGAGACTTATTACTAACTAGATGTCCCCTGCCACGCGTTGCTGTGGCCCAGTCTGTGAATATGTGTTTTGTGTGTGTATATGTGTGTATATATATGTGTGTATATGTGTGTTTGTGTGCATATATTTATATGCACCTCACTACCTTTGAGGATGCTTGCCATATATGCAGGTGAAACGTCAGGAGAAATGCCTCTAGAACATGGCCCTATAGCCCAAAAAAACCCACAAGAACCTATTTATATGTGTGTTTGTGTGTGTGTGTGGTTTTGCACATGCATTGTAATGTGGGGTTTTTTTTGTTTTTTGTTTTTTTGCTTTTTAAGTCCCTTCCATTGTGTTTTTCAGTGTTTTTATGAGTGAATTCACAACTCAAGATAAAAGACTAAAATGCAATTAAGTAATAAAAAGCTCTTAAAAACAGCTTAGTTAAAACAACATAGCACATTTTTTTCAAAACATTTTCAAAAGCCTATCTGCTATAATAGGTGTTAGCTTGCTGACCAAAATACAACAAAAAGGATCTCCCCAGGAAAGAGGTTTCAGAGTCTAGGGGTAGCCACCGAAAAGGCCTTTTCTTGTGCCTGCAAAATGGCCAATAGTTTGGGATGTTAACGATCTGTACTACAGAACAGGGGTTCTTAAACTTTGTCCACTTGTGACCCTTTCTGCCTGAGACATTTTTACAACACCCTAGATAAATAGGTGTATAAAATAGTTATAAAAATCAAACATTTACTGATAATAAATCAGCATTTGCACAATTTGCTAAACAGGCTGATTTTCCTTTTTTATGACATACAGCAGAGGCATTTTCTACAGAGTCCACTGTAGAATGCATTTAAAGATGGCCTCAAAGCCAACCTTAAAAACTCTGGCATAGACACTGAGAACTGGGAAGTCCTGGCCCTTGACCGCTCCAGCTGGAGGTCAGCTGCGACCAGCAGTGCTGCAGAATTTGAGGAGGCACAAATGGAGGGCGAAAGGGAGAAGCATGCCAAGAGGAAGGCGTGTCAAGCCAACCCTGACCGAGACCGTCTTCCACCTGGAAACCTCACTGCGGAAGAAGATGCAGAGCAAGAATAGGGCTCCACAGCCACATACGGACCCACAAGAATATTGGAAGACAATCATCCTCGGAAATTGAGGGATCGCCTAAGTAAGTAAGTAAGAAAGTAAGAATGCATGTTGTTGCTAACAGATTCGTGTAAATGTCTATACAGCTACTGAATGATATTCAGAACCATTTAACTGTTGCTAAATATTTCGCAACCCCAGTTTTTTTCTTAAGGCATCCCATGTGGCATTGGGTCTAATATTTCAAGAAACATTGGTATAGAAAAGTATATTATTGCATGTCTTCAAGTCGTTTCAAACTTATGGCAACCCTGAAGCAAATTCATAGCAGGGCTTTCTTTGAAAGATTTGTTCAGAGGTGGTTTGTCTTTGCCTTCTTCTGAGACTGAGCTTGAGTTGCCCAAGGTCATCCAGTGTCATCTGTGGATGAGCTCCCTCTATCAGCTCCAGCTCCTCATGCAGGGACATGAGAGAAGCCTCCCACAAGGATGGTAAAAACATCAAAACATCCTGGCATCCCATGGGCAACGTCCTTGCAGACTGCCAATTCTCTCACACTAGAAGTGACTTGCAGTTTCTCAAGTCGCTCCTGACACAACCAAAAAAAAAAAAAGCCCAACTCCAGTGGGTCTATATAGCCAAAGTAGGGGTTTGAACCCTGGTCTTCCTGAGTTGTAACCCAACGCTCAAACTACCACATCACACTCAGTCTCTGCTCCAACTCTAACTTGGGCCAGTGCACTCCTCCTCAGGCAATCCCAGATCTCTGGAGGTTACTACATTGATGCCAAATTGATGCCCGATCAGCATAGCCCACTAAATTCATAACCCTTTAGCCGAAGAGAGTTGCCAGCCTCAACTTCTCATGTAGCTGGTCCCAGCTAAGATACCGCCATATAAAATCAAGATTACCTGTTTTGAATTGGATTATATGGCAGTGTAGATTCAGGTAATCCAGTGGATTATTTGATTTGATACTGTGGATTATATGGCAGTGTAGAAGGGATCTTGGGAGCCCCCGGTGGCGCAGTGGGTTAAAGCGCTGAGCTGCTGAGCTTGTTGACTGAAAGGTTGCGGGTTCGAATCTGAGGAGTGGGGTGAGCTTCCGCTGTCAGCCCCAGCTTCTGCCAACCTAGCAGTTCAAAAACATGCAAATGTGAGTAGATCAATAGGTACCGCTCTGGCGGGAAGGTAACAGTGCTCCATGCAGTCATGCCGGCCACATGACCTTGGAGGTGTTTACGGACAACACCGGCTTTTCAGCTTAGAAATGGAGATGAGCACCACACCCCAGTCAGACATGATTGGACTTAATGTCAGGGGACAACTTTTACCTTTTTACCTAGAAGGGACCTTAGATTTCCTAATGGGAAGGAAAACACTGTTTTTAGAAGACTATCAAAGTCTGGTTAACTAAAAGCTTCTACCGGGGTGGGGGGAGGAGAAATGTCTTCCTAGAAAACCCACCACTACCCCACATCCTTCCTGCTGAAATATTTAGCTTTGCTCAGTTCAGTGTAATCTGGTTTGATTTACCAGCAGCAATTACACTCATTCCCATCTCAAGCAGATAAAGTGCTTTTTCACTCTCCATGATGACAGCATATATTCTACGTTCACTGTCATGGCACAATTCTATGGGATACTGGGATTTAGAATCTGCCAGAGAGTCTTTTTATGGGAGCTCAGTCCAGCCAAACCCTTTTCCTCTTTGTCTTCAGGCACATTGAAAAAACATAGAACTGTACATTTCAGCACCAAGATTAAAATTAGAATAAAAGTGGAAGCTGTTGAAAGAAAAAAAAAATCCCTGGATACATTTTGGAAAACATTTGTAAGTGTCTCTAGAAGACTGAAAAAGCTTTTGTTTACTTATGCAAAGCTTTCTTGACCTGGCTGTTTCACTTCATATTGTCACATTAGTTTTGAAAGTTTCTGTTACAGTAAAGCCTAGGAACACATACGTTTTGTTAACGAGTCCATATCCGGTTTTATCAAAGCACTGGCTTATTTCATATAAATCAATGGAACAACACAGTGGCTTAGCAACTGCATCATGGAGCCGTGGTGGTGCAATGGGTTAAACAAGGCTTGGGCGGTTTCGTTTGTTAATTTCGTAATTCGTTATTAATTCGTATTTAAATTAGCTTACGATCCAATATTGAGCCATGCAGGAATAGTGTGAGGAGTAAATTAGATTCAAAACAATTTTTTCAATTTATTTCGTAATTATTTCGTAATTATTTCGTAATTATTTTGTAATTATTTCGTAATTATTTTCGCATGTCTGGTGCAAGTTTTATAGTTGTTGTTTGTTTTATCACACCAACAGTCAACAAGAGAGGGAGAGGGAAGCTTCAGAAGTTCCCCCTGTCCCATTTGGAAGTTTTTTTAGCATATTGCGCAATCGCGTCCGCCATTAACAAATCGATTCGTAATTATACGAAATTTCGTATATTTCGAAATTTTTAAAAGGAAAATTTTGGAATTATTAAAAAAAACGAAACGCAAGGGCCCCCTAAAAACGAAACGAGTTTAGAACCAAATTTTTCCGTGGTTACCCAAGCCTAGGTTAAACCCTTGTGCTGGCTGAACTGCTGTCCTGAAGGTAAGCACTTCAAATTGGCGAGATGGGGTGAGCTCCTATCTGTCAGCTCCAGCTTCCCATGCAGGGACATGAGAGAAGCCTCCCACAGAGTGGTAACACATCCAGGTGTCCCCTGCGCAACGTCCTTGCAGACGGCCAATTCTCTCACACCAGAAGCGATTTGCAGTTTCTCAAGTCGCTTCCAACACACAAAAGGAGCAACTGCATCAACGTTCCCTGGCAAAGAATTTAAAAATGAACAAGGAAGTTCTGGGTGCCTGTGGGAATGGTTTTTTTCTGCATTTGTTTCTACACTGGAAGTAGCTACAAGTTTGCTCCTAGTTTGTTGGTAGTGATGGGAACACAATTACATAATTATAGCCGTGTGATTCCTGTTTAACTGCCAAGTCTACATCCTATGGAATCCTGAGCCTACATCCTCAGATAAGTCTATGAATGTTTATGCTACCAATGTCTTTCTCTAGTGTTTAGAAATGACATGCCAGGGAGAGTGGGGAGAGGAAAATGACCGGAATCACTGGGTTGTTGTAGGTTTTTTTGGGTTGTATGGCCATGTTTTAGGAGCATTCTCTCCTGATGTTTCACCTGCATCTATCTATGACAAGCATCCTCAGAAGTTGTGAGGTCTGTTGGAGCTAGGAATTTTAATGACAACTATTTTCTCATTAGAAAAGAAATTAATGGTAAAGTAGATGGTCATTGAGAAAGAGAAAGACACAGCTCTGAATCTGCAAGGCCTGAGCTGGGCTGTTGATGACTGGGAATCCTGGAGTCCTGAAGTCAACTTGTCAGGGGAACTCCAGACAAGAAATAATCAGGGACAGCTAATCACCTCTCAACAAAGGATTCCCCCAGGCACTAACAAGTCATACCTAAAAACTGTCAGGCCATCAAATGCTAATCAAGGTGGCCAATTGAAACATTCATACCTAGCTCCAACAGACAAGAGTTCTTTCTCCCACCCTGGATTCCACAGATATATAAACCCAATTTTCCTAGTTCCAACAGACCTCACAACCTCTGAGGATGCTTGCCATAGATGCAGGCGAAACGTCAGGAGAAAATGGCTCTAAAACATGGCCGTATAGCCCGAAAAAACCTACAACAACCCAGTCTTTCTCTATCTCTAAGGTGCAACAAGAGCCATTTGCATTCTGATATTCCAAACTAATACAGCTATGTTTTTGCATTTTAACCATGTGAGTATGGGTGGACTGACATATGCTTTCAAGACATGCTGTCCACTTATGGTGACCGCATGAATTTCAGAGATTTTCCTAGTCAAGCTCCTCCTCATACTTCCCAGAAATTAAATCTCCATGAACTCAGTGATACTTGCTTCCAAGTAACAGGCACTGAACTGAGTGGTTTGTCAGCACTTTGATAAACATCAAAATGTCAACGCAAACTACCAAAAGGGATCAGAAGGGAGATCACACTTCCTTTGAATCTGAAAGGTGATTTCATGCATCCAGAGAAAATACTGTGCTTTCACACGTCTTTTCTTGCCTTTCACTTAATATCTTAGTATCTTCACTTAATATCTTTTGACGGCCCGGAAACCTATGATTGCACCCCACTGTGTGCTTTTATTATTAACTCTTCGGCACAGGATTATTATGTAAGCCACCTTCTAAATGTCAAACGTGGCTGCCTGAGCTTCAGGTTTATGAACCTGTTGAGAAAAAGCATATCCCTATAAATGCCCATAGCCCTAAGATTAATGAGCAGGACCTTGCCTGTGAGTGCAATAAACTAATAAAGACATGATGGGATGGAGAGGGAGATGTCCATTCAAGGGCACAAGGATGGAGAGATGTTGTCAACCTGAAGAATGAAAATTATGGCACGCCTCAAGGACAACATAAAGAAGAGCTTTGTGGTATTTTTATTGGCGCAAGTCATAGTTTAATTTATAAAATAATTAGATAAAGCTCACATCCATTAGAATCATAGAATCAAAGAGTTGGAAGAGACCTCGTGGGTCATCCAGTCCAACCCCCTGCCAAGAAGCAGGAATATTGCATTCAAATCACCCCTGACAGATGGCCATCCAGCCTCTGTTTAAAAGCTTCCAAAGAAGGAGCCTCCACCACACTCCATGGGCAGAGAGTTCCACTGCTGAACGGCTCTCACAGTCAGGAAGTTCTTCCTCATGTTCAGATGGAATCTCCTCTCTTGTAGTTTGCAGCCATTGTTCCGCGTCCTAGTCTCCAAGGAAGCAGAAAACAGGCTTGCTCCCTCCTCCCTCTGGCTTCCTCTCACATATTTATACATGGCTATCATATCCCCTCTCAGCCTTCTCTTCTTCAGGCTAAACATGCCCAGATCCTTAAGCCGCTCCTCATAGGGCTTGTTCTCCAGACCTTTTATTAAATGAGCAGGAGTCTGCAATTCTTTGTAGGAGCCAATGCAAACTATTAAAATAGCAGTGTTGGAAGTTTAGAGCATACCACTGTGTTGTGTTTAATCCCTTGAGACTCAGGAGGAACAGAAAGACAATGGGATGGAGAAGATGGCAGAGAATGGCCAGCAACCTACTTCTGGTCATGGAAAAGCAAGCATTTTCTATAATAAATAGTTCAGGGAGGCCCGAAAACCAATTAAAAAGGTGAATTGGATCTCCTAGAACAGTGGTTCTCAACCTTCCTAATGCCGTGATCCCTTAATACAATTCCTCATGTTGTGGTGACCCCCAACCGTAAAACTATTTTTGCTGCTACTTCATAACTGTAATTTTGCTACTGTTGTGAATTGTAATGAAAATATCTGATGTGCAGAATGTATTTTCATTCACTGGACCAAATTTGACACAAATACCCAATACGCCCAAATCTGAATACTGGCAACATTGGGGGAATTGATTTTGTCATTTGAGAGTTGTAGTTGCTGGGGTTTATAGTTCACCTACAATCAAAGAGCATTCTGAACCTCACCAACAATAGAATTGGGCCAAACTTCCCATACAGAGCCCCCATGCCTTGAAGGAACTTGTGGTGCAAGCCTCCCTCCAGCCTCGCACACGCTCCCTCACCCGCACATGCACACCATGCTTCCATGCTCTCCCCTCCCTGCCTGGAGTCTTGGAAACAGCTCTCACAATTCCTAACAGCAGGTAAGTGGCTGGGATTTCTGGGAATCGAAATCCAAAACATCTGGAGGACCGAAGTTTGCCCATGCCTGGTCTATAACATCAGGAAGGGCCAAGGCCCATAAAAAGAAGGGTCACATACCCTATTGCGGGAACTCCCACATTAAAGGGGCTGTCTGGAAGTGCCCTCACTATTCCAAAACCAGATTCAATGGTCTACTCTAATGGGGGCCACCAATAGTTTTCAACCCTGTTGCATTAATGCCACAGAGAAGCAGTGAGGCTAATAGAAAAGAGTTGGGCGTCTTGAACAACAGCTATAAGAGATAGGAAATTAGAGATTCTTTCCATCCTATTTACATACATTGATTGGCAGGAAACACAGTATCCAAGAGAACATCCACATCCCAAACACAAACACTGAAATATTTACACTGGCATTCCGCCAGCCATCTTTCACTTTTTATGCCATATCTATCATCAGGTTCCCCTCTTCCGCAAATCCAATCAATCTCATGTTTTCTTGTACCAAAAACAGTTTTGAACAGAGCAGCCAAAAGCAACAACCTAATAACAAACAACATAAGCTACAGAAAATGTATTACTAAATATGGCAACTAGTGAAAACTATGCATTACTTTAGTAATGGCAACAACTTATTTTAAAAACATTATTTTCCAAAATGTGTCTGTTTTAGGACCAAAGATACAGCCCTGTTTTCGATGCATTATTCCTCTTTCTGTGGTTCAAAGCACCAGTTGCAAGCTACAGTCAGACACCAAGAACATTTTTACAATGGAAAGAGTCTGAATAGCATTTCCCACTTAATGATCTGCATTCAACTGTTTGCTGTGGTCTCTGAGACTTTCCGGCGAGGACTTCCGGTAAATTCTGCAGCTGTGTCTCCTTCTCACATCCCAAAGGAGAAATGCCAAATAGTTACAGGACCAGCGGGGTTCTTTTAACAACAACAACAACCCCTTGGTCTTGCAAAGAGCTCTGTGGACAGATCTAAGCATATAAAGCCTCCCCTTTGTGCAGTCTCCCAGAATAATTTCATTTATTTTTGGAAGCCTTTCAGCACATTTGCTGACACACAGTCACACTCACACATGCTCAGTGGCACTATAAGTGATGGAAAGAAAGATTGTGGTAAAACTGTAATAGATAATGACCACAACAACATACTATTTAATATATCAAAAAGTCTGTTGCTTTTGTAAAGGCAGCCTTTCTCTTTTCTATAGTCATACCCCTTGTGGTAAACCGTGATCCTCAAAAATTGGTACCCAGGGATACAAAGTGGAATTTTATATTTACTCCCATTTGTTATTTTTATTACAGGTTGTGCATCTCTTATCCAGAAATAAAAAATGCTCCAAAATCCATGATGGTCCACACAGTGGCTGAGAAAGTAGCACCTTTGATGCTTCAATGGACACATGCTTTGTTTCATGCAACAGATTATTACAAAAATTATGCATAAAATGCCCTTCAGGCTGTTTATGGTATATATGAAATATAAATGAATCTCATGTTTTAACTTGGGTTCCATCTCCAAGAAATGTCATTATGTATTTTTTTTTGTCGTGTCAGGAGCAACTTGAGAAACTGCAAGTCGTTTCTGGTGTGAGAGAATTGGCCGTCTGCAAGGACGTTGCCCAGGAGACGCCCGGATGATTTGATGTTTTTATCATCCTTGTGGGAGGTTTCTCTCATGTCCCCACTTGGGGAGCTGGAGCTGACAGGGGGAGCTCATCCACTTCTCCCCGGATTCGAACCTGCGACCTGTCCCGCCGGCACAAGGGTTTAACTCACGGCGCCACCGGGGGCTCCATCTCATTATGTGTAAGTCAATATGCCAAAATCCAGAGCTTGGGGAATGAACTCCAAGACATATCATCATAATCATCATCACTATCCTACCTACAAAGGATGCTTTTTTTGGCAAACCATAACCTTTTGGAAAATGGCATTCACAACCTTTTGGGAAAAGCAGACATATTCTTGAAAGGCATGACCTTGATAGAGATCGTAACCTTTTTGTAAAGTATGATCTTCCTGAGAAGAGTTAAAAACTCACTTGAATCAACCTTCTCCTTGGTGGTGAATATCCTTGTATTCATACAAGGCAATTAGGTTTCTCAGCTGTTAAACTAATATACCTAGATATATATCTCTCTGAACTGTTAGGGACAAGATATGCCAATGCACAAAAACATATAGCAGAGTTTCAGAAGTGTTTCTTTCAGTTACCCAAAAAAAAACACAGCTACTTTCTCTTAAAACATCTTGGTTTGAATCATGTTCTCAAGAGACTAAAATAAATCAGACTTCCTTAAAAGTAACATAGTTGGTTTACTCATAAACTTCTTGGTGCTCATCTCCATTTCTAAGCCGAAGAACTAGCGTTCTCCGTAGACACCTCCAAGGTCATGTGGCCAGCATGACTGCATGGAGCGCCATTACCTTCCCACTGGAGCAGTACCTATTGATCTACTCACATTTGCATGTTTTCAAATTGCTGGGTTGGCAGAAGCTGGGGCTAATAGCAGGAGCTCACACCGCTCCCCGGATTCGAACCTGCGCTTTAACCCACTGTTTCTACTGACTTCTAAAATTGAGTCTAAGTCTGAACAATCCCAGATCGGATAATGTGGTCTGCAGCCCCGCCCACAACCTAGAGTTAAGGAAAACCTGCATACCAATACACACATACACAATACAGTAAGCAATCTGTATTATATACCTAACAAATAACTAGTAGAGGAGGCTTATAAAAGTTTGAAGTTTCCAACAGCTTTAGCTGGAGATCCTGCACTCAGGACATTGAACTCAATTGTTCATGAGGTCTCTTCTAACTCAATGATTCATTGATTCATGGATCGACTCTCTTCACTGGTCAATTCTGATTCAATGGTTCTATTATGATTTTTTATTTATTTATCGTGTCATCAGCAACCATACCATTGGTGAGATGTGTTCCACACTGGGCATGCGTACTCAGCAGCAGAGTAGCATAGCGCAAGGGCAGATGTCTTCACTGTGTCTGGTTGTGATCCCCAGGTTGTGCCAGTCAGCTTTCGTATGATGTTGTTTCTAGCGCCCACTTTTTGCTTGATGTTCAGGCAATGCTTCTTGTAGGTCAGAGCACGGTCCAAAGTGACTCCCAGGTATTTGGGTGTGTTGCAATGCTCCAGTGGGATTCCTTCCCAGGTAATCCTCAAAGCTCAGGATAATAAATATTATGATGATATTTATTTATATCCCACTTTTCCCCTAGTTTACAATTCACACAAAATACAAAAATTTAAATCTAATTGAACTACCAAAAAAAAAAAAACGAAAACCATTTAAAGACATGAACTATAAAAGGCATGACAGCTATGGTAAACTGACCCTTTTGTAAGTTCCATTTATTCAAATTGCAGCTGTTCTTAAGCTCTGAGCTTCGAGGGGAGCTGTGAACAATGTGCATTTCCCTCCTTTGATTTAACATTTGCATTAAAGCACATTTTGCTAGGATATGCATCCATTGCTTTTGTTAGACCTGGAGGACACTGGGCAAAGGCAGCCTGTGGTATATTAAAGGCAGCCGTTGCCAGCACAACTTCCTTAGCTGGTCTAACTGTGTACGACAGGGTGATAAATAAAAAGCATACATTATTTATAGACCAAAATAACAGAGTACCCTCCTCCCACTGAGGATATTTCATCTACCCACCACTTCCCCATGCTGCACTCTTGATTTATAGCCAGCCATAACAGGAAGGGGTTGGAAGGATCTCCATTCTCCACTTCTCCTTTTCAGAAGTTAACACACTTTGAGGAATGTCAGCAACACAACAGGACCGATAAGCACAACTGTCAACCGTTGTCAGCTGCAGGCCAGTTAACATCAAAAATATCTCCCCTCTCCTGGCTTCTGATTGGATGTAAATATGTCCTTCTGTAGAGAACTTGGCTGAAGTCCTACATCAAAGATATGGAGCTTGACTTTATGCACATTGACTTTCACAACTATTCAGCAATGCTATCATGTTAGCAAGCTGAGACAATAGGCAAGGAAATGTAGTACCAAAGGGAAAGAAGAGGGAGAGGAGGAAAATTGGGAAGAGGAAGAAGATGAAAAGGAAGAGAAGGAGGAAAAAGAAGCGGAGGACAAAGAGGAAGGGGAGTAGGAAGAAACAGAGGAGGAAAAGGAAGAAGAGGGAGTAAGAGGGGTAAGAGAAGGAAGAGGAGGAGGAGGAAGCAGAAGAGATGAGACAAGAAGGAACAGAGTAGGAAGAGGAAAAAGAAAAAATGAGAAGGGAAGAAGCAGAAGAAAAAGAAGTGGAGGAGGACTTGTAGGGATCAGCTGCTCTACCTGTAATTTCCAAATTCTGTCCCAGAAAAACTGAGATTCTGCAAAAAAATAACATTTTCAATCATGGAAATGAGAAATGACAGAGAAGCAGCTTGGAAAGGAAAATAGACCCACAGTTGGCTTGTGTTCATCTGTAACAAGAAACATTCTTCAGCGAAATGGACTCAAGACAGTAATCACGGGCACGGCTTCATGGTACAATGGTGCAAGCATGAAGCATTACCTAGACCAGTGGTTCCCAACCATTTTTGGACCGGGGACCACTCTCCAACATTAGTACCAGAAGGGTTATGAATCAGTTTTTGGTCAACATTACATTCGGTTTGGTTATTTGGGGTTGATTCAGAAAACTGCATTGGATAGACCACATCCAGTCTAGTTTCTGATACAGAACATATGCCACCCAGTAGTCGCAATCTGCTCGCCTGCAGAAAATCATATTTACTGTATTTTCTGGTATATAAGATGACTGGGCATATAAGATGACCCCCAACTTTTTCAGTTAAAATATAGAGCTTGGGGTATAACTGCCGTATAAGACTATCCCCCCTCCAACGCACACTAAATTAAAAAAATTTAAACATCAGATTTGATTTTGGTATGGTAATTTTCCTATTACCGTACCTCCTTCTCTGCTTCTCAGATCTCACACATGTGTGCCTGCGCCACTTCACTGCAGTCCTCAGGAGCGAAATCTGAGAGGCAGAGAAGGAGGTACAATAATAGGATATAAGGACAAGCCAGACGGCTGAAAGAGGTATGCTTTTCTGGGAACGGTGCTGCTCTATCTCTTTTTTCCACACCCCAGGCATCCCGAACTCCTGCAGATTGCTCCGCCCTTCACTTACACCTTCCCAGTGAGGTGTCCCCTCACCTCATTATCGGGACCACATTAAGTCACTCCTTTCCATGAATCCTGATGAGTGGGTTTTCTTTTACCGTACTTGTACAGCACCTCCCTTGCTGCTTTCATACAGTTGCCACATATGGTGGGGATGTGGCCACAGCCATTTTTGACCTCCCCCCACCATATGCGGTGACCGCAAATTCTCCAGTCCAGCTCAGAAGTTTCAGTACCTGCCCTATAAGATGACATCCAGCATATAAGACAACCCCTGACTTTTGAGAAGATTTTTCTGTGTGAAAAAGTAGTCTTATACGCCAGAAAATACAGTAATAATCTGGAACCACAGACCTTATTTTAGGTCTTACAGCGCACCAGTGTGCTGCAGCCCTCAGGCTACGAACCTCTGTCCTAGATCTACACTGTCAAATGACAATTAGGCATTACAAAGCCTCTCCTAGCACCTATAGATGATCCTCATCTGAAGTTAATTCAGAACTGAAGAAAAGAAGTGCCTCATCACCAATTAGTGTTATTTAAAGGCCTAGTTTTGTTGGTCTCTCTCTCTCCGTATCTGATGAGATCAACGGAGTCTGCCAAAACTGATGTTAAAAACTTCTTTCTCTCAGTCTCAAAGCTGCTATAAGATCCTTTTAACACCAATTAGTTTTTGTACTTTGAACAGAGATAAAAAATATTTTCCCCCACTGCTGATTGGAGATGAGAAAAGTTACTTGCCTAAGAAGGGCAAAACTACCTCTGAGCATTTCTTATCTAAGAAAACCCTTATGACATGAAGGCACACATAGATGCACACGAAGGAAGTGGTTTCTGTCTGAGGAGAGGCAAGGTCAAGGAAGACACCAACATCTGAAATCATTGGAACAGGGAAGATTGCCTTTAGCATTCCCTTGAATCTTCTGCAGCTTTCTCAGATGTGAGAATAGAAGTGCAAGATTTTCTCAGCAAACAAGTTCTCACAGGTCTGACATGATACAAACAGCAGCCTGATGATGATAGATTAAATTCAGCTCCAAGTCAAAGCCATCCATTTACCAATGCATGTTCCAGAGCTGGGAAGAAATGTTAACATACACAACCCCAATTCAAACTTAGTGATTTTTTTCCATGTCAGGAGCGACTTGAGAAACTTCCTGAATTAATATTCTGTATACACTGGAGACCAAGGTGCTTGTTTATAAAGCCATTGTCCTCCCAACTCTGTTATATGCCTGCGAAACATGGACTGTCTACAGATGTCATGTGTAATTCCTGGAACAATTCCATCAGCAATGCTATGGCATAGACACTGTGACAGCACGAGTGGTGCCACCTGTGTGTAGAACTTTTAAAGTGCAAAGGTTTAAACTGTATAACATGCCCATACTTGCTTATTTTGTAAATGTATAGTTGGATTGATTGGTTATTTATAGCTGTCAATCACTGTTGTTTGCACCAGTTATATTGCTTCCTCCTGCTCAATTGTTTGGCCCCACCTCTTCCTGGAGGAGGGCAGAGCTTTTCCTTTTCCATTCCACCATCAAACTTTATATCAGATAGACATGAGAAAGAGACTTGGCTTTAAAGTCCTTAATTAAGTTACCTTTCATCACCAATTCTAAGGTTTGGGACTCATACTTCATGCCCAGATCGCCCTGTACAACGTTGAGGAGACCCAAGCACCTTCAAACTGGTCCTTTGGCATCAAAAGGAAGACTCTGTGTCTTCAACATAGGCCATTAGACTGGGGGTTGTGTTTGTTCCGACCTTCACAGCCATTGAGAAAAGAGGGAACAGGAAAAGCTTCTCAGCTGTGAAATCTCCTTGGACCCAAGACAACCAGAGACTGTAATGTATATTTCCTTTACCCCCTTTGAAACTTCCAGCTTATTGCCTTAAAGGGATAACTCTTTGTGAACAATAAAACCTATTTTGAGTTATCTAGAGTGTTTTGATCCTTGGGAGTTCCAGTTCTCTAAAGGAAGGCAAGAAGCAATCCCCTGGGGGAAAGATGTCACGTCTATGTCTCTTTCACTAAGAGTTATAGCCCCCAGGCGTGACGGCATAGACACCAAGAAAACCGTGGCATAGACACCAAGAACTGGGAAGCCCTGGCCCTTGAGTGTTCTAAATAGAGGTCAGCTGTGACCAGCAGTGCTGCAGAATTTGAAGAGGCATGAATGGAGGGTGAAAGAGAAAAATGTGCCAATAGGAAGGTGCGTCAGGCCAACCCTGATTGGGCCCACCTTCCGTCTGGAAACCAATGTCCTCACTGCAGGAGAAGATGTGGATCAAGAACAGGGCTCCACAGTCATCACCAAGACACCACATCTGGAGAAAAATCATCCTTGAGCTATGAGGGATCACCTAAGTAATACAATGGAATGTAATTACCCTCTGATTTCTATGTTTCTCTGAATTCTGGGATGGAGTTCTCCGATCAAAATGCATGTGTTAGGAAATACAGTGTACAAAAAGGCAAATATTAGGATACATTTTGAACACAAAATAAGAAGGGGAAGAAGAAAGTGGAAGAAGAGGAGGAATTTCTATCCCCCTTTGTCTCTTTCAAGATATTAAAATTACATATGAATTCTTGTAGAGACTTCACCTAAATATATAAAATTATTACAAGTTAGTGCAAAAACAGGGTTAAATGTTATGTTTGATCAGGTGCAAATGTTACAGAAAGCAAAGAAGACAGACCCACCCATTCCTATTCCCAGCAATCATGTGCAATTCACATCTTATGTGCTGGACCCGGATAGTATCATAGAATCCTAGAGTTGGAAGAGACCTCATGGGCCATTCAGTCCAACCCCATTCTGCCAAGAAGCAGGAAAATTGCATCCAAAGTACCCCCAACAGATAGCCACCCAGCTTTTGTTTAAAAGCCTCCAAAGGACTCCAAGCAGAGAGTTCCACTGCTGAACATCTCTCACAGTTAGGAAGCTCTTCCTAATGTTCAGGTGGAATCTCCTTTCTTGCAGTTTGAAGCCATTGTTCCGCATCCTAGTCTCCAGGGCAGCAGGAAACAAGCTTGCTCCCTCCGCCCTATGACTTCCCTTCCATATGTATACATGGCCATCACATAAATATATGAGGGGAAGTCACAGAGAATAATTCCAACTTATAATAATATTTATAACACTTTAATTATCATGATTGTAAATGAAAGCAAGTGCAGTCACATCACGCTAAAGATGGTAGGAACTCACTAGCCAGGGAACAGAAAGAAACTTGTTTCTCATTCTCCAATGTGCCCGGAGCAAATTGCATTGACCAAAACATAGCAAGAGAGTAGAACTCCAATACTGGTGGAGAGAGGGAGTCCAATTCAAAATGATCAATAGAGAAAAAAGGAATTGACTCTCCTCTCTTACCAGGGTGAGGGGTGCAGGATCCCCACAGAAGTAAAAAAAAAAATGCAATTGTTTACCTTAGAGAGCACTGTTCTAGACCTAAAAACACCTAAAGAAGTGTTGTCTCTAGGAACCCCAAGGCCCTCCAGTGTGATGTTAATTGTGAACATCTGCCAAAGGTTGACCATGCTGGAGGAGCTAGCCCCGGGCAGTGGTTCTCAACCTGGGGTCCCCAGATGTTTTTGGCCTACAACTCCCAGAAATCCCAACCAGTTTACCAGCTGTTAGGATTTCTGGGAGTTGAAGGCCAAAAACATCTGGGGACCCCAGGTTGAGAACCACTGAGCTAGAGATTTCTTGATATTACCTATACAGCAAATCCATGAATCTGCAAAAGTTAAACCTGCAAATGTGACTGGTTAACTGTATTATAGTCTGGGTTGTTGTAGGTTTTTTCGGGCTATATGGCCATGGTCTAGAGGCATTCTCTCCTGACGTTTCGCCTGCATCTATGGCAAGCATCCTCAGAGGTAGTGAGCCATATAGCCCGAAAAAACCTACAACAACCCAGTGATTCCGGCCATGAAAGCCTTCGACAATACATTGTATTATAGTCTTTTTACTGAAAGAACCAGTGGTGTATTGGTCCCCATGTTGGAACCAGAACTCCGAGAAGCCAGAGCTCAGATCCCAATTTGGCCACGGAAAGACATTGGGAGATCTTTAGGCAAGTCATGTTCTCTTGGAGGAAGACAGTGGCAAAATAAATTTTGCCAAGAAACCCTTATGATAGGGTCACCATAAATCAGAGCTGACTTGACAGCACATTGCAACAATTAATTTTGGCTTACCTGTAAATGATGCCTTTGTCATGAAGGAACATGAGGGCTGAAATGATCTCTGCAGCATAAAATCGGGCTCGGGCTTCATCAAAGCGACGGGACTTTTGGATGTGGAACATCAGGTCCCCTCCATTTACAAATTCCATGACAAAGAACAGGCGATCCTAGGAGAAAGTGAAATAGAGGAATTTAAAGAGTAACATCAACAAGGGAAGCCCAATAATTGTGTGCAGATTTCCCCCCTAAATCCAGCTCTCAACATCACCCTCATTGAAATCTCACCTTTGAAGATAGATATTGACAAGCTGCAATGTGCCCAGAGGAGGGCGCCTAAAATGATCAAGGGTCTAGAGAACAAGCCCTATGAGGAGTGGCTTAAAAGCTGGGCATGTTTAGCCTGAAGAAGAGACGACTAAGAGGAGATATGATGTTGTTGTTGTTGTTGTTCATTTGTTCAGTCGTCTCCGACTCTTCGTGACCTCATGGACCAGCCCACGCCAGAGCTCCCTGTCGGCCGTCACCACCCCCAGCTCCTTCAAGGTCAGTCCAGTCACTTCAAGGATGTTATCCATCCATCTTGCCCTTGGTCGGCCCCTCTTCCTTTTACCTTCCACTTTCCCCAGCATAATTGTCTTCTCTAGGCTTTCCTGTCTCCTCATGATGTGGCCAATAGCCATGTATAAATATGTGAGAGGAAGCCACAGGGAGGAGGGAGCAAGCTTGTTCTCTGCTTCCCTGGAAACTAGGACATGGAACAATGGCTTCAAACTACAAGAAAGGAGATTCCATCTGAACATGAGGAAGAAGTGAGAGCCGTTCAGCAGTGGAACTCTCTGCCCGGAGTGTGGTGGAGGGAGGCTCCTTCTTTGGAGGTTTTTAAACAGAAGCTAGATGGCCATCTGTCAGGGGTGCTTTGAATGCAATATTCCTGCTTCTTGGCAGGGGGTTGGACTGGATAGCCCATGAGGTCTCTTCCAACTCTAGGATTCTATGATTCTAGGCCTCATTCAAGGTTCCCATTCTGCGCTGACCTAAATTAAAGTTGTGTAACTGAAGAATCTGAGGATGATTCTGGCCTTTCTGATATTCAGTCTGGCTCTCCTGCAGAGCAAATGAATGCTTCATACAGCATTCAAAATATAGCCTTTAAAATTGTAAACATTATGATTCATGCTATATTTTGGTGCATTTTCCAAGTGGGTGCCTTCCTAGTAGCTAAGCATTAAATTGTTTCACTATGCTTTAATGCAGCCCTTCAGATTCTGATGGACACCAACTCCCAGAAGCCTTAACAAGTACAGCAAATAGAAAGGAATGCTAGAAGTTGCAGTCAATCTGGGGCTAAGGCCACTGTCATATAAAATCCAGATTAACAGCTTTGAAATTACATGGCAGTGTAGACTCAGGCCCCTTCTATACTGCCATATCATCCAGATTATCAAAATATATAATCCACTGTGCTGTTGCGCACTGGGCCTATGACAATGTCTGTTTACAGGACGTGCTTTCGGTATGCCTAACGGGACGCCGGGGTGCCTCAGCTAAAGGGTCCCATAGGTTTCCCAACACAAAGTTCTGTAGAGGCTCAAAATAGGTTCAACAAAATTCTTTATTAAGGCTTAAGTCTTCGAACAAATGAATAAAATGCTATATAATCTCGAAAAACTGGTAGCTTTCTCGATCTGCCGACAAGGGACAGGCAACTGCTTGATAAACTGTTCCTTTCCTCTTTAGGGAAACCTTCCGATCCCTCCTTGGGCAATCTTTCTTTACCCTGTTGGCGTGAGGCCCCAACTCCTGGCTCCAAGCTGCATTATGGATAGCCCGAGTGGTCCCTTACCAGGCAATGGTTGCTGTAGATCTGCCAAGCTGGTGTCCTGTAGATTTGCCCCACGAAGGCCATGGAACCATTCCTTTATTTTCCAGCAAAGCTGGCTGTATTCCCCCAGCAAAGCTATGGAACTGTAACTTTACTCCCCAGCAAAGCTGTAGAGGTTTTCCTTTTCCCCCAGCAAAAGCTGTAAGAAGTGAAGCTTTTTGCAGGTGGGACAGAGAAAGCCCACACGTCCTGCTGTAGGGCTCCAAACTGTGAGACTGAACTAAAAGTCCCCCTTTCCCTCCAAAACTGGATCTAAAGGCTATAACGATGATTGATAGGTTGTTGGCCCCATGACTGCAACCTGGGGAAAGCTACCCAGTTGCAAAATGCATGGCCCAAATGGATTCATGCAAACTAACAGTGCAAGAAAAAGAAATTCAAATCTCCTAGCACAGCTGTGCCAGCACATCTACATTATCTGCTTTGAACTGTATTATATGAGTTTACACTGCCATATAATCCAGTTCAAAGCAGATAATCTGGATTTTATATGACCATTAAGAAGGGGCCTGAAGCTAACATATCCCGAGCTTTTGTGGAACAGCTTTCCAAATCCTGGTGGATATGAAAGCATCACTCTGGTTGACAAACATGGTTAAATGCCTCTTTCAGATCTTGGTTCTGGGGTTCTTGGGTTCATGGGGGAAGGAACATGGTATGCTGCACAACTGAAATGACTCAACTGTTGTGGAGAAGAAAGCAGTCTGTTCTAGGGTTGCCATAATAGAAGTTGGAGAACACTCCTGTATCTTTCACAATTGGGTAAAAGAGAGAATTTCAGCAGATGTTTTATAGCAGAATCCATACTTACTCCAACGTAAGTCCCACAGAACACAATGGCTTTCTTTGAAAAGTAGTAGAAAATACTGTACTGCCCTGGGGCTCCCCAAGGTAAGCCTGGCCCCTGACACACAGACACATGCAGAAAGTATTTTTTTTTCCTGGCAAAAGAAAAATGAAAACTTCCAGGAGGAGCGGTGTATGCTTTAAATAGGTCACAGACTAGTCTTGCATAGTAAACCATGTCTTTTTTTCTTACAAAGAGGTTCTTCCTGGCAACATTTGGTCTTATTTACTTGTTTATTTGTATTTTTAGCCATTTACACAGTTCTTGGGGAATCAGAGGTAGTAAACCTGGCCCCAGGAGGCTGCAAAGTTGCCCATAGGAGCAGCCTGAACCAATCTTTGTGCATGCCCTCCAACATTTCAGAGACGAAAACAAGAATATATGTGGCCAAACAACATCAGATCGTGGAAAAGATGGCAAAAGTTACTACTGCTAAAAAGAGGCTGCAGCAGTTTTTGCTTTTGCCTGAACCTACTGGGAATGCAGACGTCCTCCTTTCCTCTTCCTCCTCCAGAATTCATTGAATGCAAACTGCTTTGAACTCAGTTTGCAGCAACTCAAGTTTGCTGAGGACAAAGAGGGAAAGTGGAAGGAAGAGGAGAAAGAAACTGGGACATTTAAAAAGCAGCCAAAGAAAGGGAATGGTAGAAGACACTTAAGGACAGTTCCTACCAAATTGGGGCACTTGTAGAGTATGTTATAGGGCAGGCATGGGCAAACTTGAGCCTTCCAGGTGTTTTGGACTTCAACTCCCACAATTCCCAACAGCCTACTGTCCCACCCCGGTCATTCCACAGATATATAAACCCATTTTCCTACTTCCAACAGACCTCACTACTTCTGAGGATGCTTGCCATAGATGCAGGCGAAACATCAGGAGAAAATGCCTCTAGAACATGGCCATATAGTCCGGAAAAACCCACAACAACCCAGCCTACTGTCTGTTAGGAATTGTGGAAGTTGAAGTCCAAAACACCTGGAGGGCTGATGTTTGCCCATGCTTGTTATAAGGCAATGTAGAATCATAGAATCGTGGAGTTGGAAGAGATCTCGTGGGCCATCCAGTCCAACTTCATTCTGCCAAGAAGCAGGACAATCGCACTCACAACAGATGGGCATCCAGCCTCCGTTTAAAAGACTCCATAGAACAGTGGTTTTCAACCTGTGGGTCCCCAGATGTTTTGGCCTTCAACTCCCAGAAATCCTAACAGCTGATAAACTGGCTGGGATGTCTGGGAGTTGAAGGCCAAAACACATGGGGACCCACAGGTTGAGAATCACTGCCATAGAAGGAGCCTCCAGCACACTCTGGGGCAGAGAGTTCCACTGCTGAACAGCTCTCACAGTCAGGAAGTTTTTCCTAACATTCAGATGGAATCTCCTTTCTTGTAGTTTATACTGTTAATGTGTGTACATATTTTGAAAAGTGAAAAGAGCCTAACAGCACATATAAATTTGGAGGGGAGGCATTTGGAGGAGAAATGATCCAATGATGATATGATAATTAAAACAAGAACAACAATAGAGGCCACTGTCCCTGGTTTTTATGGCTTCTGGCTCGAACAGTCAGGCCTCATAATTTCACAGCTTGTTTTGTGAAGCAGAAAATGATCTGTGTAATGTTTTTACATTACCCACATTTTTAAAAGCAGGGTTACAGGAAATCTTGTCGGAAAGAACAGACATCTCGGTTTTCTCTTTAGGTTGGGAATAGGATGCCAGAATTAAAATCAGGGAAGTGCAGAATTCGGGGTGCTCAGAAAGGAGAGGAATCCAAGATGATGGGGTCATTTTAGCCTGTCTTATTTTGCAGGAGCCAATATTGTACAGCTGCCCCAGAGAAATGGGTAAGCAACGCATGTTGCGTTGAAGCATTTGCGGGATAATATAAGGCAAGCAAGCAGGGAGGTGCAGCACCCGGTCTCTTGGCAAGGACTGTGATGGTAACAAAGTCCAGTGAGGCAGCAGCTGCTGCGTTTCCTCAGCTAACCTTTTCTGGGATGGAGCAAAGGCCACGTGACATGCCCTAGTGGCATTTCCCCATCTATTTGCAGCGCCTGCCACCCTGTGGTTATCCTCTTTAAAACCAGGAAAACATGACCAACCATCAGGGAACATGAAAGGCACTGCAGACTACTTCAACCAGAGAAGTCAGCCATAGCAGAGCACCTGATGAACCAACCTGGACATAGCATCTTATTTGAGAACACAGAAATGCTGGACCATTCTAACAACCACCATGTCAGACTACACAGAGAAGCCATTGAAATCCACAAGCAAGTGGACAATTTCAACAGAAAGGAGGCAACCATGAAAATGAACAAAATCTGGCTACCAGTATTAAAAAACTCTAAAATTAGAACAGCAAAACAGCAGAGGGAAAACAATCAGGGACATCAAATCACCTCTCAACAAAAGATTGCTCCTGGCACTTCCAGGCTATCAAATGCTAATCAAGGTGGTCAGTTGAAACATTCACACCTAGCTCCTGCAGAGAAGAGTCCTTTGTCTCACCCTGGTCTTTCCACAGATATATAAACCCATTTTTTCTAGTTCCAACAGACCCCACTACCTCTGAGGATGCTTGCCATAGATGCAGGCGAAACGTCAGGAGAAAAAATGCCTCTAGAACATGGTCATATAGCCTGGAAAAACCTACAACAACCCAGTTTTTGTCCTTGCTTCTACCATATTTTATCAGAACTCCATTTGTGATTTGTATTGTATGTTTTCATGTAGTATCTGACTCATTGTTCTTCTCCAGTATGGTTGTTAACCTCATTGCCTAAAGAAGCCATTAAAATTTGGAAGGTAGCTAAACCTAGATGTGTCATGTAGATTTTGCTATTTTCGTGTAGGCTGTTATGCCAACCCAACATGGTTTCCGAAAATGAGCACCAGGATACAAATCTAATAATTAGAAGGAAACATTCCTGATTGCCTTGAAATGTTGTGGCTCCGGAACTGGAGGCTCTTTACACTACGTAACCATAGCACAAGATTCCACTTTAATGGCCACAACATTCTGTTGAATCCTTGGGCTTATAGTTTGGAAAGGAACTAGCCATGCTTAACCTTTATACCATTAAGGAACCTTTGAAATAACTTTGAGGTCTCAGCTGTATAAAACTGTGGCATCTGTATAGAGAGAAACTCCATATTACAGCTTTCTGGCTAAGAATTCTAAATGTGGGTATTTGTGTATCTACATTATTTATTTATTTCCTATATTTATACCCCGCCCTTCTCACCCCCGAGGGGGGGGGGGGCTCAGGGTGGCCTCACAGAAGCACCAAAGGATGCCATCACCATAAAACGTTCAGCAATATATTGACAAACTGGAATTTGTCCAGAGGAGGGCGACTAAAATGATCAAGGGTCTGGAGAACAAGCCCTATGAGGAGCGGCTTAAAGAGCTGGGCATGTTTAGCCTGAAGAAGAGAAGGCTGAGAGGAGATATGATAGCCATGTATAAATATGTGAGAGGAAGTCACAGGGATGAGGGAGCAAGCTTGTTTTCTGCTTCCCTGGAGACTAGGACGTGGAACAATAGCTTCAAACTACAAGAGAGGAGATTCCATCTGAACATGAGGAAGAACTTCCTGACTGTGAGAGCCATTCAGCAGTGGAACTCTCTGCCCCGGAGTGTGGTGGAGGCTCCTTCTTTGGAAGCTTTTAAACAGAGGCTGGATGGCCATCTGTCAGGGGTGATTTGAATGCAATATTCCTGCTTCTTGGCAGGGGGTTGGACTGGATGGCCCATGAGGTCTCTTCCAACTCTATGATTCTATGATTCTATGATAATACATTAAAATCCCTTGAGACTAGGACACGATGGAACAATGGCTTCAAACTACAAGAAAGGAGATTCCATCTGAACATTAGGAAGAACTTCCTGACTGCGAGAGTTGTTCAGCAGTGGAACTCTCTGCCCTGGAGTGTGGTGAAGACTCCTTCTTTGGAGGCTTTTAAACAGAGGCTGGATGGCCATCTGTCAGGGTTGATTTGAATGCAATATTCCTGCTTCTTGGCAGGGGGTTGGACTGGATGGCCCATGAGGTCTCTTCCAACCCAAGATTCTATGATTCTATGATAATACATTAAATTATTAAAAACAGTAATTAAAACAATTGATTAAAATACGCCTGCTAAAATCAGAATCCAAAATCCAAGTCTGAGTCAATTCATTGTCTTAAGTCTTCTTTCACTTGCTGCTATTCAATAGTCGAACACTTGGTCTCATAACCAAGTCTTAAGTTTCCTCCTAAAAGACAGGAGGAAGTTGGCCAGTTTGATGTCCCTGGGGAGGGAATTCCACAGACGGGGGGGGGGGGCACTGCTGAGAAGGCCCTGTTCCTTGTCCCTACCAGTCGCATTTGCAGTGGTGGTGGGATCGAGAGCAGGGCCTCTTCAGATGATCTTAAATTTCGTGATGGTTCGTAACAGGAGATACATTCGGGCAGGTAGTCTGGTACAGAACCATTTAGGGCTTTAAAGGTTAAAACCAGCACTTTGAATTGTGCTCAGAAGCTGATCAGCAGCCAGTGGAGCTGGAGTAACAGAGTGGTTGTGTGCTCCCTGTACGCTGCCCAGGTGAGCAACCTGGTTGCCAACCATTGGATTAGTTGAAGGTTCCGGGCAGTCTTCAGAGGCAGTCCCACGTACAGTTGGCTTATGTGACCCCATGACTTTCAAAGACATTTCTTAGGAAAGGAATAGAGTTTTGTCAGTTCCTTCTGATGAAATAAAGCCTACAGCATTCTGAGGATGCCTGCCATAGATACAGGCAAAATGTCAGGAGAGAATGCTTCTAGAATATGGCCATACAGCCCGAAAAACCTAAAACAACCCTGTTATTCCAGCCATGAAAGCCTTCGACAATACACTGAACATCAACAAATTTGTGCAAACACAAATATTGCTAAACTCTCTGCTTATTACATGCCTGTTCTAAGGGGAGAAGAAATATCTTTCTACATCATTTTTGGAACTGTATAGGTTTCCCAGCAGTTAATTTTGAACCTTCTTAATTAACAATACTTACAGGTGTCTGGAAGCAGCAGAAAAGCTGGGTGAGAAATGGATGGTTCCTCGCCAGGGTCAAGATCCGTTTCTCAGTCAAGGTGCACTCCACATCGTCATCCTGGAGAATCACATCTTTTTTCAGCACTTTGATGGCATAGAGATATCCTGTCCCTTTTGTTTTGGCCAACATCACCTAAAGAGGAGAGGAAGCAACACTTTTATAGAGGGGTCTACTAAATATACTGGAGGCACCCGACTCCTCCCATATTAAACCATACCATAATATTGTAGCCAAAATATCAGAAAAATTGACAAAATTGGTGACTATAAAAAACCCAGCCAGAATAAAATAACAGCATATGCATATAATGCATGCAGACAAAACCAAGTGAGGAAGCCCTGGCCCTTGGGCACCCTAACTGGAGGTCAGATATGACCAGCAGTGCTGCAGAATTCAAAGAAACATGAATGGAGGGCAAAAGGGAGAAACTTGCCAAGAGGAAGGTGCATCAAGCCAACCCTAACCAGGTCTGTCTTTCACCTGGAAACCAATTTCTTTACTGGGTTGTTGTGTGTTTTTTGGGCTATATGGCCATGTTCTAGAAGCATTCTCTCCTGATGTTTCGCCTGCATCTATATCAGGCATCCTCTGAGGTAAGTGAGATTTACATATGAACAAAATTCCAATTTTCCTACAACCCAGTGATTCCAGCCATGAAAGCCTTTGACAATACATCAGAACCAAGTGATTTGAAGCATCATTGCAATGTTGTAATAATGACAACTCTGACCAGACTGCATGCACATTAAGACATTCAAAGGGTAAGTCAGCATAGAGTTTTCGCTTTGTAAGTATAGTGATACAGTACACATGTCAGAATTCAGAAAAAGTGTTTTATAACTAAAACTAAAGATATATGCTTGGAATATTTTCCTCCAAATACTATGAAATATGTAAACACCAAACAAGACCTCTGTAGAAACGTTTGTTTCCTCTCATGGCAGTGAAAAAGATAAACATATTGTACTGTTGACCTAAGTATCCCTCATCCTGCGCCTCCTCAATTGGTTTTTATGCCTTAAATGCACAATTTTGCATTTGATTGTCAAACTTCATTTTATTAATTTAAATCCATATTTCTAGTATCTCAAAGTGCTTTCAAATTCTATTCCTTCGATCCAATATGTTAGCTGTCCCTCCCAGTTTTATATAATCTGCAAATTTTATATAATCTGCAAATTTCACCCTGTCATCTAAATTATTGCTAAAACACATTGAGCAGTGTCAGCTTATAGTAATCAAGCACAATACTTGGGCAAGTGGATACAACTTACCTTTCCTTCCTCCCATGCAAAACCAGTTGAAATGAAGGAGAGTTCAACTGAATCAGCTCCAAAGAACTTGGCTACTGAAGTGCACACAAGTGTTCCAAATATCCACAGCAACCCTTACCTTTCCAAAACTGCCTTTTCCCAGAACTCTGATAAATATTAAGTCCTCAATCTTGAGCTTGCTCGCCGAAACCTCAGGTACACCATTGCGATCCTTCATGCTCTCTTTTTTCTGGCGCCTCAGGGTTGACTTGGAGACCAATTTCTGAAAAGAGAAAAGGGAAATTAGATAAAGAACAGATTTCTCTCTTGCTGAATCCATAAGGAACCACTCTCATTGTTCCCACTGCTGTCAAGACAGGATATGTACCAATTTGCCTTGTGCTAAATGGAGTATTTTGGTCTGTGTTTGCTGTTGTGCCATCGTCTTCTTTACTGACCTATTTTTCCCTCTGGGTATTCAGTTTAGTGACTGCTCCGCCATCAAATCCCTGACATGTTTTCGATACATGCTAAAGTTTTTTTAGCCTGCCCCTAATTAATTTCATTAATCAGTAGAAGCAAGCATGGTGCAGTAGTTTGAATATTGGACTATGATGACAGAGAACAGGGTTTGGATCGCCACTCAATCATGAAACCCACTAGTGGCTTTGGGCAAGTCACACACTGTCAACTTCGGAGGAAGGCAATGGCAAACCTCTTCTGAACAAATCTTGCCAAGAAAATGACAAGTGTGACTATAGGTTAGTTCTATGTGCTTCTGTGCATTGTGGCATCAAGGTCAAACTCCTACAATGTGAAGGAGAATATAGACTTTGCGGATGTGGATAAGTGGGGTCAAAGAAAAGAAAACGAAAGCTTACCCCATTTGGAGATATATTTCCTGGTTGCAGCCCCATGCATGCTAACGTCTTGGCCAGTTCTGCAGCGTTCACCCCGCAATTGGGTGCAACGTTGGCTTCACATCGTATATGGACATTTATTTTGCATACTAAAAAAAACAGAGAGACGTGGAATCAAGTCTGTATAATGGAAACATTTCAGTTTAGGAAAGAAGAAGGAAAATATTTATTTGAGATTTCTGCTCACGGAATCCCTGACCATTGCCCACTCTTGTTGGGACTCTGAAGAACTGAAAGCCATCTATCCCAAATATGAAACTGGAAGTGGCATTTCCATTTGCACTTTTCAGGATTTTAAAAAAGACACCTTTAGTCCTTGTGCAAGTGGTCCCAGTGTGGAAAATTGACTTGCAGTGTATTGTCGAAGGCTTTCATGGCCGGAATCACTGGGTTGTTGTAGGTTTTTTTGGGCTATATGGCCATGGTCTAGAGGCATTCTCTCCTGAAGTTTCACCTGCATCTATGGCAAGCATCCTCAGAGGTAATGAGGTCTATTGGAACTAGGCCATTACATGCTAATCAAGGTGGTCAGTTGAAACATTCACACCTAGCTCCAGCAGACAAGAGTCCTTTGTCTAACCCTGGTCATTCCACAGATATATAAACCCTTTTTCCTAGTTCCAACAGACCTCACTATCTCTGAGGATGCTTGCCATAGATGCAGGCGAAACATCAGGAGAGAATGCCTCTAGACCATGGCCATATAGCCCGAAAAAACCTACAACAACCCAATTGACTTGCAGGCTTGCCAAAAAATTAACTATCCATCTGATTTAATGATAAAGAAAGACAAATAAGTATTTATGTCATCCCCTTAATTAGCAGCACCTGAAATGCAGGTTCCAGAAAATCAATCAATCAATCAGTTATTTATCTCTCCTTTTACAAAGATTAGGGTGAAGGTGGTGCAGAGAAGAAAATAAATACAAATAAAGCTACACATGGCTAAAAGTACATCAAGTCTGAAGTAGTCTGAATCTTTAATATCTTTAGAAGCATAGAATAAAAATAGTATACAGCTCCATCTTCCACACCATCATCAGGTGTATTGTAATTCTATTTAAATTCCAGCAATTATGTCTAAATTTACACCTCTGTGTTTCAATTAGCACATGTACATATTATGCAAATAGGCATCTTCTTTTGTCCTCATCTTTCCAGAGGGAGTTGTGCATTTATTCTCCTTTGGGTGGAATGAAAAGCAGCCGCATTTACCATCCTTTATGCACAGAAGAACAGGGGGCAATCTAAATAAATTAAAGGGGAAAGGAAATCTTTCCATATTTGCAGAATAACCTGCAAGTGACATTCCTTGTTCATCTCAACTTACTTTTACACTGCAGACCTTGCCTCATGATGCCCCAAAGCAAAGAGCCGCAGTGGTCACAGAAAGTGGGCACTTTGTAGTTGTGGATTCGGAACTTGTGTGGGATGTTGATGCCAAATCTCTGCTCAGAAATCTAAGAAAACCAAGAACAAAAAGCAGAAATCAGTTTAGCCTTTAAAGGACTTCAACTCCCAATGATTTTACACAAAAATGGCACCTTTTGCAAGTGGGACATTCTGTACTTCTCTTAGTTGTTCCAAAATCTGAGGCCTTTCTTCAATGATTTAATTAGACAAGTACAAAAGTTATGTGGAAAGTAAGGTTACAAGATTTTTTTCAAAATACAGAGAATGAATATATTTTAATAAAACTTGTGTGGATTGTAGCATAGGTCTTACATTATTTTTTCCATATAGTCACCATTCAGTTAAATACATTTTGTCATCTGTGAGTTGAGTTGTTGATGCCTGTGTCATAGAAGTTTCCCTCCACCTTTGTCAGCCAGTTCGTCACTTTGATTTTCACCTCATCATCATCGGAAAAGTGTTTTCCACCCAGGTGTTCCTTCAATTTAGTGAACAAATGGTAGTCACTGGGTGCAAGATCAGGGCTGTGAGAGGGGTGGCTTAACACGAAATGAAGTCAGCAACTCTTGTGTTACATGAGCAGTCTGCGGACTCCCGCCGTCAGCATCCCACAACATTTGTTTTGGATGGTTCTGCTAAATTTCTTCATGGTCTCACAATATATTCTGTACTCATTTTGTCGCATGCTGTCTTGACATTACGTTCTCTTCATAAACTGAAACGATTTCACGATGAATCACAGTGGCGTTTGTGCTAGTACGGCTGTACCTGGAGCTCCAACTCCTTTTCCTTTCTATTGAGTGTTTGCATGTATTCCAAAGTTCCATGCATTTTGCAATAAGGTGGCTTCCCTTGGTTTGCAATAATAGGGCCAATGACCCATCAATTATCATTATGTTCTTTAGTTCCGCCCCTTTTTCTGGGTTAAGGAGGGGGAAAGGGGACCTCTAGTTCAGTTCACACAGAGAAGCCTTTCATACAGGACATGAATCAGTTCCACCTGTAGAAAGCTTAGGCTTTTACAGCTTTGCTGGGGGGATCCAGTCCCACAGCTCTACAGAGAACTACAGCATAGCCTTTATTGGGGAATTTAGTTCCACAACTCTACAGCCAGCTCTTTGCTAGAGAAATACAGCTTCACGGTTTTACAGCCAGCCTTTGCTGGGAATTGAAAGCCTTCTTTCCCCTTGGAAATCTACTAAAGGACTCTGTTTGGTAAGGACCACTCACGGCAGACATAAAGCAATTTGGACCGGGTGTAGGGGCCCACGCCAGCACAGCTTAAGCCAGATTGCCCAGAGAGGGGTCAAGGATTTCCCTTGTAGAAGGAAGAAACAGTTTATGAAGAAAGTTGCCTGTCCCTTGTGGATAAGATTTAAGCAAGCCACCAGTTGATTCAAAGCCTTGAAGTATTTGTTTGATTTATTGAAGATTTAAGCAACAATACAAACTTTGTTGAACTTTCTAAGTCTTTAAAAGAACTTTGTATGGGGAAATCCAAAAGGCCTCTCAGCTGAGGCACCCCTGGCGTCCTGTTGGGCACACAGAAACACGTCCCGTCTCAGATTCTTTCACAGGCCCAGCGCATGACAGCACAGTGTTCATGCCCTTAGCATTTAGGTAGCGTATTACAGCATAAATTTCACACTTGGGGGGAAATGGAATGAGGATGATCATCTCTAACCTTCACTACAACACCAGTCGATGAGCTACTGACAACTGGCACTGCTCGTTCCCTTCCACTGGCTTCCTGCTACACGGCAGTGATACCAACTTCCTCTATCTAAACACTGGGAAGAGCTATTGAGGAGGGAGGAAACATGTTTTTGCTTCTCTAGAAATTAGGACACAGACCAATGGATTCAAACTACAGGAAAAGAGACTCCACCTAAGCATTAGGAAGAGCTGTTTGACAATGCAATATGCAGCCTCGGAGTATAGTAAAATCTCTTCCTCTGGAGGATTTTAAGAAGAGGTTGGATGACCATCGACCAGGAGTGTTTTGATACATGGCAGAAAGGGTTGAACTAGACAACCTTTGTGGTCTTTTCCAGCTCTATGAATCACTGGTTATCCAGAATGTTGAAACGTTAGTACTAGTGCCAACCTGTTAGTATTTAATTCCTAAAGAAAATTAACTGGTCAACATCAAAATGCTTAAAAAATCTATACAATTGATTGGTTAGTTAATTTCTTAACTAATTCATCAAACCATGAAAGCATTACCTTTTAAAATCCAATAAAGGTTTGACTCTTAATGAAGCAGAACCATTTAATCAATGAGATTTATGTAAGTGTTGACTCACCATTTTAAATCTGATTCAATTGCATCTCCTCCACATGGAGCCAAAAATTACTTTAAATGGTCAGTGAAGCTTTAAAGTTATGGGAACCCGTACCTGCTACTCCAAAAGAAAGGCCATTGGCATTTAGTAATTAAAAAAATGGAGTTTAAAATCATACCCCTGATATACAGTACCACTATTTCTTGGTGGTCCCTGTTCCATGTATCTATGGCTGACCCTTGGCTTCTAAGATCAGACAGTATGTGGTGCTTAAGAGTCTTTAGCCTTGTTTAAGATTTATGGGTATTGAAGCCACCCCCACACCCCATTCCCTTCTCAGCAGTCTTGGTGCTAACAGCAATCTGTACTTCTACCATCTAGTTGTGCTACCGGAAGCCCCTGCTAGTGCAGTGGGTTAAACCACTGAATGCAATTTTCCTGCTTCTTGACAGGGGGATGGACTGGATGGCCCATGAGGTCTCTTCCAACTCTATGATTCTATGAGCTGCTGAACTTGCTAACCAAAAGATTGCAGGTTCAAATCCAGGGAGCGGGGTGAGCTCCCGCTGTTAGCCCCAGCTTCTGCCAACCTAACAGTTCAAAAACATGCAAATGTGAGTAGATCAATAGCTATCTCTCTGGGAAGGTAATGGCACTCCATGCAGTCATGCCAGCCACATGACCTTGGAGGTGTCTACGGACAACGCCAGCTCTTTGGCTTAGAAATTGAGATGAGCACCAACCCCCAGAGTCGGACACAACTGGACTCAACATCAGGGGAAAACCTTAACCTATACTTACCATCTAGATGAGGGCTGATGGTAGAAGGAAACAAGTAGAATTCGACAATAATCAGAAAAGGAGGGCAACATGGAAAGCAACCATGGGCTGCTTGTTAGTGATGTTTAAGTCTGCTGGTTATGGTTGCAATGTTCATGTCTGCAGGGAGTTCATCTGACTCCGGAGACTTGAATTCATTTAGATTAGCCAGATATTCCTGTTTTGCCTCTTTACCTATTTTGTGCTGCATTTCCCCTACTGCATTCTCTGCTCCATTTCCCCCAAATTGAATACTGTTAACCTTTTGGGAGAAGACTGAGGCAAAGAAGGTGTTGAGAAGCTCTGCCTTTTCTCTATCCCCGTTAACATTTTGCATGTAGCAATGTACATGTAGCAGCTCTACCATTTCATTATTCTTCTTTTTACTACAGACATAAACCAAAAAACTCTTTATATAGTTTATGATCTACCTAGCAAGCCTGAGCTCATTCTGCACCTTGGCTTTTCCAACTTTCTCCAACACATACCGGTTCCATTGAGTTGATCTTTTTGACTGTTCAACTGTTTTGTTTAACAGATACTGTTTTTTCTCTGATGTTTCCTGACATATTTTTAGTGTGTCTTATGTTCTGCAATGGTTTGTTTCATTGGCTTTTATGTTAGCTGCCTTAGCCCTTTCTATTTTTGTACTAGGATAGGATATAATTTAAATATTGACATCGCCACATGCAGACCTAAAATGCAACAAATTTCTTTACACTAGAGAGATACTGGACTTGAAGTCGGTTCAAATTCTATGATTCTGTGAAATAAAATAAGTTATGCAAGGGGAAGCCAAATACATTCCATAACTGCAACTAAGAACCTATGTCATCCCAAACACTAAATTGTTGTCTTACCTTTGTATCCGACTTGTTGCTATTGTTCTGGCATGTGCAAGCTGTGACAATAAGGTGATGGCAACGCTTGTGTACAACACATGTGCAAACTGGAAAATAAAAACATAAACATTACGAAAGCTGGAGAAAAGCACCACAAATTAAAACAGAGGTTGTAAGAAAAGATCTACCAGCAGAATAGCTAAATGTAGATGTTACGGTTAGCATCTGGTAGTCTTGCAAAGACAAATAGTAACACTAGGTACTGTAATGGCTGGAATTCAATATGGGACTTGTTTCATTCTAGCGGGCTTATGTATATAGGAAACAGAACTGGCTAGCTTCATACTGTCCAGCTTTACTGTATGTACTCCTATACAAGCCTAGAAATGTTAGTTAAAATTAGCTTCCAAAAACGGGTCAATTTAAGTACTTAACTCCTATCAAAAAAGGAACTACTTCCTTCTCTAAGTAGAGTGGCAAAAGGAGAGAGTTTAGCTCATATCAAGGGAATGACTCTTAGCTTATCCGTGGGTCATATGAACCTCCATAGTTTTGGGCCCCAAACTTGCCCTCCACTTATGCATGAGGTCAACTTATACACAAATACATATATGGTACCTAGGGTTTGCTGTCACATTACTATATAGAAACATCCATTGAACAATGCTGAAATTGTTGAAGACTTTCATGACCGGAATCACTGGGTTGTTGTAGGTTTTTCAGGCTATATGGCCATGCTCTAGAAGCATTCTCTCCTGACGTTTCACCTGCATCTATGGCAAGCATCCTCAGAGGTTGTGACATCTGGACCTCACAGAATCAAGTGCAAATTTGTGCATTTAAGGCATAAAAACCAAATGCACGGGCACAGAATGAGGAATACTTAGACCAAGAGTGGAGGATAAGGAAACAAACATTTCTATAGAGGTATTGCTTGGTATTTACATATTTCATAGTATTTGGAGGAAATTATTCCAAGCATATATCTTTAGTTTTCGATATTAAACACTTTTTCAGAATCCTAACTTATGTGTACTGTATCACTACACTTACAAAGCTAAAACTCTATGCTAACTTACCCTCTGAATGTCTTAACGTGCATGCAGTCTGGTTAGAGTTGTCATTATTGCACCATTGCAATGATGCTTCAAATCACTTGGTTTTGATGTATTTCATGGCTGGAATCACTAGGTTGTAGGAAAATTGGAATTTTGTTCATATGTAAATCTCACTTGCCTAGTTTCCAACTGACCTCACAACCTCAGAGGATGCTTGCCATAGATGCAAGTGAAGAGAATCAGGAGAGAATGCTTCTAGAACATGGCCATATAGCCCGAAAAACCTACACCAACCCAATGCTGAACTCAGTGCAGAATGGGCACTAATGTACACTGGTGTGTTTTTCAACAAAAGAGCTGGAGCACAACCAAAATGCAAGATGCGCACCAGAAGTGCATATGCACACCACAAGAACATGATGTGACTCAAGTGAGCCCAATGTGCATCAGAATGTCTGATGTGCTTTGGAGCACTTTTGCTGATCCCTTACTATACATCTTTGCAATTCTCTAGAATGGCTACACTACATACGTGTGCCAAAGATTCATAGTTGCCCAGTGTAGACCATAGTGTAGAATTACACTGTGGAATTAACACAGTTTGATATGACTCAATGCAATGGAATCATTGAAGTTGTATTTATATGGGGTCTTTAGGCTTCTTGGTCAAAAATGCACTGGTGCCTTAGCAATGCACAACTTCCATGATACCAAAGCTTTGAGCCGTGGTAATTGAGGTGATGTCAAACTGCATTTAATTTTACAGTGTAGATGCACCTTCAACCACATCCCTCCAAAAATAGTTCAAGGGCTTGCAGGGCTTGCTCTGTGATTATTCAGTGTAGACAAACTTTGTTTTATGCACAAAATTATACACAGGCTATATGTATAAGTTGCCTATGAAATAAAAATTAATTTGATGTTTTGACTTAGGTCCCATCTCTAACTTTATCTCTATGTATTTTAAGTATTCCAAAAATAAAATATAAGGGTTTTTTTTTAAATCCAAAAATATAACTTCTTCTCCCAAACATTTCAGATAAGGGATACTCAAACCTGCCTTCCTTATCTTTCACCCATTTCAAGAGAGCGTATGATACGATAGGGAAAAAACCCAATTTGTAATATGTAATTTAACTACAAAGATACGGCACTGTACCTTGGCACTGATATCCCTGCTTCCCAAACACTCCCCTGTTGAAGATAAAAGAGAGAATGCAACAGGATCAGATAAAACCACAACATGCAGGTCAGATTTCAGGAATACAGTCACTCCATGAGATAATAGGGATGGGCAATTGTGGGTAGCTACAGGTGGTAGATTTACACACACACACACCCCCAGAAAACCCTGGAAGGTCTTCTCCTTACCATGCCTGTTCTACACTGTAGCATTAATACAGCTCAATATCACTTTAGTTGTCATGGCTCAACGCTATGGAATTCTAGCATTTGTATTTTGTTGAGGCACCTGAACTCTTTGGCACTTCAAGCAGTGTCAAACTGCATTAATTCTACAGTGTGGATGCACCCAAAGCCAGGAAGCAAGAGTCAAACTTGTATATAAGCCATGCCTACCAGATAAATTCACGGCAGTGGGAGCAGTATGTAGGTTGCCGCAAATAGGTGGCCATAAACTTGTGTCCGTTGACTTGGTGGACTCTCCTGCGCATGGCCCTCTGGCGTTTCCGAGTGAAGTTTTTAAAAATCCTGTCCCTCTGGAGAGTTCCTGTGCATACAGAGAAAACAATGGTTAAAGGAAATAATGCCTGCTTATCTTTCAAGTGATAATGAACTCACAGCAATGTCACATTGACCCCCTTTAATTTGCAACCACAAGCAATCGCAAAGCAAATTAGCTTTTGCTGCATTCATTCCCTAGTTCCTTCCTTTCATGCACTTTTTTTTTTTGCTTTATCTGCCCACTAGATTTGACCTCTCTCCAACTGCCATTGATGGTGGATCTACACCAGTGTTTCTCAACCTGGGGGTCGGGACCCCTGAGGGGGTCGCGAGGGGGTGTCAGAGGGGTCACCAAAGACCATAAGAAAACACAGTATTTTCCGATGGTCATGGGGATTCCATGTGGAAAGTTTGAGCCAATTCTATCGTTGGTGGAGTTCAGAATGTTCTTTGATTGTAATGAACTATCAATCCCAGCAACTACAACTCCCAAATCTATTTTCTCCAGACTCCACCAGTGTTCACATTTGGGCATTTTGAGTATTTGTGCCAAGTTTGGTCCAGATCCACCATTGCATGAGTCCACGGTGCTCTCTGGATATAGGTGAACGACAACTCCCAAAATCAAGGTCAATGCTCATCAAACCCTTCCAGTGTTTTCCATTGGTCATGGGAGCCAAGTTTGGTTCAAATCCATCGCTGGTGGAGTTCAGAATGCTCTTTGATTATACGTGAACTATAAATCCCAGCAACTACAACTCCCAAATTACAAAATCAGTCCTCCCCCAACCCCGCTAGCATTCACATTTGGGTGTATTGGGTATTTGTGCCCAGTTTGGTCCAGTGAATGAAAATGCATCCTGCATATCAAATATTGACATTATGATTTATAACAGTAGTAAAATGATTGTTATGAAGTAACAACGAAAACAATGTTATGGTTGGGGGTCACCACAACATGGGGGACTGTATTAAGGGGTCACGGCATCAGAAAGGTTGAGAACCACTGATCTACACTGTATAATTAAAGCAAATTGACACCACTTTGACATCCATACCTCAGTGCTATAGAATCATGGAAGTTGTTGCTTTGTAAGGTCTTCTCAAGCCTTCTTTGCCAAATAATGCTGGTGCCTCATCAAACTACAACTCCCATGATTCCACATCATTGAGCCATAGCAGTCCAAGTGGTGTCAAACTGCATTAATTCTACAGTGTAGATCAGTGGTTCTCAGCCTTCCTAATGCCGTGACCCCTTAATCCAGTTCTTCATGTGGTGATGACCCACAACCATAACATTATTTTTGTTGCTACTTCATACCTGTCATTTTGCTACTGTTATGAGTCGTCATGTAAACATCTGATATGCAAGATTGTATTTTCATTCACTGGACCAAAATTGGCTCAAATAGCCAATATGCCCAAATTCGAATACTGGGGGGCAGGGATTGATTTTGTCATTTGGGAGTTGTAGTTGCTGGGATGTATAGTTCACCTACAAACAAATAGCATTCTGAACTTCACCAATGATGTAATTGAACCAAACTTGGCACATAGAACTCCCATGACCAAGAGAAAATAATGGAAAGGTTTGGTGGGCATTGACCTTGATTTTTGGAGTTGTAGTTCACCTACATCCCAAGAGCACTGTGGGCTCAAACAGTGATGGATCTGGACCAAACTTGGCACGAATACTCAATATGCCCGAATGTGAGCACTGGTGGAGTTTGGGGAAAATACACCTTGACATTTGGGAGATGCAGTTGCTGGGATTTATAGTTCACCTACAATCAAAGAGCATTCTAAACCCCACCAACGATAGAATTGGGCCAAATTTCCCACACAAAACCCCCATGACCAACAGAAAATACTGTTTCCTGATGGTCTTTAGTGACCCCTCTGACACCCCCTCGCGACCCCCCGGGGTCCCGACCCCCTAGGTTGAGAAACACTGGTATAGATGCACTCACCGCATGCTATGTACATGCATGTAAAGCGCTGTACAAATGCAAAGGATTATATATCATGGTTAGAGAAACACGTGTCCTGCTGCTCTCATATTACAATTCCCATCTTTCCTCAACAATGGCTGTGGAGGCTAAGGCTGATGGGAATTGAAAAGTGCAGTAACACTTGGAGAGCCACATGTTCCCCATGGCTCTCACTTCTCACTGAAATTCCGATTTCCAGTTTCATTAAAAGATTCCCTAAATCCATTCATAAGCCGACAGAATACTGTATTCTCATACATATTGAATAGTTATCTACTTAACTTTTGCTGGGTTGAGTGGCAGGTTTAAATAAAACATTCATCACTTCTTCCAGTTCTTAAGAATGAGCTATTTTTAAATCTATACAATGGATATTTCCTTTTTCTGCATTGCCACATAGTTCCCCATAGGAATCTTTACACATGCTCACATGTCATTGTGCTCAACAACTGACTTATGCTCTAATGCTTTTTTTAAAAAAAGAAGTCTGTAACAATGATTTACTTATTTATTTCGTATCCAAAGCATTGCATAAATTAGTATAAAACTGATAAAAATAGAAAGAATGTGCTGTCGCACGCTGGGCCTGTGCATAAGACTGTAGACAGGACATAAATTCTGTGTGCCCAACGGGACGCCGGGGCTGCCTCAGATTAAAGGCCCTTGGATTCCCCCAAACAGAGTCTTTAGATTGCTTAAAGTAAATCCAACAAAGTTCTTGTTCACTGGGAACAGGCACTATCTTCATAACTATATAATAACTAATGGGGGAAATCCTTAACTTCTAATCTGGGCAGTCTGTACTTGCCTCTGTTGGTGTGGAGCCCCTGCACCCAGTACCAACTGCGTCTGGCTTCCGCGAGCGACCCTTACCAAGCAGAGCTTTGTAGACTTCCAGGGGAAATGAAGGAGTTCAGGTTGCTGTGATGGCTGGCAAAGGAGCTGTAAGGCTGTAAAATCCTCAGCCAAGCTGTGGGGCCTTTTCTCCCCGGCCAAGTTGTAAGCTGTAGGCTGTATATCTCCCCGGCCAAGCAGTAGAAGACGAAGCTTTCTACTAGAGCTCTTGGTTTTATGTCCTGTGCGAAAGGCTTCTCTGTGTGGACTGACTCAAAAAGGCTCCTATTCCCTCCAAAACTCAAAAAGGGGCAGGATCAGGGAACCTAACTATAATTGATAGGTGGCTTGCCCTATGATTGCAGCCAAAAGAAGCCACCTATCTGCAGAGTCCCTGAAACTTAGGACTGCAACAAACATTCAATGCAAAGCAAACAAAATTGGAGCTCCTGGTACAACTGTACCAGCACAAAGAACATAAGCGGAAAAATGATTTTTGATCAAAACCCGGCAAGAGTGACTACATTGTCTGAGGCTTTAAACAGTTTTTCCTCTGTGCATGAGGCAGGTCATTGTGGACAAGCATACAGGTGCAGAGTTGTTTGTTCTGCTCCATAGTCACATAAAGTGGAGGGTTCTTTTAGGCAGTTCCATCAAAAGAATCCTCAACCTTGTGTGACTATGGATGCTTTGAATGCAATTTTCCTGCTTCTTGGCAGGGAGTTGGACTGGATGGCCCATGAGGTCTCTTCCAACTCTATGATTCAATGATTCTAGGGACAGCTAATCACCTCTCAACAAAGGATTTTCCCAGGCAGTAAGAACCCAGACCTTGAAAACTACTAGGCCATTACATGCTAATCAAAGTGGCCAATTGAAACATTCACCTACCTCCAACAGAAAAGAGTTCCTTCCCCCAACCTGGACATTCCACAGATATATAAACCTCATTTTACTTTTTTCCAACAGACCTCAAAACCTCTGAGGTTTTTAAAGCAGAGGCTGGATGGCCATCTGTCAGGAAGGCTTTCTTTGTTCCTACATGACATGGGATTGGACTGGATGGCACTTGGGGACTCTTCCAAAGCTAGGGTTCTATGATGCTAAGTAAAAATGACAGACAGTGCCTATGTTTCCTTGGGAGATAGTATTTATCATCCTCATCATCTTCCAAAACATGCTTTCCTCATGTCTCACCAACCCTTTGTTCTTTGTCAACTTCCGGATTCTCTCAATGCAACCAGAGTCCTAAAGAAGTGGCTCAATGTGTCACGACTGCATACCACAGGTAGATTATCTGCGATCTTTACTGGCAGTAAGAATGTGTTACAGGTTTCTCTGGTTGCCAGTTGTTTGTTGTCTTTCCCTGTTTCCTCCTCCATCTACTCCTACCTGCAGGTTATTCTTTCCCAATTGGCATTCAAAGTCAGAAACAGGTGCTTTTCTGACAAAAAAGCCAAACAAGGAATGAACAGATCAGTGCCAAAATCAACTGTAGGCGTAGTTGTTCCTTTAAGTACACAACACATGGTGTTTTGTGATGTCTAAACCCAAACCAGCCTGTCTGGCTGCTTGTCCTAAAAGTTTTTAGTCTTTTTAAAAAAAGACTACAGTCAACATGCCCCATCCAATATGGTCATGTTGGGTGTGGGATTATGAGAGTTGTCATCCAAAACATCCAAGTTTATACAAAAATCTGGAACCATGAAAATGAACAAAATCTGACTATCATTATTTAAAAAAACTCTTAAATCAGGACAGTAAATAGAGCAACACTCAAATAGCAGGGGAATTCCAGACAAGAATTAATCAGGTCCAGCTAATACCTCCCAACAAAGGATTCCCCCAGGCAGCAACCAGCCAGGCTTTGAAGCTGAAAGGCCATTCGATGCTAATCAAGGTGGCCAATTGCAACATTGCTGGACATTCCACCCTGGACATTCCACAGACATATAAACCCCACTTGTCTAGTTTCCAACAGACCTCACAACCTCTGAAGATGCCTGCCATAGATGTGGGTGAAACGTCAGGAGAGAATGCTTCTGGAACATGGCCATACAGCCTGGAAAACTCACAGCAACCTATTCTGGAACTATCTTGCCAAGATGTGCATAGCACATGGCTAAAAGGGAAGTGAAAAATGACTCTAAAGTGTTTCATTCCCTTCTGGAGGAGGAAAAGAAGGAGAAACTAGCTCTTTGGATAGAGTATTGTGACATCAACAGCCAACAAACCTGTCCTTTCTCATCTATCAACTGCCCTGTTTGTATTTATTGAAACATAGACAATGTAACGCAACACACACACCATTATACACATCTACATCCCTATCTCTGACCAGTTATGTCATATATTCTGAGTTAAATTTGGACACTTCTCTCCTGCCTCCAAATTGCAAAAAGTTTCAGATGGACATGAAAAATTTAGATTGTAAAGAAAAGAGAAAGTTTTCTACTGCTCAATAGGTATAATGCGATATTGAAAACTCTTATCACTTACCCACTAGGAAGATACCCATAAGGAGACCTTAATTGGCTATTTAAAAAATCTGAATTTCATCTCCACCCTTCCTGATATGAGCATTCCCATGCTGCTTGCTGCTTCTGCACCAAGGAAAGTGAATGTGTTTTCACTAAAGGCAATGGACAGATCATATCTACCAAATTTTGGTTTAAGGGAATGGAAAAAGGTAACTGATTCTCGCTCCCTTAAGGTATAACGATATAATTATATCTCAAACGTATTTTCTAACCTACAATCACTATCTTGGACCTTAAGGTCATCATCACTTACAATGATTACAATTTGTGCACAGATTGTTAGACTTTTCTACAGTCAGCCATCTGTATCGACAGGCTTGGAAAGTTCGCAAAAGGTCACCATTATATTATTGTCACTTTACATAATGGCACTTCAGCATCCATGGATTTTGGTATCTTCAAAGGGTCCTTGGAACTAAACCGTAGCAAATACCAAAAGCCCACTATATTTCTTTCCTCCATCCCAGGTTCGGCAACATGAAGTCACATGAAAAATCCAAATGTTTGTGCTTGCCTCTGTATGACATTTCAGGAGCAATAATAAAGATAGTATCCACTTCCAATTTTTATTTTACTCGTGGGCTATGCAGACACATTATTATTAGGTTGTTGTAGGTTTTTCTGGCTATATGATCTTACAACCTCTGATGATGCTTGCCATAGATGAAGGTGAAACGTCTAGATGAAGGTGCTTCTAGAACATGGCCATATAGCCCGAAAAAACCTACAACAACCCAGTGATACCAGCCATGGAAGCCGTCAACAACACATTATTATTATTATTATTTAAATCTGGAGTAGACAAACCCTCTCTAGAAACCAAATTGGCTTAACAAAGGCTATCATGCTTGAAGAGAGTCAGCATGGTACAAACTGATAGTGCACAACAACTAGTGCATTTGGATATATAACAAGATGACATAATTTACTGGAAAAATGATAACACTCAATAAAGTGGAAGGTAGTAAGAAAAAAAGAAGACCACATTATAGACAAATTGATTCAAGCAAGGAGGTTATGGTCCGTAGTTTGCAAGACCTTTGCAGAGAACAGATTGAGTATCTTTTCTCTTAAATGCTTGGGACTAGAAGTGTTCTTTACTTCAAGGTTTTTTTAAAAAAATTGGAAGACCCACATATACATAATCTTGCGATACCTTGGAGATGGGCCCCCAAGTCTAAACACAAAATGAATGTATACTTCATATAAACTTGACACACATAGCATGAAAACAATTTGATACACAATATTTTTAATAATTTTGTGCAGGAATCAAGTTTGTGTACCCAGAACTATCAGAAAGCAAAGATGTCACCATCTCAACCATCCATATAGACAATTTTGGAATAGTTCAGATTTTTAAATTTCCAGATAAGGGATACTAAACCTGCAGTTGATAACCAGTACTTTCAGAGATCTCCCATTCATAAGACGTAAAAAAATTTTTGTCGTGTCAGGAGAGACTTGAGAAACTGCAAGTCGCTTCTGGTGTGAGAGAATTGGCCGTCTGCAAGGACGTTGCCCAGAGGATGTCTGGATGATTTGATGTTTTATCATCCTTGTGGGAGGCTTCTCTCATGTCCCCGCATGAGGAGCTGGAGCTGGTAGAGGGAGCTCATCCGCCTCTCCCCGGATTTGAACCTGCGACCTGTCGGTCTTCCGTCCTGCCGGCACAGGGGTTTAATCCACTGTGCCACCGGGGGCTCCATAAGACATAATAATTAACAATAACAATAATGGTTGAGAGTGGACATGATAGCCATGTTTAGATATTTGAAAGGATGTCATATTGAAGGGGAGTTTCTGCTACTCCAGAGACTGGGACACAGAGCAAATCAAATTGCAGGAAAAGAGATTCCACCAAAACATTAGGAAGAACTTCCTGATGGGCAAGAGCTGTTCGGCAGTGGAATATGCTGCCTCTGATTGTGGTGGAGTCTCCAACTGTGGAGATTTTTAAGCAGAGGCAGGATGACCATCTGTTGAGAGTCCTTTGATTGCGTTTTCCTGCATGACCAGGGGTTGTACTGGAGGGCCCTTGTGGTCTTTTCCAACTCTATGATTCCATGATTCAAGTCGTTTCCGACTTGCAGTGGCCCCAAAACAAACCTATGATGAACCAACCTGGACACAGCATATTATTTGAGAACACAGAAATGCTGGGCCACTCCAACAACCACCATGTCAGACTACACAGAGAAGCCATTGAAATCCACAAGCATGTGGACAATTTCAACAGAAAGGAGGAAACCATGGAAATGAACAAAATCTGGCTACCAGTATTAAAAAAAACTCTAAAATTAAAACAGCAAAACAGCAGAGGGAAAACAATCAGGGACATCTAATCACCTCTCAACAAAAGATTGCTCCAGGCAATGCTAATCAAGGTGGTCAGTTGAAACATTCACACCTAGCTCCAGCAGACAAGAGCCCTTTGTCCCACCCTGGTCTTTGCACAGATATATAAAACCATTTTCCTAGTTTCAACAGACCTCACTACCTCTGAGGATTCTTGCCATAGATGCAGGTGAAACGTCAGGAGAGAATGCCTCTAGAACATGGCCATATAGCCCGAAAAAACCCACAACAACCCAACCTATCATAGGGTTTTCTTGATAAGACTCATTCAGAGGGAATTTGCCATTGACATCTCCATGAGGCTGAGAGAGTGTCTCCAAGTGCAGCAAGAATTTTAGTCTCTCCCAAAGTCCTAACTCAATGACCAAAACACCCTGGCTATGCCTTACTGAATATATCAGGACTGTTTTTATTGAGTTCACAAACTGTTAATCCATTTTGCAATCACTTGCCTCTTTAATTAACTGATTATAGTTAGGCAAATTATGCACATTACTAAATATTCATGTGCTTTAAAATATTAAAGGAAATGGTAGGTACTTCTTAACAACGGCTGGCTCTTGCATTGAGAAGGAAGTCACACCCTCTGACCTTTATTTTTCCTCCTGATCACCTATAATACCTCAGAACAGCCTCAAACGAAGATACTCCCAACCTTATTAATAAAATTTGGACTAAAAAGGAGAACCCAAGCATTTGTAATTGTGTCCTTGTGACCTTTGGATGCCATTCATTTTTAAATTAATCCGGAGACTGAGAAACCACAAAGCACACTTGGGCAGCTCATTACCCCCTGGCCCAGTTTCTCCTCTCTGTCTCTTTTATACGGAAGGGCTGGGTCTGCAAATTAATTACAGTAAATGTTTGCATCTGCGTTTCAGGATTTCCCAGTGTGGTTAAGCAAGTTTTCTTTGCAGACAGTCGTTCTACTTGAGCATGGCTAGCTGCTTGGAAACCAGCCTATTAAACTTCATTGCTATTGTTGTTGTGTGCTTTCAAGTTGTTTCCAACTTAGGGCAACACTCAAGTAAACTTAACATGGGTTTTTCTTGGCAGTATTTCTTCAGAAGGGGGTTGTCTTTGCCCTCCTCTGAGGCTGAGAGAGTGTGATTATTATTCTTTATTATTATTAACTTTATTTACATCTCATCTTTCTTTCCGCAGGGATTCAAGGTGGCTAGCGTGTGCTTGGCCACTGTGACGGTCTGGATGAGGGCAAACAAATTGAAATTGAATCCAGACAAGACAGAGGTACTCCTGGTCAGTCGCTAGGCCGAACAGGGTATAGGGTTACAGCCTGTGTTGGATGGGGTCACACTCCCCTTGAAGACACAGCTTGGGTGTGACCCTGGACTCATCGCTGAGCCTGGAACCCCAGGTTTCGGCGGTGACCAGGGGAGCATTTGCACAGCTAAAGCTTGTGTGCCAGCTGCGCCCATACCTTGGGAAGTCTGACTTGGCCACGGTAGTCCACGCCCTGGTTACATCCCGCTTAGACTACTGCAACGCTCTCTACGTGGGGTTGCCCTTGAAGACTGCTCGGAAGCTTCAAATGGTCCAACGCTCGGCTGCCAGGTTGCTGACAGGAGCGGCACTCAGGGAGCACACCACTCCTCTGTTGCGCCAGCTCCACTGGCTGCCAATCTGCTACCGGGCACAATTCAAGGTGCTGGCTTTAACCTATAAAGCCCTAAATTGTTCTGGCCCTACTTACCTCTCCGAACGCATCTCCACCTATGAACCGACTAGGACATTAAGATCGTCTGGCGCGGCTGGCGAGGACGAGGGACAGGGCCTTCTCGGTGGTGGCCCCTCGGCTGTGGAATGCCCTACCTGTGGACATCAGACAGGCCCCCTCGCTGCTGGCGTTCCGGAGGAAGGTCAAGACTTGGCTTTACGAACAAGCATTTGGCTAAACAGTGCAATGGAATACAGGAAGATGGTACAACCAAACATAGGAATTGGTACAAAGGATTATGATTACGGATTCTGATTTGTTGCTGAGGCGCTACGATTATGATAATGATTGATTTTTGACCTTGTATGTATTGTATAATGTGTTTTAATTGCCTGGATATTGTTGTGATAACTTGTATTATGTAAACCACTTTGAGTCGCCATTTCGGCTGAGAAAAGCGGTATAGAAGTAAAGCAAATAAATAAATAAATAAATAGCGTGATTTGCCCAAGGTCATTGATGGGTTTCAAACTCTGGTTTCCATAGTCTAGTCAAAACACTACACCATGCTGATACACATATAGTAAACATTGGAAAACTTAAGAAAACCTATTTGTAGTCAGTTAGAAGAACCAGAGAATGCAGTCTTCAATCATGCTCAGAGTGCTGGGCTGGGATGTGGGAGATTCCCTACTTTGCAAAATTGCATTCAAGAGGAAGAGAATTATGGCTGTTCAAACATCCTTTACCCAGAACTGCAAAACCAAAAACTGTCCATATTTGCATGCATATGCAAATACATATATTGCAAAATCTGGAGGGGAAAAACCCCAAAGCACTTGTGGTCCCAAGCATTACAGATAAGGAATACCTAACCTGTATCTTATTGATTAGTCCCATTGAACTTGTTGAATGGAGAATCAATACATAGAAGAGAGTGGAGAATCTAATTGGTTCAATGCAGGCATGTAGCCGGGGGGGGGGGGGGGGGGCTTGGGGGGCTTCACCCCCCCCCCCCCGAAATTCTCATGGTGGTCTGCGAGAAGGCCTTATTGGTACATTAGTTAAACTGTTATGTTTATTCATATCATGATCTGATCACCATGCTCAATATATCCCATATGCATGAGGGTATTGGGGTAATGATACAAAAAGTTTGCTAGGGTAGACCCTCTTTCACTCTGACTCAGCCCCCCCCCCCCCCCCCCCCCCGAAACAAAATCCTGGCTACAGACCTGGTTCAGTGGGTTTACTTTAGTGGAGATCAGCCTATTTGGGGCCTATTTTTACAACTTTGAGGTCATAGATATTTGGTGGGATGACACTTATTTCATCCATCCCAACTTATTTGGTATCTGAGTAACCAGTCAGATAACTCCTGAAGGCCCACAAGCCAGACAATGAAAGGAACAACTTTCCCTTTAGATTGTTGTAGGTTTTTCCAGGCTATATGGCCATGTTCTAGAGGCATTTTCTCCTGACGTTTCGCCTGCATCTATGGCAAGCATCCAATCCATTCTGAATCATTGGATGTAGCGTACCTGGATTTCAGTAAGGCCTTCGACAAGGTCCCCCATGACCTTCTGGCAAGGAAACTAGTCCAATGTGGGCTAGGCAAAACTACGGTGAGGTGGATCTGGAATTGGTTAAGTGGACGAACACAGAGAGTGCTCACTAATGCTTCCTCTTCATCTTGGAAAGAAGTGACAAGTGGAGTGCCGCAGGGTTCCGTCCTGGGCCCGGTCCTGTTCAACATCTTTATTAATGACTTAGATGAAGGGCTAGAAGGCATGATCATCAAGTTTGCAGACGACACCAAATTGGGAGGGATAGCCAATAGTCCAGAGGACAGGAGCAGGATTCAAAACGATCTTGACAGATTAGAGAGATGGGCCAAAACTAACAAAATGAAGTTCAACAGCGACAAATGCAAGATACTCCACTTTGGCAGAAAAAACGAAATGCAAAGATACAGAATGGGTGACGCCTGGCTCGAGAGCAGTACGTGTGAAAAAGATCTTGGAGTCCTCGTGGACAACAAGTTAAACATGAGCCAACAATGTGACGTGGCGGCAAAAAAAGCCAATGGGATTTTGGCCTGCATCAATAGGAGCATAGTGTCTAGATCTAAGGAAGTAATGCTACCCCTCTATTCCGCTTTGGTTAGACCACACCTGGAATATTGTGTCCAATTCTGGGCGCCACAATTCAAGAGAGATATTGACAAGCTGGAATGTGTCCAGAGGAGGGCGACTAAAATGATCAAGGGTCTGGAGAACAAGCCCTATGAGGAGCGGCTTAGGGAACTGGGCATGTTTAGCCTGAAGAAGAGAAGGCTGAGAGGAGATATGATAGCCATGTATAAATATGTGAGAGGAAGCCACAGGGAGGAGGGAGCAAGCTTGTTTTCTGCTTCCTTGGAGACTAGGACGCGGAACAATGGCTTCAAACTACAAGAGAGGAGATTCCATCTGAACATTAGGAAGAACTTCCTGACTGTGAGAGCCGTTCAGCAGTGGAACTCTCTGCCCCGGAGTGTGGTGGAGGCTCCTTCTTTGGAAGCTTTTAAACAGAGGCTGGATGGCCATTTGTCAGGGGTGATTTGAATGCAATATTCCTGCTTCTTGGCAGGGGGTTGGACTGGATGGCCCATGAGGTCTCTTCCAACTCTTTGATTCTATGATTCTATGATTCTATAGAGCTGGAAGAGATCCCAAGAGCCATCCAGCCTAACCCCAATTCTGCCATGCAAGAATGCACAATCCAAGCCCTCCTGACAGATGGCCATCTAGCCTCTATATAAAAACCTACAGAGAAGTAGACTGCACTGAAGCAGCATATTCTGTTGCCAAACAGTTCTTACCATCAGGAAGTCATTCCTAATGTTAGGTGGAATCTCATTTCCAGCCATTTTTATCCATGCTCTCTGTCGCTGGAGCAGCACAAAACAAACTTGCTCCATCTTCAATATGACTTTCTTTCTAATACTGGAGCAAGGCTGTCACGCCACCTCTTAACTTCTTCTCCTGGGCTGAGTTTTAGCTCAATCTTTGAAGGAGCTGTCCAAAGAGATGGACCTAGAAAAGGGATAGGGTTCAGCACTAGGGACAGCCTCTTCAAGTTGCAATTACAAACTAAAAGCAACCAACCATGGCTGTTGTTAAAAGCATATAAGTGCAAAGAAATTGTGTGTTGAGCTAAAACTCCAGCACATGAGATGAGCAACAGGCTGGAGAAGGCTAACATTGTACAATTCAAAGAGGACTTTGTATTCAGTCACTTGCAAATGTAGTAGTAGTAGTAGTAGTAGTAGTAATAACAACACATCAAACTACTTTAGGACTTGCGAATTCAGACTGACAGAGTTTTGGAGCACAATACTCCTGACCTCACGATCATGTTAAAAAACAGAGTGTGGATCGTCAATGTTGCAATCCCAGGCAACTTCAGGATTGAAGAGAAACAACTGGAAAAGCTGACACGATATGAGGATTTAAATATCGAACTGCAAAGACTCTGGCACAAACCAGTAAAGGTGGTCCCAGTGGTGATCGGCACACTGGGTGCAGTGCCTAAAGACCTTGGCCTGCACTTAAACACAATAGGCGCTGACAAGATTACCATCTGCCAGCTGCAAAAGGCTACCCTACTGGGATCTGCACACATTATTCACCAATACATCCCACAGTCCTAGACATTTGGGAAGTATCCGACGTGCGATCCAATACAACAGCCAGCAGCATGATCTTGTTTGCTGTGGACTCATCTTGTTGTGTTTCAAATAATAATAATAACAATTATTATTATTATTATTATTATTATTATTATTATTATTATTCTTTCTCTTTCCCAGGTAGGCTACAGTGAGTCATGATTAAGCAATGTGTATCTTTGTAGAGGATATTTGACTACCACTCCCGTAACCCCATTGGTTAAGGCAAATAGAAGTGCAGTCACACACAAAGAATACCTGAAGTGCCACACATTCCCTACTGGGGACAAAATGGCTCAGGTAAGATTAAGCCATAGCATGGGTACTACAAGCAAGCATAGTTCCATCTTTGGAGATGCAATGAGATGGAGATTGCACTCTTCTTTACCACCTGAAGACATCTCATTTCACTAGAGCTACATAGATGGGGGAGGGATAGGGAGATGTTTCTTAAGGTACATCATAACATAGGTAGGTAGTTCAAACTTTTATCCCCAACTGCTGCTAATTAGGATGAGATCACAGTTTAAGTGGTCAACCAGTCACTGCCTGTTTCCAGTGGTCAGAGACAAGGATGACTGCATCATCAAAGCTTTCTATACCAAGGAAAAGACATCCTGAAAGCACTTTGAAAGGAATGCCATGATCATTAAATGTCAACATAAGTGTCTCAAAAGTTACCAGCTTTGGGACATGAAGGGAATGCTGTGGCTGTAGCATACCTTGATTTCAGTTCTCCATGATGTCCTTGCCAATGAACTAGTAAGAGGTGGGCTCAGTGGTTCTCAACCTGGGGTCCCCAGATGTTTTTGGCCTACAAATCCCAGCCAGTTTACCAGCTGTTAGGATTTCTGGGAATTGAAGGCCAAAAACATCTGGGGATCCCAGGTTGAGAACCACTGGGCTAGATAATCCTTCTGGTGGTTACTGGTGCCTTAGGTTCTGTCCCAGTGCTATTTTATATCTTAATCCAGGGATCCACAAACTTTTTAAACAGAAGGCCAGGTCACAGTCCCTCAAACTGTTGGAGGGCCGGATTATAATTTGGAAAAAACATGAATGAATTCCTATGCACACTGTACATATCTTATTTGGGTTGTTGTAGGTTTTTTCGGGCTATATGTTCTAGAGGCATTTTCTCCTGATGTTTTGCCTGCATCTATGGCAAGCATCCTCACTACCTCTGAGGATGCTTGCCATAGATGCAGGTGAAATGTCAGGAGAAAATGCCTTTAGAACATGGCCATGTTGTTGTTCATTCGTTCAGTCGTCTCCAACTCTTCGTGACCTCATGGACCAGCCCACGCCAGAGCTCCCTGTCAGCCGTCACCGCCCCCAGCTCCTTCAAGGTCAGTCCAGTCACTTCAAGGATGCCATCCATCCATCTTGCCCTTGGTTGGCCCCTCTTCCTTTTGCCTTCCACTTTCCCCAGCATAATTGTCTTCTCTGGGCTTTGCTGTCTCCTCATGATGTGGCCAAAGTACTTCAACTTTGTCTCTAGTCTCCTTCCCCGCAGTGAGCAGCCGGGCCTTATTTCCTGGAGGATGGACTGGTTGGATCTTCTCGCAGTCCAAGGCACTCTCAGAACTTTCCTCCAACATGGCCATATAGCCCGGAAAAACCTACAACAACCCAGTGACTCCAGCCATGAAAGCCTTCGACAATACATATCTTATTTGTAGTTCAAAAAACACTTTAAAGCAATACAATAAGTAAAATGAAGAACAATTTTAACAAATATAAACTTATTAGTATTTCAATGGGAAGTATGGACCTGCATTTGGTTGATGAGATAGGATTGTTATTGTTATTGTGTGCTTTCAAGTCATTTCAGACTTAGGTTGACTCTGAGCAAGGGCTGGGTAAATGACCTTGGAGGGCCATATCCGGCCCCCAGGCCTTAGTTTGAGGACCCCCGTCTTAATCAATTACTTGGATGATGGACTGGAGGACATGCTTATCACCAGAAGACCCTTGACTTGAAAAACAGTAGATGTGAAAGGGATCTAGGAGTCTTTGTAGACCACAAGCTGAACTTGAGCCAATAATATCCAGTGTGATTCTAGGCTGCATCAGCAGGAGTACAGTATCTAGATCAGGGGAAGTAATACTACCACTCTATTCTGCTTTGGTGAAATCGTGTCCAGTTCAGGGCATGACAATTCAAGAAGGATATTGATAAACTAGATTGTATTCTGGGAAGGGAAACCAAAAGTCTGGAAACCAAGTCCTTTGCAGAGCAGTTTAGGGAGCTGGGTATCTTTAGCCTGGAGAGTAGAAGGTTGGGAAGTGATATGACAGCCATACTTAAATATTTGAAAGGTTGTCACATTGAAGATGGAGCAAGCTTGTTTTCCGCTCCTCTGGGTACTTTTATTTACAGCATTTTTACCCTGCTCTTTTCTGCCTGAAGGCGACTCAGGGCGGCATACTGATTGGCAACAATTAGATGCCACAACATACATACAGATATCAATTAAAAACATTTAATATTACATAATAATTTTTTTAAAAAAAATACAAAGATACAGAATGGGGGACACCTGGCTCGAGAGCAGTACATGTGAAAAATATCTTGGAGTCCTCGTGGACAACAAGTTAAACATAAGCCAACAATGTGATGTGGCGGCAAAAAAGCCAATGGGATTTTGGCCTGCATCAATAGGAGAATAGTGTCTAGATCTAGGGAAGTAATGCTACCCCTCTATTCTGCTTTGGTTAGACCACACCTGGAATATTGTGTCCAATTCTGGGCACCACAATTGAAGAGAGATATTGACAAGCTGGAATGTGTCCAGAGGAGGGCGACTAAAATGATCAAGGGTCTGGAGAACAAGCCCTATGAAGAGTGGCTTAAAGAGCTGGGCATGTTTAGCCTGAAGAAGAGAAGTCTGAGAGGAGATATGATAGCCATGTATAAATATGTGAGAGGAAGTCACAGAGAGGAGGGAGCAAGCTTGTTTTCTGGGACGCGATGGAACAATGGCTTCAAACTACAAGAAAGGAGATTCCATCTGAACATGAGGAAGAATTTCCTGACTGTTTCCTGACCGTTCAGCAGTGGAACTCTCTGCCCCAGAGTGTGGTGGAGGCTCCTTCTTTGGAAGCTTTTAAACAGAGGCTGGATGGCCATCTGTCAGGGGTGCTTTGAATGCAATATTCCTGCATCTTGGTAGGGTTGGACTAGATGGCCCATGAGGTCTCTTCCAACTCTTTGATTCTATGATTCTATATAAAACCAATTAAAACTATAATAATCAATGTCTTCCAGACTAGGAGACAATGAAGCAATACATTCAAACTGCACAAAAAAAAAGATTTCACTTGACTATTAGGAAGAACGTGATGGTAAAAGTGTTTGAAAGTGGAATATAATGCCTCTAAGTGTGGTAGAGCCTCCTTCTTTGGAGGTTTCTAATCATAGCCTGGATGTCCATCTGTCAGGAGTGCTTTGATTCCTGCATGGCAGAGAATTGGACCGGATGGCCTTTGCAGACTCTTTTAGCTCCATGTTTTGATAATTTCATGATTGGGAGCCATGGGAGAAAAATGCAAAACCTACAAACTAATGGTAAGTACATTTTAATCCATGCTCACTGACTGTTTGCCTGTCTGTCTCTCTGTTAATTCCACCATCACCACAATATTTGTGGTCATCCTCCTCCTGAAACTTCTTAGGGTATTTCCAATACATGACCTGTGCTCAATCCGCAGGCAATATGTGAGAGAGATTCTTCTGCTGTTCAAAGGAAGCTATGCCAATGGCCAATATTGTGCCAACAGCTTTGCTCTATGAAATATTGAAGAACCAGTGCTTTAAAATCACATTAGCTACCCTGCTAGCTTTCTGAATTTGCTCCCTTTGATCTATTTGAGCTGCCAAGAGCTGCCATTTGTCTTTGCTCTAGACTTAAAATGGGGTTTTGAATCAACTGTACAGAAAGTGCTGTTTGCCCTTGTTAAGGCACGTACGTAGAAGTAGGCTAAGTAGGCTAAGCTAACACAAAGATTAAGAGAAGTTGTTTTGGGAACTTTCCTGTTCAAATGGTCATCTTTCCTAGGAATTCTCTGGGGAAAATTAGCACTTTAGACTAAAATGCCTCGACATAGACATGAGCATATACAGAAATGCTAATGATGATTCCCATCCCTGCGGTACAGAGAACAGCTCCTGCTGCAAGAAGCAAGATCCAAGAATGTAATAAGAACAGGTGGTAAACAGGGAAAGAGCATGATTCTGTCTGATCATGGAAGCGGTTTTATTTATTTACCAGCTTGGGGACCCGGCAGTGCCTGGGTTATTTGAGAAACTCATTCTTTACCTGTGCTCCAAGTTTAGTCTAGATCCAATGTCAGTGGGGTTCAGTGAATACGGGTGAACTACAACTCCTATATGCAAGGTTTTTTTGTTACTATTAACAACAATCTGTGCATTTTGGTGGCTGCATTTTCCCAGATCCGAGTTAATACTGTACCTTAACTGTTATCAAAAATGGAACCACCCCCTTCCCTGAGCAAGGAAGTGAAAGGCCTTTTTGAATGTCTAGGTGGGAAAATGATGGCAGTGGCAGAATAACGTATCCATGGGTCAGATCAAAATCCATAATTTTAGCACTAAAACCTGTCCTCAATTTATACATGAGTATATACAGTGTGTTTTAAGACAGACCGTCTTCTTTATGTTGGATAGCAAGGATCAGCTGTTTTCCTGTAAATGGATGCACCGTAATAGAGAACTAACTGCAGTCTTCCAATGATCCCCAGGGAGTCCCTTTGCAGGTAAAGAAAAATAGCTGAATATATCTCTGTGCGTTCTCTTACTTTCCAATGATACAGAAATAACCACATTCTACAATGTGGGTCTTCTGGTGGAGCAGTGGGTTAAACTGCTGAGCTGCAGAACTTGATGACCAAAAGTTTGGTGATTTGAATCCGGAGAGCGGGGTAAGTTCCCACTGTTAGGCCCAGCTTCTGCCAACCTAGCAGTTTGAAAACATGCAAATGTGAGTGAATCAGCAGGTACCACTTCTGCAAGAAGGCATTCCATGCAGTCATGCTGGCCACATGACCTTGGAGGCGTCTATGGACAACGCCAGCTCTCCAGGTTAGAAATGGAGATGAGCACCTCCCCATCAGTGTCAGACATGATTAGACTTAATGTCAGGTGAAACCTTTACCTTTATCTACAATGTAAAAGGGGAGTTTGAAACATATTAGTCATTGTGTGGTCAGTTAAAAAAATCTGACCTCTGCAATGACAAAAAATGGGTTAAGACTTAAGGCAGTGGTTCTCAACCTGTGGGTCCCCAGATGTTTTGGCCTTCAGCTCCCAGAAAGCCTATCAGCTGGCAAACTGGCTGGGATTTCTAGGAGTTGTGGGCCAAAACACCTGGGGACCCACAGATTGAGAACTACTGATTTAAAGTATCATGCTAACTTTACACTACTGTAAATCACAAACGGGGTAAGAGCCAAATCTCTGTGCAATGTACAGTAGGTTTTGGAGACATAAATAAGATGTGTCATGCAGAAACATCCTCATCGTTATCATCATCAACATCATTATTTGTATTGCAGCGTTAGGAAATAGCTGAGGTCTTTTGATGATCATGCCAGTATGAAAAGCCTCAAGACTGTTAACAGTATTTTTAAGCCAGATGTCTTAGGTACCGAGATAGCCTTTCTTATCTAGGATGAGAAAATTAGTGAATATTCTTGCTAACCATTGTTCAAGGTGACAGAATGCGTGTGGCACGTGAACTGAAGTACATACTTCATTGCTCGCACTCTTCGCTGCCAGATTGCAGTCTGGATTCAGCATCTTCCATTCTGAACTATCTCAAGATTTAATGACATGACAGATAGAGAGTGAATGGGGAAAAAGGCAAGTCTCAACTCATCTCTTTTTCCTTCCATGTCTGAATCACAGATATTCCTACAGAGTGAACTGCTGAGCCTGACAATGACTCACAGCAGAGAAAGAATATATTATATTAATAATACTGTCACATATTAAGTAAATTCTTCCAAAACCTCTGGAAGAATCAAAAACACCAACACTTAAATCATGATTCTTCACCCTCATCTTCACTAAACTGACCATAGACTCATAAAATTACAGAGTTGGAAGAGACCTCATGGGCCATCCAGTCCAACCCCCTTCCAAGAAGCAGGACAATTGTGTTCAAAGCACCTCCAACAAGATGGCCATCCAGCCTCTGTTTAAAAGCCTCCATAGAAGGAGCCTCTACCACACTTCGTGGTAGAGACTTCCACTGCTGAACAGCTCTCACAGTCAGAAGTTCTTCCCAATGTTCAGGTGGAATCTCCTTTTATGTAGTTTGAAGCCATTGCTCCTCATCCTAGTCTCCAGGGCATCAGAAAACAAAACCATGTTGTCTGAATGCCTCCCAAAGCAGTTATTATTATTATTATTATTATTATTATTATTATCATCTTTATTTATACCCCGCAAAATCTCCCGAAGGACTCGATGCGGCTTACAAAGGCCAAGGCTGCCGCCAACAACAACATACAATGCACAATAAACTCATAAGCAAATAATAAAACATCAAGCAAAACAATAAAACAATAAAACAATGACACCGTGATGCAATTAAGGCCGGGCCAAATGTAATGGATAAAATTTAAAAAGTGCTGTCGTGACAGGTAATATGTAGAGGTATTTGGGGTAGGTGCAATGTGCAGATAATCCTGAATCTCTAGCAAGATGCATTTGGGACTTGAAATCAGGAGTTTCCTATTCTGGAAAGGCACACTGGAACAGCCAAGTCTTCAGGCACTTCTTAAAGACAGCCAACATTGGGGCTTGTCTGATGTTCTTGGGGAGAGAGTTCCAGAGTCCAGGGGCCACCACAGAGAAGGCCCTGTCCCCACCAAACGCGCCTGCGACGTAGGTGGGATCGAAAGCAGGGCCTCCCCAGATGATCGGAGGGAGCGTGCGGGTTCGTAAACGGAGATGCGGTCATGCAGGTAGGCAGGTCCCAAACCGTTTAGGGCTTTGTAGGTGAGCACCTGCACCTTGAATTGGGACCGGAAAATGAATGGCAGCCAATGGAGCTCCTTGAACAGGAGGGTTGACCTCTCTCTGTAAGGAGCACCAGTTAACATCCTGGCCGCCGCCTCCTGGACTAGCTGTTCTCACTTCAAGAATGGACAATGGAATGTCGGTGACAACCAAAGTGACCCAAATTACTATTTGCCTCCCTTCCCCTGGTGAAAGGTTTCTCCAGTCCTCAAATTTCTAGCACTGCAGAGAATGAAACAATGAAAAGTGTTCAGATCTAGAATGAGACAATTTTTCTTGGCAAATTGCCCTATCTCTTTCCTTTGGATTTCTAAACCATACTTCCATATGTTTTTCTGATGTTTTAAATCACTGCAGTGCTACAAATTGAAGAACTGAAGAAAGGTTCCACTGGAATAAGTGATCTCATTTCACCTACCCACCTCCTGCAGTCACATCTCCTGGGTCAATGGTTCTGGAGATCATAGGCTTTGGAGGTCAAGGATGTGGACACCAGAAATGTGGCATGTACAGTTCTTAACCTATGTTTCTGTATCTTATTCCAGCAAAACATCTTGCAATTATCTCTATGTTCATAGAGGTTAATGAGAAAGTAGCCAGAGAAGAAAATATTCCTCTCCATTCACCTTCTTCACTGTATCTAGACACTGTGAAGACATCTGACTTTGCGCTTTGCTACTCTACTGCTGAGTACACATGCCTAGTGTGGAACACATCTCACCATGACAAAACAGTGGGTGTGGCTCTTAATGAGACATGCTGCATTATCACAGGATGTCTACGCCCCACACCACTAGAGAAAGTATACTGTTTAGCCAGTATTGCACCACCTGACATCCTCTGGGAAGTAGCAACCAGCAATGAAAGGACCAAGGCATTGACATCTCCAGCCCATCCTCTGTTTGGATATAAGCCAGCATGCCAACACCTTAAATCAATAAACAGCTTCCTAAGATCTACAGAGATACTTGCAGGAACACCTCAGCAAGTGAGAGTCCAAAAGTGGCAGGCTAAAACCCGGAACCTCAAGCCATGGCTGATACCAAATGAGAGACTCCCCCCTGGGCACACAGAAAACTGGGCAACTTGGAAGGCACTGAACAGACTGCGCTCTGGCACCACAAGATGCAGAGCCAACCTTAAGAAATGGAGCCACAAAGTGGAATCCACGACATGTGAGTGTGGAGGAGAGCAAACCACAGACCACCTACTGCAATGCAGTCCGATCCCTGCCACATGCACAATGGAGGACCTCCTTATAGCAACACAAGAGGCACTCTAAGAGACCAGCTTCTGGTCAAAGGACATTTAATATAATGCCAAGTTTTTAAACATTGTATGTGGGGTTTTTTATACAGCTATAACTTGGTTCGCTTCTGATACGATAAATAAATAGCCCTTCTCCACTCCCAAGTTTGTTTGGTAACTGTTGTTAGTAATTTCCATGATGGCCAACCTTATTCCTGGTTTCCCCACCTATGCTTCAAAAACACCAAACCTTTTCTTAGTACAACACACCTTCATCACATCACAGGATTCAAACAAATCTCCCCCATTTCCCCAAAACTGTTATTTAAAGCAAACAAACAAAGTATGCGTTTAGGTCCCTAAACACAGACTTTTTCACCTGCTGTGCAGTTTGAGCTTGTTAAAAAGAAGACCTTTGCTCCCATCGAAGCATCTTCGAAAGCTGTTCTGACAAAGGTGCAAAGGCTCCAAAACTCTTTTGGGCAATTATGGTATTCTTACTCTGTGTTCAGATGCCACCTGAGACTCCCACTAGTAAACCAGGGGGAGAAACAGTCTTACCCTCGGTGAAGCTTCCTGTCAGAGTTATTGAGACAAACACCTTCCCGTCTGGTTCCAAGTCCACCTGCAAGAGAAAGAAGAGAGGAAAAGATGCTGAAATGGGACTTGAAAGAAAGATGTGAAGAAACCCCAGGGAGCCCAACATATTACAGACTACACGTGAGTGAATTGTGTGATGTAGTGGCCAAAAATACTAAGGCGAGTTCTCTAAGACTATAACACAATATGTCACAGCAAACGAGATCTATATGCTGGATTTCGTATCACAAAATCACAAGTCGAACACTTCCCAAGCGTTTAGGACTGTGTGATGTATTTTCAAATAATGCGTACAGATCCAAGTAAGGTGGCCTTTTGCAGTTGACAGATAATGATTATTGTTTCCAAATGCTGGCTGAGATCTTTTGGTACGACACCCAGTGTGCTGATTACCACTGGGACCATCTGTACTGGTTTATGCCAGAGTCTTTGCAGTTCGATTTTGAGGTCCTGATAATGACTGAGTTTTTCCTGTTGTTTTTCCTCAATGCAGCTGTCACCTGGTATGGTGACATCAATAATCCAAACTTTTTTCTTTTCCACAATTGTGAGGTATGGTGTATTGTGTTCCAAAACTTTGTTAGTCTGGATTCAGAAGTACCACAGTATTTTTGCATATTCATTTTCCACTACCTTTGCAGGTTAATGATCCCACCATTGGAACTTATGTCACAGGTGGCACTTGTGACATGAGTTCCCAATGAATCATTTGGGCCACAGAGTTGTGCCTCTGTTTGTAGTCTGACTGTGTGATTTTCTTGCAGCAGTTGAGGATATGATCCATGGTTTCATCAGCTTCCTTGCACAGTCTGCATTTTGGGTCATCAGCTGATGTTTCAATCCTGGCTTTAATTGCATTTGTTCTGATGGCTTACCCTAGGCTGCAAGAATCAGGCCTTATGTTTCCTTTTTCACTGTTCCATAACCAGGTCTTCTCCTTGTCAACTTTTCCTTCAATTTTGTCAAGGAACTGCCCATGCAATGCTTTGTTGTGTCAGCTGTCAGCTCTGGTTTGGAGTGCAGTTTTCTTGTGCTGATTCTTAGTCTGCTGTGCTTATACTGTGCTGTGACTATATTATTATTATTATTATTATTATTATTATTATTGGAACCCCTGGTGACGCAGTGGGTTAAACCCTTGTGCTGGCAGGACTGAAGACCGACAGATAGGAGGTTCAAATCCAGCGAGAGCACGGATGAGTTCCTGTCTGTCAGCCCATGTTCACATATACACATAAACACACATGTTTGGATCACAGGCTGCTACTAAGACGGAGGCTTCACGTCAGCTTCACCATTCAAACTTACAAAATCCCCTGAACCAAACATCCCAGGGGAATCAAGCACATATATGCTTTTCTGCACTTCATCACTTGCCTGACTCATGTCTAGTTTGCAATATATCTGTTATGCGGATAGGGTTTATCACCTGGGAAAGCTCCTTGAAAGTTTGGATTGAAACTTGGAGCAGATTTACCATCCTATTGACACTGAAGGCACCAGTAGATTGTCTTCCAGAGGTCATTAGTGAGGGCCGTTTTGAATGTTATTATTATTCTTTGTGCAAAATATAGGTCAGTAGCCTGGAGCATTTTTGCTGCTCTTTTAATAGCGGTCCTGCCAAGACCTTCTGCAGTTCAAGTCACCTCATCACATGCTATCTATAAAAAGCTCCTTGTTATTTATTTATTTTACAATCATAGCTGATTAATGTAAACAACAAGCTCACATCACATATCATAACTGTAACGGCAGAAAACATTCTGAAAATAGGGTTCTCAGGAGGGACATCTCGTGGTCTCTTGCAGCTTTCTCTCCTGTCTTGACTTGTTAAAAGACCAGAAATGAGCATTTGGTTTTAACAAGATATGTTGACTTTTTTAAAAAGGAAAAACTAGGGAGGGTGAAGCAGAACTATCTGAGATTTTGAGACTATATGAAGACCCTGTTGTTGTGTGCATTCAAGTTGTTTCTGACTTAAGGTGATCCTAAGGTCATCCCTATCATGGAGTTTTCTGAGGCTAAGAGTGTGTGACTTGTCCAAGGTTATCCAGTGGGTTTCCTTGGTGGGGCTTCAAACCTTATTCTTCAAAGTCCTAGTCCAAAGTCCTAGTCAGATGCTCCTCATAGGGCATGGTTTCCAGACCTATCTATGGCATGAAAGCAGGACAGTAAAGAACACCGATTGGGGGGAAAAATAACTCATCAGAAATATACTGTTTTGAAGAGAGCTCTATGGACACCACAGACAGCTAAAAAGATAAATAAATGGGTTTTGAAGCAAATCAATTCCGAACTCACACTAGAAGAGAAGATGATTATAGAGAGCCTGTTGTATTTTGGCCATATAATGAGACAATATGACTCACTGGGAAAGGTTATAATTCTTAGTAAAGTGGAAGGCTGTAGAAAACGATGGAAAATGCACTTCAGGTATATACATTTTATGGAAGAAGTCATGCATTTACAAGACTTGTACAAGGTATTTGTTGACCTGATGGTTTTTGGTTTGGAAGTCTTTCATCCATAGGGTTCCCATAAATGGAAGTCAACTTAATGGCAAATAACAACAAAGAACAGGCCGGGAAAGAAAGAGAAGTTGTACGAATGAGACCCTAGAGTGGATTCACTCTATGTGAAATGTTCCTCTTCCACTGTACAAAGCCATAGGCTTAAATCTGTAAGATTCAGTGGCAGAGTTTTCTAAAGGTGTCTTATTTACAGGGAAGTCAACTTGGCAGAAAATGACAACAAACCATACCACATGTAATGTCTACTACACTGCAGAGGAAAACACAGGCACCTGGGTGCCAGCAGAAGTTCATATCTAGTGAGTTGGTACGGCTGGACCAGGAGCTCCAACTCTATTTGTTTTGTATTAAAGGTTTGCTTGCAGCCCAAGATTTCAGGGACTCTGCAGATAGATGGCTTCCTTTCATTGCAGTCATAGGGCAAGTCACCTGTCCATCATCGTTAAGTTTTGGTCCCGCCCCTTGCTCAGGGCAATTGGGAAGGGAGCCATTTTTAAGTTAGTCTCAGCAAGGAAAGCTAATGTACAGGATGTGTGCAAGCTTCCCCTGTATAAAAGCTTCAACCCTTAAGACTTTCCGGGGGGAAACAGTCTTAAGAGCATCCAAGACTTTCTGGGGGAGAACAGTCTTAAGAGTCTCCAAAGATTTCCAGGGAAACAGCCCTAAAGCCCAAAGAGCTCCAGCTGGAGAACATCTAAGCCTTTACTGGTAGGTCCACTCGGCGTTCGAGAAGCAGTCCGACCCGGTAGCAGAGCCCACATCAGTAAGGGTTAGATTACAGTCAGCCTGAGAAAGAGTATGACTATGGATTTGTAGTGGAAAGAACTGCAGCCGCCAGGCTTCCGCCCAGCATCTCATAGCGTCAGCAGTTTCTTGAAGGATGTGCCTTTCTGCATTGGAGGCTCTTACCCAAACAGACAGCCAACTAACTAACTGCAATGTGCATGGAAGTGCTCTTTTATAAAAGGAAGGAACTCTTGGGGCCAGGCCTTTAGTGGTTAAAGCTTGTAAATTATATAAGTTAAATAGGGGACTTTCCTTTAAAGTAAAGAAGTTATTGAAGACAGTTGCCTGTCCTTCGTGGGCAAGTTTAGGAAGCTACCAGTTGCATAAAAGCCTGGAATCATTTGTTTAACTTTCTGAAGACAAGAGACGTTTCTGTTTGATTGTTCATTAATAAAATACTTTGTTATACTTCACAAGCCATCTAAAGACTATTTGTGGTGGAAAACCTCTGAGAACTTCTCCTTGGGCCCCCTGTGTTCCCGCTGGGCAAAGGTTGCACGTCCTGTTCTAAAGGAAATTCTTTACAGGCCCAGCGCGCGACAGAACATCTAGTCTGTGGAATAACCAGGAGGCAGACTTGATCTCTGAGGCCCCTTCCACACAGCTGTATAAAATCCACATTGACTGGATTAAATGGCAGCATGGATTCAGATAATCCAGTTCAAAGCAGATATTATGTGGATTATCTGCCTTGATATTATGTGATATATGGCTGTGTGGAAGGACTCCTAACAGGATGGTTATAGGAAAACTATACCTTCCTTGCATGGCTTAGGATACACTTAGCTCATTTCCTAAGTGTATCCTAAGCCATATGCTTAATATGGTTTATGATACACTTAGGAAATGGGCGAGTAGCTCTTTCAACAAGGAAAGTATAGTTTTTCTATAACCAATAAAGTTCCATGCCAATATAATCCTAAATTCTGCAACAAGACCAGAGAAGTTTTCACATCTCATATAAATGATTAAAACTTTTACACAAACTCCTGACTTTCCCTCAAGCCTAGAAGGACTATGGTGTATTTTGTTTTTGAAAGATGAACATCCCAGGACATAAATTTTGCAACCACAGCCCTCTATTCTATCTCTTTGTATTTCTCCCCTGGGGAAAAAAACACACTCTTCCAAAGCAGAGGTGGAAATGTGCTTCTCCACAACCCAAATATAAGGATGTTATTTCACCAAAACCTTTAGGCACACAAAAGGAGCTGTCTGTATGGGAGAGCACCTTCAGGATCTATACCTTTAAGGCATTGACGTATTTAAAAAGTATCCCTAGGGCACCATGTTTTTCCAGGCTTGCTGTATCTACACATATTTCAACAGTGGTTTAAATGTTGGATTATAACTCTGGAGACTAGATTTTGAATCCCTGTTTGGCCATGGAAACCAACCGGCGACCTTGAGTAAATCACACTCAGCCTCAGAGAAAGGAAAATTCACCTCTGAACAAATCTTGCCGAGAGAATATCACATTAGGATTGCATTATTTATTTATTTAGAACTTTTCTCACCTCCAACAAGGGACTCAGGCCGGTTTACAACAGAGGAATTCATACACAATAGTTTAAAACAAAACACATTAAAATACAATCATATAATTACATAAGGCCAAGTCGTCACTATTCATCCCCATCCATCCGTGTGGTCAAGAGTTATTGACTCACTCATCAAATGCCAGATTCCAGAGCCAGGTTTTCTCCAACTTTCTAAAGATCAGGAGGGAAGGGCAGTTCTAATCTCCAATGAGAGAGAGTTCCAGAGCCGAGGGGCCACCACCGAGAAGGCCCTTTCCCTCGTCCCCACCAGACGCGATTGCAAGGGTGGTGGGACCGAGAGCAGGGCCCCTCCAGAAGATCTTAACAACCTTGATGGTTCGTAGGGGAGAATCCATTCGGACAGGTAAACTGGGCCGGAGTCATTTAGGGCTTTATTTGCTCGGAAGCTAAGCGGCCAGTGGAGCTGGCGCAACAGAGGAGTAGTATGCTCCCTGTACCCCGCTCCTGTTAGTAATCTGGCTGCTGCCTGTTGGACTAATTGCAGTTTCCGGGCAGTCTTCAGAGGCAACCCCATGTAAAGAGCATTGCAGTAGTCTATATAGGATGTAACCAGAGCGTGGACCACCATGGCCAAGTCAGACTTCCCAAGTCAGGTCACTGTTAAGTTGGAAATGACTTCAACGTCTACCAACACCACCACCACAACAACAAACTATAGGACAAACCTGGGCCCCTACACTTGCAAATACTAAAATGAATAGCCTGGAAGTATTGGGGTTGGGCTGACAGGCAAGCAAACAGACTGGAAGAGGCAGCTTGGCCAGAATGCACGCAATGCACTGTTTAGGTTGAGATGCTGTCAAGCCCAGCCTAGACGTTTTATTGGCTTCTTCTGTCACTGTGGCATCTTTCACACCACACAATTAGAGTGCTTTGATCCCACTTTCAACATCCTTTGGAAACCAAATTTGGTGAGGCAGTAGAGTTTTCTGGCTGGGAATTCCAAAGGTCCTCCGCTAAACAGCAAATCCCAGGATTCCATTGGGTATTTCTATAGTTGTTAAAATGGAATCATAGCATTACAGTTGTGTAGTGTGAAAAGTTCCTTGGTATTGGCTAAACTGGACCTGAAGAGCAACAGAATTCATGCTAAAATTCCTTTTGCCCCAACAAGACTAGGTCCTGATGCCAGGAAATCCAATGCAAGCCCCACTGATGGTAAAACTAGCTGGCCATAAAGCATGTGTACATCAGTGCTGAGCTCCAACCCATCTGCTATATGGCAAATTGGGCTATTTTAATAACAACAACAACAACAACAACAATTTATTTGTATTGTCAAAGACTTTCATGGCTGGAATCACTGGCTTGTTGTAGGTTTTTCAGGCTATATGGCCATGTGTTAGAAGCATTCTCTCCTGACGTTTCACCTGCATCTATGCCAAGCATCCTCAGAGGTTGTACCTCACAACCTCTGAGGATGATTGCCATAGATGCAGGCGAAACGTTAGGAGATAATGTTTCTAAAACATGGTCATATAGCCCAAAAAACCTACAACCCAATAATTTATTTATTTATTTATATTCCACTCGATCTCCCCGGAGGGACTCGGGGCGGATTCCAAACATAAAAGGCAAACATTCAGTGCCTGAATACAACAACAATACATCCATGCTAACAAAATTTAAACAACCCAACATATAAACACGAATTATGACTTCACAAATTCAATAAAAAACATAGTCTGTCATAACAGACATAAGACTGAACATTGAATAGAAACAACAATTTACCAGTTCCTTGGGGAAAATCATTGCTCAAGATATCTATTGAGCTGGTAGGGCGATTATTCACATAATCTGTTACAGTAGTGTCTTGCTTATCCAACCTTTGCTCATCCAATGCTATGTATCATCCAATGCAGTCTGCTTTCCACCCGGATTCACAGCTGTTTCAATACATTGTGATGTTTGGTGCTAAATTTGTAAAAACAGTAATTACTACATAATGTTACCATGTATTGAACTACGTTTTCTGTCAATTTGTTGTAAAACATGATGTTTTGGTGCTTAATTTGTAAAATCATAATGTAATTTGCTGTTTAATAGGCTTTTCTTCAATCCCTCCTTATTATCCAACACTTTTGCTTATGCAATGTTATGCCAGCCTCTTTATGTTGGATAAGTGAGACTCTACTGTATTATTTCCACTAACTTTATTGAGATACTGGGTTGTTGTAGGTTTTTTGGGCTATATGGCCATGTTCTAGAGGCATTTTCTCCTGACATTTTGCCTGCATCTATGGCAAGCATCCTCAGAGGTAGTTCCTATTGGAACTAGGAAAATGTGTGTATATATCTTTGGAATGACCAGGGTGGGGCAAAGGACTCTTGTCTGCTGGAGCTAGGTGTGAATGTTTCAACTGGCCTGGCAGTGCCTGGGGCAATCTTTTGTTGAGAGGTGATTATGTGTGCCAACTTATTGAGATAGCCAGCATAGTGCTTTGATTGAGCATGGGACTACAATTGTAGAAACAGGATTCAATATCTCACTTTGCCATGGAAACTCATTGGGTGACCTTCACTGAGTCATAGACTCTCTGCCCCAGAAATGGGGCTACAAAGTTGAATCCACGACATGTGAGTGTGGAAAAGAACAAACGACAGACCACCTACTACAATACAGCCTGAGCCCTGCCACATGCACAATGGAGGGCCTTCTTATAGCAACACCAGAGGCACTCTGAGTGGCCAGCTACTAGTCAAAGGACATTTGATATAAAGCCAAGTTTGCACACTTTGGGTTTTTTAAAAATACAATACAACTATTTGGTTCACTCCTGACACTATAAATAGCCTCAGAAAACCCCATGTTATGGTCACCCTAGTAATAACTTGAAGGCACACAACAACCACCCCTTTATTCAATCTGATGTGCTCCAACAACCACATGAGAAATGTTTCCAAGTCCAACTGGAAAGCGGGGAAACCAGTTTGCATTGACCTCCAGTGACTCTTCATAGACTACTATAGAGGTATTTCCCATCAACTGCTACCTGGAGATGCAGGAGGTTGACATGGAGACCTTATGCAAAACCACAGCATGGGAAACTACTGGGTGTGATATTCTGGAATTTGAAATCCCCAAATAGCAACTTTCCCACATTCCATGCAAATCACATCCTTCTATGGTCTCCTTTGATGAATTAACTTCTAACAGAAGGTCCCAAAGTTTGGAGTTGATTTTCTGCATGCAAACACAGGCTCTGACACTGATCTAAAAGTCCCTCACACTCTCAGATTACACCGCCTTCCTCTGATAAATTATACACACCTTTTAAGCCTGTTAACCCAAACGAGAAACAACTTGTAAGACCGAAACAACTTGTAAGAAGGCTCTTTTAAGCAACACATCTCACATATGTAACAGAAACCAGATATGGATTAGTCATCTGCGGTACAGGGCTCCAATGCGTTCACACAGAGAGAAATATACACACACAACCCTCACAGAGAAGAGGGCAGCACACTCATACCTATGCAAGGCACTGGATAAAGTGGAAGAACAGGTACTGCTGGTCGATGTGAGAAAAATAATTTTGGCATTTTTCCAGCAAAAGACAAAAAGAGAGAGAAAGATACCATAATTGCTATGGATGAGAAGAACAAGTAAAATTCTAGAGGGCAAACTTTCAATTTACACTGTATCATCACCAGTTTCTTTCTAGGTCAGGAAAAAAGAGAGAGAGAAAGAGAGAGGCTTGTAAGTCACAAGGTCAGGAGAAAAGTCAGCCCAAGTTCAAGTTCACTCCGAGCTATTAAACTGATGACTGAAACACCTTTCCTTTCCCTCTCATCTATTTGTCTGGCTATCTCGTTGTTGCTGTGAGCCTTCAAGGATATTCCAACTTGTAGTGATCCGGAAGCAAGCTTTGTACATGGGGAAGGTTGGCTTTGTATTTCTCTGAAGCTGAGAAAATGTAGAATACTAGAGAAGAGAATGCAGATACGCAGATATCTGCATTAGATATGTAGATGATACCACTTTGATGACTGAAAGCAAGGAAGAGCTGAGGAGCCTTCTAATCAAGGTAAAAGAAGAAAGTGTAAAAGCTGGGTTGCAGTTAAACATTTTAAAAAAACCAAGATTATGGCAACCGGATTGATTAATAACTGGCAAATAGAGGAAGAAAACATGGAGGCAGTGAAAGACTTTGTATTTCTAGGTGCAAAGATGACTGCAGACGCAGACTGCAGCCAGGAAATCAGAAGACGTTTCCTTCTTGGGAGGAAAGCAATGACCAATCTCGATAAAATAGTGAAGAGTAGAGACATCGCACTGGCAAAAAAAGATCCACATAGTAAAAGCAATGGTATTCCCTGTAGTAACCTACGGATGTGAGAACTGGACCATAAGGAAGGTTGAGTGAAGGAAGATAGATGCTTTTGAACTGAGGTGTTGGAGGAAAATTCTGAGAGTGCCTTGGACTGCAAGAAGACCCAACCAGTCCATAGTTCAGGAAATAAAGCCCGACTGCTCACTGGAGGGAAGGAGATTAGAGGCAAAGATGAAGTACTTTGACCACATCATGAGAAGACAGGAAAGCTTGGAGAAGACAATGATGCTGGGGAAAATGGAAGGAAAAAGGAAGAGGGGCCGACCAAAGGCAAGATGGATGAATGGGATCCTTGAAGTGACTGGCTTGACTTAGAAGGAGCTGGGGGCGGTGATGGCCAGCAGGGAGCTCTGGCATGGGCTGGTCCATGATGTCATGAAGAGTTGCTTATCCAACTTTCTGCCAGCGTGTTTATGTTGGATAAGCGAGACTCTACTGTATATTATTTTTACCAAAGTCTACTTTATTTTGTTTCTTGAGTGCATAATATAAAACAAGCCACCTGCGCTCCTTCTATTTTTATCGGTTATATGCTAATCTTTGCAATGCTTTTGATACAAAAACAAATAAATAAATAATATAAAACAAGATATTTTATGGAAAAGTAGATATATTTTTGGACACTGAAAAACACTTCTGAAGAACTGCTACTTTTTATGCACTGGCATCTTCTCTGTTTCCTAACAGATAAGAGACAATAGGTTATTCAGTCTAACAACTGAAGCCAATTGCCTTGCATAATTGCATTTAAAATCATAGAATCATACAGTTGAAAGAAACCTCACGGGCCATCCAGTCCAACCCCCTGCCAAGAAGCAGGAAAATCACATTCAAAGCATCCCTGACAGATGGCCATCCAGCCTCTGTTTAAAAGCTTCCAAAGAAATAGCCTCCACCACACTTTGGGGCAGAGAGTTCCACTGCTGAATGGCTCTCACAGTCAGGAAGTTCTTCCTCATGTTCAGATGGAATCTCCTTTCTTGTACTTTGAAGCCATTGTTCTGCATCCTAGTCTCCAAGGAAGCAGAAAACAAGTTTGCTCCCTCCTCCCTATGATATTCATCTCACATATTTATACATGGCTATCAGGTCTCCTCTCAGCCTTCTCTTCTTCAGGCTAAATATACCCAGCTCTTTAAGCCACTCCTCATAGAGCTTGTTCTCAAGACCCTTGATCATTTTAGTCACCCTCCTCTGGACACATTCCAGCTTGTCAATATCTCTCTTGAATTGTGGTGCCCAGAATTGGACACAATATTCCAGGTGTGGTCTAACCAAGGCAGAATAGAGGGGTAGCATGACTTTCCTGGATCAGGTGAGAATATCTCTCACCTGGAAATGACCCACTAAAACTGGAGGTCCTGAAATCTAGCAACCTTGGTGGATTATCTACCGTATTGTTCAGTCCAAGCTGAAGAACTTACCTCACCCTATTATGCTTGCTTGAAATTTACAACTGCCACTGTGTTTATGAGTGGAAATTTGAAATATTCTTTTCCAGACCCAGACATGAGGAAGATATCAACGGTCTCTTTTCTCTTCCTCCCATGTTTGTTATTGCTCAAGCTGTTCCTCAAGAAACGCTCCCCTTGAGTTCCATGGAGTCTCATCCTAAGCAACCTATGTATAACTCGGTCACATAAAAGGCCCACGTTGCTTGATAAACCAGTTTGATCAGCCCCTTGAAACCTGTTCAAAAAGGGCTTCTTAAAAGGTTTCTCAAAGCTTTTTATTGCAGGGTTTAATGCAAAAATTGCTGACTTAAATGATAACAGTACAAACAGAGACGTACCATGAGACTCCCCAAACACACCCAAAGGCCCTATGCAGGCGGACTGGTTTCCTACACTCGTTCCCATTTTAGTAAGAGGCTGATCTCCATATGTCCCGTCCCAACAACAAGAAAACCATGACCCTATTTGCCCATACTTCATCAGATGTTCCCCTGTACAAGAGAAGCTTCCTTGGCCATAAAGGTCAAAGGTATGAATACTCACCTATCCAGGCACATAGAAAACCAATTTTGGCCCAGTCTTAACTTCCAATTCCAAAAATAAAATACCCCCAATATAGATTAAAATAACATGCCACAGGAATAGCTCGACTAGAACTGTTTCCTTTGAAATGCTATATTTTTCTCTAGCACTTCATTTGTTTTGATTTGTTCTTTACTTAGAATCATAAAATCCTAGAGCTGGAAGATACCTCATGGGCCATCCAGTCCAACCCCATTCTGCCAAGAAGCAGGAAAATCACATTCAAAGCACCCCTGACAGATGGCCATCCAGCCTCTGTTTTAAAGCCCCCAAAGAAGGAGCCTCCACCACACACCAAAGTAGAGAGTTCCACTGCTGAACAGCTCTCACAGTCAGGAAGGTCTTCCTAATGTTCAGGTGGAATCTCCTTTCCTGTAGTTTGAAGCCATTGTTCCATTGCATCCTAGTCTCCGGGGCATCAGAAAACAAGCTTGCTCCCTCCTCCCTATGACTTCCCCTCACCTCTTGATGCATGGCCCTCATCGTGTCTCCTCTCAGCCTTTTCTTCTGCAGGCTAAACATACCCAGCTCTTTAAGCCGCTCCTCATAGGGATTGTTCCCCAGACCCTTGATTATTTTAGTCACCCTTCTCTGGACACAGGGGCGGCTCAACCATTACGCAAAGTAAACCTTTGCAGTATAGATTTTGCCCAGGGGCGCTCTTGAGGCGCTCTTGGAGGAAAATAGACCTTGACATTTGCGAGTTGTAGTTACTGGGATGTATAGTTCACCTACAATCAAAGAGCATTCTGAACTCCACCAATGATGGAATTGAACCAAATATGGCGCACAGAACGCCCACGACGAACAGAAAATATATATCAGTGATTGGTTGGGGGCGCCAAAATACTGTTTGCTTACCATTGAAAATTTCCTAGGGCCGCCTCTGTCTGGACACATTCCAGCTTATCAACATCTCCCTTCAATTGGTTGCCCAGAACTGGACACAGTATTTACTAAAGCAATCCCAAAACAAACTTCTAAAAAATCATGAAGCCTCTAGGTCAGGTATGGGCAGACTTGGGCCCTCCAGGTGTTTTGGACTTCAACTCCCATAAATCCTAACAGCCTCGGGCAAGCATGTAGCCGGGGGGGGGGTGGGGCTTGAGGCGCTACAGCCCCCCCCCCGAAATTCTCATGATGGTTCGCGAAAAGGCCTTACTGGTGCATTATTTAAACTGTTGTGTTTATTCATATCATGATCTGATCACCATGCACAATACATTCCATATGCATGGGGGTATTGGGGTAATGATACAAAAGGTTTGCTAGGCTAGACCCTCTTTCACTCAGACTCAGCCCCCCCCCCAAAACTCAGCCCCAGAACCCTCCCCCCCTGAAAAAAGCTCACCCCCCCCCCCCCCGAATCAAAATCCTGGCCTCGGGCCTTTTCCTTTTCCCCCTAAGCCGTTTTTAGGAATTATGGGAGTTGAAGTCCAAAACACCTGGAGGGCCCATGTTTGTCCATGCGTGCTACAGGTTATGCCACTTCCATAGTTGTTGTTTATTTAAGACTAGCTTGGGGACCCGGCGTTGCCCGGGTTATTAGAGAAAGTGGGTAATGGCGGTTCTGTATGCCAAGTTTGGTCTTCATTGGTCTTTGGATAACAGCTGCATTATTTTCAGGAAGTGAGTGAAGGTACTTGAAATCCCATCATCCATGGTCCACCCTCCTACAAACAGCAGCAGGATATAGAGTGGGTCATGGGGGCTCTGTGTGCCAAGTTTGGTCTTTATCAGTCATTAGATGAGGGTGGCAGTGGTGTCAGTAAGTGAGTGAAGGTACTGCAAGTCCCATCACCCAAAGTCCATCCCCTTTCAAACTGCAGCAGGACGTAAAGTGGGTCATGGGGGCTCTGTGTGCTAAGTTTGGTCTTGATCAGTCATTGGATGAGGATCACAGCAGTCTCAGAACATGGGTGAAGGTACTGCAAGTCCCATAATCCATAGTCTCCCTCAAACATCACCAGAATGTTGAGTTGGCCATGGGGGCTCTCTGTGCCAAGTTTGGTCTTTCTTGGTATTTGGATGAGTGTCACTGTGGTTTCAGGAAGTGAGTGAAGGTACTGCAAGTCCCATCATCCATTGTCCGTCCTCCTCCAAACAGCACCAGGATGTAGAGTCGCTCACGGGGGCTCTGTGTGCCAAGTTTGGTCTTGATTGGTCATTACATGAGGGTTGCACCAGTCTTGGGAAGTGAGTGGAGGTACTTGAAGTCCCATCATCCATAGTCTGTTCTCTCCCAAACCTCACCAGAATGTTGAGTTGGCCATGGGGGCTCTGTGTGCCAAGTTTGGTCTTCATCAGTCATTGGATGAGGGTCTCAGTGGTTTCACTGAGTGAAGGTACTCTAAGTCCCATTGTCCATGGTGCATCATCCTCCAAACTGTACCAGGATGTAGAGTGCATCATGGAGACCCGGTGTGCCAAGTTTGGTCCTTATCGGAAATTGGATGATGTTTTGCAGTGGTCTCAGGAATTGAGCGAAGGTACTGCAAGTCCCAAAATCCATGCACGATCCACAGTCAAACCTCACCAGGGCATAAAGTGGGTCATGAGAGGTCTATGTGCCAAGTTTGGTGTTGTTCAGTCATTGTTGAGGGTTGCAGTCTCGGAAAGCGAGTAGAGGTACTTCAAGTCCCATCATCCATGGCATGCCCTACTCCAAACCGTATTAGGATGTAGAATGGGTCATGGGGGCTCTGTGTGCCAAGTTTGGTTTTGTTTGGACATTAGATGAAGGTTGCAGCAGTCTTGGGAAGGGAGTGGAGGTACTTCAAGTCCCACCATCCATGGTCTGTCCTCCTGAAAGTGCACCAGGATGTAGAGTGGGTCATGGAGACTCTGCTTGCCAAGTTTGGTCTTGATCAGTCATTGGCGAGGGTCGCAGTGATCTCAGGAAGTGAGTGAAATGATTGCAAGTCCCATCATCCATTGCCAAATTCTTCCAAACTGCACCAGGATGTAGAGTGGGTCATGCAGGCTCTCAGTGTAAATTGTGGTCCTGATCCATCATTGTTGGCAGTTGTAATGGTCTTAGGAAGGGAGTTTAGGTATTGTAAGTCCCATCGTCCATGGTGCATCCTCCTTCAAACTGCACCTGGATGTAGAGTGCGTCATGGAGACTCAGTGTGCAATTTTGGTCTTTATCGGTAATTGCATGAGGGTTGCAGTGGTCTCAAGAATTGAGCAAAGGTACTGCAAGTCCCATAATCCACGGTCCATCCCCGACCAAACCACACCAGGACATACAGTGGGTCATGAGAGGTCTATGTGCGAAGTTTGGTCCTGATTAGTCATTGGATGAGGTTAACAGCGGTCTTAGAATGTGAGTGGTGTTACTGCAAGTCCCATCATCCATGGTTCATCCTCCTCCAAACTGCAGTAGGATGTCGAGTGCGTGATGGGGGCTCTGTGTGCCTATTTCGGTCTGTATTGGGAGTGTTCTGACCCAGCCCCCGGCCTTTCCTTTCCTCTCTTTGTCATCTCGGAATGTTGGAAATGAGGCTGGCCAATCAGAGACCATATGCAAATTTCCTTCTGTCATGCCCCGTTTCTGCCATGAACCCTCTTCTCCACCAGGGGGTCCTATTGAAGCTGGCCAATCAGAGACCATATGCAAATAGCACCACTGCGGCAGCCAATCCGAATGTTGGAACTTTCAGGCTGGCCAATCAGAACGCTGCCACATACCCCTTCCGCCCTTCCGCCCTCCGCCCTTCCTCTGTCCGATACAAACAAACACTCTTCTTTATTATATACTAGCTTGGGGACCCGGCGCTGCCCGGGTTATTAGAGAAAGCGGGTAATGGTGGTTCTGTATGCCAAGTTTGGTCTTTATTGGTCATTGGATAATGACTGCATTGTTTTCAGGAAGTGAGTGAAGGTACTTGGTCCCATCATCCATGGTCCACCCTCCTCCAAACAGCAGCAGGATATAGAGTGGGTCATGGGGGCTCTGTGTGCTAAGTTTGGTCTTTATAAGTCATTGGATGAGGGTGGCAGTGGTTTCAGTAAGTGAGTAAAGGTACTGCAAGTCCCATCATCCAAAGTCCATCCCCCTTCAAACTGCAGCAGGATGTAGAGTGGGTCATGGAGGCTCTGTGTGCTAAGTTTGGTCTTGATCAGTCATTGGATTAGGGTCTCAGTGGTCTCAGAAAGTGAGTGACGTTACTGCAAGTCCCATTATCCATCTCCAAAATTTTCCAAATGACCCCAGGACGTAAAGTGGGTCATGAGAGGTCTATGTGCCAAGTTTGGTCTTGATCAGTCATTGGATGAGGTTCGCAGAGGTCTCAGAATGTGAGTGAAGGTACTGGAAGTCACATCATCCATTGTCCGTCCTCCTCCAAAACTGCAGCAGGATGTAGAGTGGGTCATGGGGGCTCTGTGTGCCAAGTTTGGTCTTGATCGGACATTAGATGAGTTTTGCAGTATTCTTGGGGAGTGGAGGTACTTGAAGTCCCATCATCCATGGTCTGTCGTCCTCCAAACTGCTCCAGGATGTAGAGTGTGTCATGGAGACTCAGTGTACCAAGATTGGTCTTTATTGGTAATTAGATGAGGGTGCAGAGGTCTCAAAAATTGAGCAAAGGTACTGCAAGTCCCATAATCCATGGTCCATCCCCGGTCAAACCACACCAGGGCGTAAAGTGGGTCATGAGAGGTCTACATTGGAAGAAGAGGGAAGGTGGCTGCCTCTTTTGGGGCCTAGCTGGGAGAAGGCAACCCTAGAAGGCCTGCAAGGACTTGGCAAAAGGGTCAAAGGCGGCTGGGGTGAGGAGGCTTTGGGGGCCAGAAATGTTCAGAAGCAGAAAAAGGCATCATTAAAAAGACAATTATTGTTTTTCTCTGCTTTCATTGGAATAATGTAGTGCCTTACCTTGTAGAAGGACAATGCTTTTTCAGATCACCCAGACAGAAGCTGCCTTCTTTGACACAATGTAGAAGAGGGAAGGTGGCTGCCTCTTTTGCGGCCTAGCTGGGAGAAGGCAACCTAGCAGGCCTGCAAGGACTTAGCAGAAGGCCAATCAGAAACCATATGCAAATTTCCCTCTCTCGTGTCCCTGCTTCTGTCATTAACCCTCTTTGCCACCAGGGGGCCCTGTTGAGGTTGGCCAATCAGAAACCATATGCAAATTTCCTTTCTGTGCTCAGCCACTTGAGAATCTTGGAACTTTCAGGCTGGCCAATCAGAGACCATATGCAAATAGTACCAGAGTGGCAGCCAATCGGAAAGCTGCCACATATTCCTCCCTCCATCCTCCCTACGTCTGCCCTCCGTCGCATACAAACTTTGACTTTTATTATATACTAGCTTGGGGACCCGGCGTTGCCCGGGTTATTAGAGAAAGTGGGTAATGGCGGTTCTGTATGCCAAGTTTGGTCTTTATTGGTCTTCGGATAACGGCTGCATTATTTTCAGGAAGCGAGTGAAGGTAGTTGAAGTCCCATCATCCATGGCCCATCCTCCTACAAACAGCAGCAGGATATAGAGTGGGTCATGGGGGCTCTGTGTGCCAAGTTTGGTCTTTATCAGTCATTAGATGAGGGTGGCAGTGGTGTCAGTAAGTGAGTGAAGGTAGTGCAAGTCCCATCATCCAAAGTCCATCCCCCTTCAAACTGCAGCAGGATGTAGAGTGGATCATGGGGCTCTGTGTGCCAAGTGTGGTCTTGATTGGTCATTAGAAGAGGTTTGCAGCAATCTTCGGAAGGGAGTGGAGGTACTTGAAGTCCCATCATCCATGGTCTGTCCTCCTCCAAACTGCACCAGGATGTAGAGTGGGTCATTGGAGCTCCATGTGCCAAATGTAGTCTTGATTAGTCATTGGCGAGGGTCTCAGTGGTCTCAGGAAGTGAGCAAAGATACTGCAAGTCCCATCATCCATCTCCAAAGTGTTCCAAACAACACCAGGACGTAACATGGGTCATGAGAGGTCTATGTGCCAAGTTGGGTCTTGATCCGTCATTGGATGAGGTTTGCAGAGGTCTCAGAATGTGAGTGAAGGTACTGGAAGTTCCATCATCCATGGTCCACCCTTCTCCAAAACTGCAGCAGGATGTAGAGTGGGTCATGGGGGCTCCGTGTGCCAACTTTGGTTTTGATTGATCATTAGATGAGTTTTGCAGCAGTCTTGGGTAGTGTAGGTACTTGAAGTCCCATCTTCCATGGTCTGTCGTCCTCCAAACTGCTCCAGGATGTAGAGTGGGTCATTGAAGCTCCATGTGCCAAGTTTAGTCTTGATGAGTCATTGGCGAGGGTCTCAGTGGTCTCAGGAAGTGAGTGAAGTGACTGCAAGTCCCATCATCCATTGTTAAATTCTTCCAAACCGCACCAGGATGTAGAGTGGGTCATGCTAGGTCTCTGCGTAAATCGTGATCCTGATCCATCATCGTTGGCAGTTGTAATGGTCTTAGGAAGGGAGTGCAGGTATTGCAAGCCCCATCGTCCATGGTGCATCCTCCTTCAAACTGCACCTGGATGTAGAGTGCGTCATGGAGACTCAGTGTGCCAAGTTTGGTATTTATCGGTAATTGGATGAGGGTTGCAGTGGTGTGAAGAATTGAGCAATGGTACTGCAAGTCCCATAATCCACGGTCCATCCCCAGCCAAACCACACCAGGACGTAAAGTGGGCCATGAGAGGTCTCTGTGCGAAGTTTGGTCCTGATCAGTCATTGGATAAGGTTAACAGCGATCTCAGAATGTGAGTGGTGGTACTGCAAGTCCCATCATCCATGGTTCATCCTCCTCCAAACTGCAGTAGGATGTCGAGTGGGTGATGGGGGCTCTGTGTGCCTATTTCGGTCTGTATTGGGAGTGTTCTGACTCAGCCCCCTTTGGCCTTTCCTTTCCTCTCTTTCTCATCTCGGAATGTTGGGTTTGAGGCTGGCCAATCAGAGACCATATGCAAATTTCCTTCTGTCATGCCCCGTTTCTGCCATGAACCCTCTTCTCCACCAGGGGCTCCTATTGAAGCTGCCCAATCAGAGACCATATGCAAATAGCACCACAGCGGCAGCCAATCCGAATGTTGGAACTTTCAGGCTGGCCAATCAAAAAGCTGCCACATATTCCTCCCTCCATCCTCCCTACGTCTGCCCTCCGTCGCATACAAACTTTGACTTTTATTATATATATAGATATAGACTAGCTTGGGGACCCGGCGCTGCCCGGGTTATTTTAAAAGGGTATTGTTTGTTTTTGGATTAGAGAAAGGAATTGTATATCAAGGTTGGTCTTTATCAGTTATTTATATGGCTCGCAGTGGTCTCAGGAAGTTAGTGAAGGTACTGTGAGTCCTATCGTCTGTGGTCCATCATCCTCCAAACTGCACCAGGATGGAGAGAGGGTCATGGAGGCTCTGTGTGCTAAGTTTGGTCTTGATCAGTCATTGGATGAGGGTCACAGCAGTCTCAGAAAATGAGTTAAGGTACTGCAAGTCCCATCATCCATAGTCTCCCTCTACATCACCAGAATGTTGAGTTGGCCATGGGGGCTCTCTGTGCCAAGTTTGGTCTTTATTGGTATTTGGATGAATGTCACGGTGGTTTCAGGAAGTGAGTGAAGGTACTGCAAGTCCCATCATCCATTGTCCATCCTCCTCCAAACAGCACCAGGATGTAGAGTCTCTCATGGGGGCTCTGTGTGCCAAGTTTGGTCTTGATTGGTCATTAGATGAGGGTTGCAGCAGTCTTGGGAAGTGAGTGGAGGTACTTGAAATCCCATCATCCATAGTCTGTTCTCCCCAAACCTCACCAGAATGTTGAGTTGGCCATGGGGGTTCTGTGTGCCAAGTTTGGTCTTCATCAGTCATTGGATGAGGGTCTCAGTAGTTTCACTAAGTGAGCGAAGGAATTGCAAGTCCCACCGTACATGGTGCATCATCCTCCAAACCACACCAGGATGTAGAGTGCATCATGGAGACCCAGTGTGCCAAGTTTGGTCCTTATCGAAAATTGGATGATGGTTGCAGTGGTCTCAGGAATTGAGCGAAGAGACTGCAAGTCCCATAATCCATGCTCGATCCACAGTCAAACCACACCATGGCGTAAAGTGGGTAATGAGAGGTCTATGTGCCAAGTTTGGTGTTGTTCAGTCATTGTTGAGGGTCGCAGCAGTCTCGGAAAGCGAGTAGAGGTACTTCAAGTCCCATCATCCATGGTATTCCCTACTCCAAAACGCAGTAGGATGTAGAGTGGGTCATGGGAGCTCTGTGTGCCAAGTTTGGTTTTGTTCGGACATTAGATGAGGGTTGCAGCAGTCTTGGGAAGAGAGTGGAGGTACTTGAAGTCCTATCATCCATGGTCTGTCCTCCTCGAAAGTACACCAGGATGTAGAGTGGGTCATGGGGACTCTGTGTGCCAAGTTTGGTCTTGATCAGTCATTGGCAAGGGTCTCAGTGGTCTCAGGAAGTGAGTGAAGTGACTGCAAGTCCCATCATCCATTGTCAAATTCTTCCAAACCACACCAGGATGTAGAGTGGGTTATGTGGGCTCTCTGTGTAAATTGTGGTCCTGATCCATCATTGTTGGCAGTTATAATGGTTTTAGGAAGGGAGTGCAGGTATTGCAAGTCCCATCGTCCATGGTGCATCTTCCTCCAAGTTGCACCAGGACGTAAAGTGGGTCATGAGAGGTCTATGTGCCAAGTTTGGTCCTGATCAGTCATTGGATGAGGTTAACAGCGGTCTCAGAATGTGAGTGATGGTACTGCAAGTCCCATCATCCATGGTTGCAGTAGGATGTCGAGTCGGTCTTGCAGGCTCTGTGTGCCAAATGTGGTCTGTATTGGTAATTGCCTGACCCAGCCCCCTCTGGCCTTTTTCCTTTCCTCTCTTTGTCATCTCGGAATCTTGGAATTGAGGCTGGCCAATCAGAGACCTTATGCAAATTTCCTTCTCATGTCCCCGCTTCTGTCATAAACTCTTTTCTCCACCAGGGGCTCCTCTTGAAGCTGGCCAATCAGAGACCATATGCAAATAGCACCGCTGCCCAGCCAATCGAAATCTTGGAATTTTCTCATGTCCCCGTTTCTGTCATGAACTCTTTTCTCCACCAGGGGCTCCTCTTGAAGCTGGCCAATCAGAGACCATATGCAAATAGCACCGCTGCCCAGCCAATCGGAATCTTTGAACTTTCAGGCTGGCCAATCAGAGACCACAGTGGCAGCCAATCAGAAAGCGAGCACATACACCGCCACACTTTTGTCCTCAACATACAAGTTTTGACTTTTATTATATACTAGCTTGGGGACCCGGCGTTGCCCGGGTTATTAGAGAAAGTGGGTAATGGCGGTTCTGTATGCCAAGTTTGGTCTTTATTGGTCTTTGGATAACGGGTGCATTGTTTTCAGGAAGTGAGTGAAGGTACTTGAAGTCCCATCATCCATGGCCCATCCTCCTACAAACAGCAGCAGGATATAGAGTGGGTCATGGGGGCTCTGTGTGCCACGTTTGGTCTTTATCACTCATTAGATGAGGGTGGCAGTGGTGTCAGTAAGTGAGTGAAGGTACTGCAAGTCCCATCATCCAAAGTCCATCCCCTTTCAAACTGCAGCAGGATGTAGAGTGGATCATGGGGGCTCTGTGTGCCAAGTGTGGTCTTGATTGGTCATTAGAAGAGGGTTGCAGCAATCTTCGGAAGGGAGTGGAGGTACTTGAAGTCCCATCATCCATGGTCTGTCCTCCTCCAAACTGCACCAGGATGTAGAGTGGGTCATTGAAGCTCCATGTGCCAAGTGTAGTCTTGATTAGTCATTGGCGAGGGTCTCAGTGGTTTCAGGAAGTGAGCAAAGGTACTGCAAGTCCCATCATCCATCTCCAAAGTTTTCCAAACAACACCAGGACGTAACGTGGGTCATGAGAGGTCTATGTGCCAAGTTTGATCTTGATCCGTCATTGGATGAGGTTTGCAGAGGTCTCAGAATGTGAGTGAAGGTACTGGAAGTTCCATCATCCATGGTCCACCCTTCTCCAAAACTGCACCTGAATGTAGAGTGCGTCATGGAGACTCAGTGTGCCAAGTTTGGTATTTATTGGAATTTGGATTAGGGTTGCAGTGGTCTGATGAATAGAGCAATGGTACTGCAAGTCCCATAATCCATGGTCCATCCCCGGCCAAACCACACCAGGACGTAAAGTGGGCCATGAGAGGTCTATGTGCGAAGTTTGGTCCTGATCAGTCATTGGATAAGGTTAACAGCGGTCTCAGAATGTGAGTGGTGGTACTGCAAGTCCCATCATCCATGGTTCATCCTCCTCCAAACTGCAGTAGGATGTAGAGTGGGTGATGGAGGGCTCTGTGTGCCTATTTCGGTCTGTATTGGGAATGTTCTGACCCAGCCCCCGGCCTTTCCTTTCCTTTCTTTGTCATCTCGGAATGTTGGATTTGAGGCTGGCCAATCAGAGACCATATGCAAATTTCCTTCTCATGTCCCCGTTTTTGCCATGAACTCTTTTCTCCACCAGGGGCTCCTCTTGAAGCTGGCCAATCAGAGACCATATGCAAATAGCACCACAGTGGCAGCCAATCAGAACGCTGCCACATACACTTCTGCCCTCCACACTTCCTCTGTCCTATACAAACACTCTTCTTTATTATATACTAGCTTGGGGACCCGGCGCTGCCCGGGTTATTAGAGAAAGTGGGTAATGGCGGTTCTGTATGCCAAGTTTGGTCTTTATTGGTCATTGGATAACGGCTGCATTGTTTTCAGGAAGTGAGTGAAGGTACTTGAAGTCCCATCATCTATGGTCCACCCTCCTCCAAACAGCAGCAGGATATAGAGTGGATCATGGGGGCTCTGTGTGCCAAGTTTGGTCTTTATCAGTCATTAGATGATGGTGTCAGTGGTGTCAGTGAGTGAAGGTACTGCAAGTCCCATCATCCAAAGTCCATCCTCTTTAAAACTGCACCAGGATGTAGAGTGGGTCATTGGAGCTCGATGTGCCAAGTTTAGACTTGATTAGTCATTGGCGAGGGTCTCAGTGGTCTCAGGAAGTGAGCAAAGGTACTTCAAGTCCCATTATCCATCTCCAATTTTTTCCAAACAACACCAGGACCTAAAGTGGGTCATGAGAGGTCTATGTGCCAAGTTTGGTCTTGATCCGTCATTGGATGAGGTTTGCAGAGGTCTTAGAATGTGAGTGAAGGTACTGGAAGTTCCATCATCCATGGTCAACCCTCCTCCAAAACTGCAGCAGGATGTAGAGTGGGTCATGGGGGCTCTGTGTGCCAACTTTGGTCTTGATTGGTCATTAGATGAGATTGCAGCAGATTTTGGGGAGTGGAGGTACTTGAAGTCCCATCATCCATGATCTGTCCTCCTCCAAATGCACCAGGATGTAGAGTGGGTCACTGGAGCTCCATGTGCCAAGTTTAGTCTTGATTGGTCATTGGCGAGGGTCTCAGTGGTCTCAGGAAGTGAGTAAAGTGACTGCAGGTCCCATCATCCATTGTCAAATTCTTCCAAACCGCACCAGGATGTAGAGTGGGTCATGCTGGGTCTCTGTGTAAATTGTGGTCCTGATCCATCATTGTTGGCAGTTGTAATGGTCTTAGGAAGGGAGTGCAGGTATTGCAAGTCCCATCATCCATGGTGCACCCTCCTTCAAACTGCACCTGGATGTAGAGTGCGTCATGGTGTCTCCGTGTGCCAAGTTTGGTATTTATTGGTAATTGGATGAGGGTTGCAGTGGTCTGAAGAATTGAGCAATGGCACTGCAAGTCCCATAATCCACGGTCCATCCCCGGCCAAACCACACCAGGACGTAAAGTGGGTCATGAGAGGTCTATGTGCGAAGTTTGGTCCTGATCAGTCATTAGATGAGGTTAACAGTGGTCTCAGAATGTGAGTGATGGTACCCCAAGTCCCAACATCCATGGTTCATCCTCCAAACTGTAATAGGATGTAGAGTGGGTCATGGGGGCTCTGTGTGCCAAGTCTGGTGTGTATTGGTAATTTTCTGACCCAGCCCCCTCTGGCCTTTTCCTTTCTTCTCTTTGTCATCTCGGAATCTTGGAATTGAGGCTGGCCAATCAGAGACCATATGCAAATTTCCTTCTCATGTCCCCGTTTCTGTCATGAACTCTTTTCTCCACCAGGGGCTCCTATTGAAGCTGGCCAATCAGAGACCATATGCAAATAGCACCACAGCGGCAGCCAATCAGAACGCTGGCACATACTCCTCCCGCCACACTTTTGTCCTCCGCATACAAGTTTTGACTTTTATTATATACATAGATATAGATATAGATATAGATAGAGAGAAAGAGAAATATTTCATAAATCCAAATTTTCCATAATTCCATATTTATCTCCTTTCTCTTGTGCTTAGCTGCCTCTCTCTCCCGCACCCCTCCCTTAGGAACAGCTTAGCTATTTATTTTAATATCTACTGCCATCCATGCGGAACATATTTTTAATTGTATTTATCAGTTCCTTGTTCCCTTCTATGCCATTCACATAATCAACTGTTTTTTGCCAGTTCCTAATCCATACATCTTCATTACCCTCTATATTCTTTCCCATGCAAAATCAGACATCCTATAATCTACTGTATATTGTTTCTGCTTTCAGACTTTCCACTTTTGTATCTCTTCCCAACCCTACATTATTATTTCTTGTATAGCTTTAATAAGTGCTTTGTTAAAGATTCTGCTGGAGCATGCAAGGAATCAGTGAGTGAGTGTGTATGTCAACTGTAAAATAAGATGCATGAAGCTGATTGGTTGGGCAATGCCTGGGGAGCAAGCTGAACCTGGGACTTTTGAATACTGTTACGTTTTTGTTCAGACTAGAGCTATGCAGATGCTCAGAGAGATGAAGAAAAAAAGACTGATTTGCCTTTGGCTGCTGAAAGAAGGTTTCTCATATGGACAAAGAGATACCATTTTAAATCTCTCTAAAAGGCAATATGTGAGTTGGTGCAACTGACATATGTTGTTCTGAACCAAAAAGAGTAAACTACTTGTTCTTTGTATTGTCGAAGGCTTTCATGGCTGGAATCACTAGGTTCTTGTGGGTTTTTTTCGGGCTATAGAGCCATGTTCTAGAGGCATTTCTCCTGACGTTTCACCTGCATCTATGGCAAGCATCCTCAGAGGTAGTGAGGTCAGACCTCACTACCTCTGAGGATGCTTGCCATAGATGCAGGTGAAACGTCAGGAGAAATGCCTCTAGAACATGGCTCTATAGCCCGAAAAAACCCACAAGAACCTACTTGTTCTTTACTGTTCACCTGTGTGCTATATTTTCTTTCACTGGCAAGGCAGTATGTAGGCTGATCAAATGTGAACTACACGTGCTTTATTTTACATTACGCCACAGATTTTTCCTCCTTAGCTAGTTTTATATTTTTTATATTTTGTGTTATACATCTTTTATGATTCCAGATCAGATATTTCCCCATAGAATCATACAGTTGGAAGAGACCTCAGGAGCCATCCAGTCCAACCCCATTCTGCAAGAAGAAGGAAAATCTAATTCAAAACATCCCCAACAGATGGCCATCTGGCCTCTGTTTAAAAGCCTCCAAAGGACCCTCCACCACACTCGGGGGCAGAGAGTTCCACTGCTGAACAGCTCTCCCAGTTAGGAAGTATTTCCTAATGTTCAGGTGGAATCTCCTTACCTGTAGTTTGAAGCCATTGTTCCATTGCACCCTACTCTCCAGGGCAGCAGAAAACAAGCTTACACCTTCCTCCCTATGACTTCCCCTCACATATTTATACATGGCGCTCATCATGTCTCCTCTCAGCCTTCTCTTCTGCTTGCTAAACATGCTCAGCTCCTCATAGGACTTGTTCTCTAGACCCTTGATCATTTTACTCGCCCTCCTCTGGACACATTCCAACTTATCAACATCTCCCTTCAATTGTCGTGCCCAGAATTGAACACTGTGTGAGTCCAGGTGTGGTCTGAGCAAGGCAGAATAGAGGGCTAGCATGACTTCCCTGGATCTAGACACTTGATTCCTATTTATTCAGGCCAAAATCCCATTGACTTTTTAAACATTATTGGCTCATGTTTAACTTTTTGTCCATGGAGACGCCAAGATCTTTTTGACACGTACTGCTGTTGAGCCAGATGTCCTCCATTCAGTATCTTTGCAGTTCATTTTTTTCTGCTTACGTGGAGTATCTTGCATTTGTCTCTGTCGAACTTCATTTTATTAATTTTGGTCCATCAACTCTTTAATCTGTTTTGAATCCTGCTCCTGTCCTCTGGAGTATTGGCTATCCCTCCCAATTTGGTGTCATCTGCAAACTTGATGATCCTGCCTTCTAACCCTTCATCTAAGTCATTAATAAAGATGTTGAACAGGACCGGGACCAGGACAGAACCCTGCTTATGGCACTCCATTCAATATATTATTGAATTTTTTGGTGCTATTTCTGACCACATTTCTCTCTGGAGATATTTTCCGATGCAAGAAGGAAGAGATAGTTATGTGATCCTTCCTCTGAAACAGCATGACCAAGAGAAACATTAAGCACATTTGCAAGAACAGGTGTATGATGCTCTTAAAACAGGAATAATCCTGCCACTGATGATGGATTTTAGGAGCTGAAATCCAAAACCTCTGGAGGACTCAAGGCTTAGAAGTACTGCTTTAGGGATGATGGATGCGGAAGAAGGAGAAAGAGGAGAAAGCAGAGTTAGAGAAAGATGTAGAGGTGGAAAGTAAAGCAAAGAAGGAGAAGAGCACCCCAGCTACCTCAAGCAGAGGACAAGATTTGGCCCCATCCCCATTCCATTTACAGAAATCAGCTAAAATGACAGTAGAAAGTTACATTGTTGTTGTTGTTTTCTCCTTCTTCTTACCCGCCTCTTCCCATGTTTTTCAAGGTGAAAAACAACTACATATTAAGTTACAGCATACCCAATGAGTTCAAAACATACAACCCAGTCAAAACAACAGCTAAAAAGAACTTATAAATATTAAAATAGCAATCAATACATATTAAAACAACCAGTACATAATTTAAAATCTTAATAGGACTTCTGAAAGACAGTGATCTTTAATGCTGTTTTGAATTCAAGGCAATGTATTTAGCCATCAAAATTCTTCCAGCAGGTCATTCCACAAATTGCGGGTGGCTGAAGAAAATTTCATCTGGGTGACTATTATCAGCTGAGTCCTGACAGACCGGAGTAACTGAATTCTGGAAGACCAAGTGTCTGGCTGATTTAACAAGAGGAAGTGACCCATATGGGTAACCTGGACCCCCACCGTTTAGTACTAGTAATTGAACAGGTACTCCACCAGATGAGTTTAAGGGCCCTTCAACACAGCCCTATATCCCAGAGTATCAAGACAGAAAATCCCACAATATCTGACAGCCCTTCCACACAGCCCTGTATCCCAGAATATCAAGGCGGAAAATCCCACAATATCTGCTTTGAACCAGGTTATCTGAGTCCACACTGCCATATATTCCAGCTCAAAGCAGATAATGTGGAATTTTCTGTCTTGATATTCTGGAATACAGGGCTGGGTGGAAGGGCCCTGAGTGTGGACTCAGATAACCCAAGGCCCTTTATTCCAGAATATCAAACAGAAAATCCTGGATTAAGATAACCCAGTTCAAAGCAGATTGTTGTGGGATTTTCTGCCTTGATATCCTGGGATGTAGGGCTGTGTGGAAGGGCCCCCAGTTCAAAGCAGATATTGTGGGATTTTCTGCCTGGATGTTCTGGGATATATGGCTGTGTGGAAGGGCCCTAGGAAATCCAGAATAGGTTGTTGGCATTCATAGTTCTGTTCTTCAGTAGAGAGATACCACCAAGAAATCATAGAATCACCTCCAGTTGGAGGTCAGCTGTGACCAGCAGTGCTGTAGAATTTGAAGAGGCACGAATGGAGGGCAAAAGAGAGAAACGTGCCAAAAGGAAGGCGCATCAAGCCTGTCAGGATTTATTATGATATAATTGTGTGTTTTAAATGTAATTGTTGTATTACTAATATGGATGCCACTTCGAGTGTAATGCTATGCTGAAATGTTTATGTTGAGGCTGTGATTGAGTGACCTTAAGATAAGCTCTCTGCTGCTGAGAAAAATTAGGGAGTTAACTACTTGGAGCAGAAGAGCTAAGCATCTGCAAAAGAAATGTTTTGACTTTCAGTTTGCCTTGTCTCTGTTTCCTGTGTGTCGCTCACTGAAGATGGATGTACTTTTGCTCTGTGCTTAGTAAACTGAGTTTTCCTTGTAACCAGACGTCACCAGAGTCCATGATTTTATAGATCTGTATCTAGCTCTATAAAAGCTCTAGAGGTGGATCTAGCATTTGCTTCTGTCAAGTTGCGCCTTAGCTTGACAAAGCCAACCCTGAATGGGACCGCCTTCCACCTGGAAACCAATGCCCACACTGCGGGAGAAGATGCAGATCAAGAATAGGGCTCCACAGTCACCTACGGACCCACCACCAGTATACTGATCCTGGAAGACCATCCTGCTCGGACAACGAGGGATCACCTAAGCAAGTAAAGTAAGTATTTGGCTGTGTGGAAGGGACCCCGAAAAGAACGGCTTAAAAGAGGGCTCTCCCAGAATTTCCCACCTTAAGCAATGATCCTATTCTAAATTAAGGTTGGGTCAGCCCTCAGAAAGAGAAGAACAGAAAGAAACCTCAAGCACACTGGTTTTCAAAAACAACAATATGGAAAAGAAATATCAAGTAAGTTGGTGCCCAACATCATGAAGCACAAAGAGCACACTTAGTACTTTCTGAAATATCTGCAGGACCCAGCTTGCTGTTTTTCACTAAAGACATCAGTCTAGTGCTGTAAAATATAAATGTTTCTGTGAAATAATCCATCAAGTGGAGGCACCCACTTTTTCTGTCACCGCACCTGTACAGCCTACATGCATTTCATGCTATAGAGTGACATCTGTGTAATTGCATGGGTGTGCGCCACATCCTGCCCTCCTACGGCTCACAATGGCACAAAGGGCGGAATGTGCTCCTTCTGACAGCCAGGGCTCAGTTCCTCACCTAGGTAAAATGTCATGAGAAAAATCAGAGTTTCACTTTTCTTGCATGGCTCAGAATGCCATCGGCGCTCTGGTCCCATCCAGATTTAGTAGCAGGCTGTTTTTGAGACTCTCCAGGTATTCATGGACTCCTGTTCCCACTGTCCTCACTTGAACTGATGGGAACAGTAGGCCAGAACCCCTCCCCCCCCCCCCCCCCCCCACACACACACACACACCTTGGATTAAGGAATGAAACATTTCCTTGGGTAAGATTGCATTGTTAGTTGAGACGATATATATATGCATTGGTGCATGATTACATCTAGCACTAAAATTACCATTTACAGGGTCCATGCATAGGTCAATGAATTAATTGACTGTGTTTGGCATCCTGCTCATGAGTTACATTAATGTCTACCCCATTTACATCTTCATAACTCACCTTTTTTTATTGCTTTCTTCCTGCAATGGCCAAAAACCATTATAAACTCACTTTTGTATGCTATTTGTCTGAAACAAGGTCAGGAAGGTAATGAGGGTCTATGTATGTATTGCCAGACATATGATCATGTCATCATTTTCTAGGACCACCAAAACATCCCACGAGGTTGCCAATAATGTCTTAAAATGTATTTTATATTCACATTTCCTAATTTATTTATGTTCAAATGTATTTTTATTCACGCATGCATTTTTATCCTTCTTCCTGGTGACTAAAGCACATTGCTGTTCATTTTTCATATACAGTCAGCCTGCAACATTTGCAGGTTTAATTTTGCAGATTTGATTATTTGCAAGCTTGATTAATAAGGTTCTCGCTAGGAATATCTAGGTCAAATCACCAAATTTCAATACTCACAGTCACCATGTACAAACCACAGACTCTTACTTCCATCTATAATGTAAAAGTAGCTGTTGGTCTACCATATAGAGTCATTATAATAATTCCTAAGATAATACACTGAAGAATTAATAGAATTATAGAATCATAGAGTTCAAAGAGACCTCATGAGCCATTCAAGGGAATGGGGGATGGGGTTGACCTGGATTGCAGGTGAAAGCTGAGGAAGCTGTGGAAACGGAGGTGCCCACAACTGGTTCATCTAATTGAAGCCCTGCCAAATAAACAGTGGTACAAGAGCAAAGAGAAGAAGCTGTGTCATAGAATCATAGAGTTGGAAGAGGCCTCATGGGTCCTCCAGTCCAACCTCATTATGCCAAGAAACAGGAAATTCACATTCAAAGTACCCCCAACAGATGGCCATCCAGACTCTGCTTAAAAGAAGGAGCCCCCACCACACTCGGGGGAAGAGTTCCACTGACTGAGTTCAGGCTGACTGTAGTTTGAAGCCATTGTTCCATTGCGTCCTAGTTTCCAGGGCAGCAGAAAAAAAGCTTGCTCCCTCCTCCCTGTGACTTCTCCTCACATGTTTATTCATGGCCATTATGTATCCTCTCAGCATTCTCTTCTGAAGGCTAAACATGCCCAGCTCTTTGAGCCGCTCCTAATAGGGGTTGTTCTCCAGACCCTTCATCATTTTAGTTGCCTTTCTCTGGACGCATTTCACTTGTCAACATCTCCCTTTAATTGGGGTGCCCAGAATTGGACACAGTATTCCAGATGTGGTCTAACCAAGGCAGAATACAGAGGTAGACACCTACAAGGTCATGTGGCTGGCATGACTATATGGAGCACCGTCACCTTCCCCATGGAGTGGTACCTATTGATCTACTCACATTTGCATGTTTTCGAAATGCTAAGTTGGCAGAAGCTGGAGCTGACAGTGGAAGCTCACGCCGCTCCCCAGATTTGAACCTGTGATCTTTCGATCAACAAGCTCAGCAACTCAGTGGTTTAACTCACTGCGCCACCAAGAGCTCATATGACATTATAGATGGGGCCTTATTTACGCTTTGCCAGAGCTATCCAAAGTCCTGGATACTAGTTGGAGACTATTCAGCACCTTGGAGAGCTCTTTCAAATTCCTCTTTGATAAATGCAGTTTTATCCCTATCCTGCCCAGGGTTTTAACATTTTAACATTTTACCTCATACATCTGGCCCGCCCTCTGTGTTTCATTTTATTATGTTGATTTATATTATTTTATTGTTATTTTATTTTTTTTGTTGTAATTTATTTTCTTGTCTAATTTGTGTTTAATCATGTTGTATTGTTTTGGGCTTGGCCTCATGTTAGCCGCCCCGAGTACCCTTTGGGGAGATGGTGGTGGGTTATAAATAAATATTATTATTATTATTATTATTATTATTATTATTATTAAAATCAGTAGTCACTCCCTCAATGAATCAATCAATTTATTGTTGAAGGCTTTCATGGCCAGAATCACTGGGTTGTTGTAGGTTTTTTCGGGCTGTATGGCCATGGTCTAGAGGCATTCTCTCCTGACGTTTTGCCTGCATCTATGGCAAGCATCCTCAGAGGTAGTGAGGTCTGTTGGAACTAGGAAAAAGGGTTTATTATATATCTGTGGAATGACCAGGATGAGACAAAGGACTCTTGTCTGCTGGAGCTAGGTTTCCTCCACACAAGCATGTGGACAATTTCAACAGAAAAGAGGAAACCATGAAAATGAACAAAATCTGGCTACCAGTATTAAAAAAAACTCTAAAATTACAACAACACAACAACAGAGAGGAAACAAACAAGGACATCTAATAATCTCGCAACAAAAGTTTGCTCTAGGCACTGTCAAGCCATTATATGCTAATCAAGGCGGTCAGTTGAAACATTCACACCTAGCTCCAGAAGAAAAGAGTCCTTTGTCTCACCCTGGTCATTCCACAGGAATATAAACCCTTTTTCCTAGTTCCAACAGACCGCACTACCTCTGAGGATGCTTGCCATAGATGCAGGCAAAATGTCAGGAGAGAATGCCTCTAGACCATGGCCATATAGCCCGAAAAAACCTTCAACAACCCAATCAATCTATTGTTTGTTGGGAAAAGTCTGGGGATTTCTGAGACATTGCTTAGAGGTGATCGAGCAACTTTGTTCTGTCTGTTGCCAATAAAGCTCTCCTATCTTCTGTCCAATCTGTTCCTGGTCCCAAAAATGGAACTGACATTATAGTCACTAGCTGCCACTGGCTATAAAAGTCTTTGATGTGTTAGCTGCTATCAACTAGAAGTTATACCCTGGAGATCTGTACACTCATTATCCTTGGGAATTACGCTAATTTTGTGGGGTTGGAACACCATTTGCTGCACCATCTCAAGTGGCAAAATGTTTTGAGAAGGCTTTGCACAAACCCAAAGGGAAGATTGTGCCAAACAGATATCACACCATCCCAATTTCAGTTTTCTTAGGGAGAGAGAACACGAACGCTTATGGAACTTTCTAAAGTATTTATTTATTTATAGCTTTTCTTTTCTCCTCAGAGGCTGCAGCTCCAAATATATTTTATTTTGCTTATTTTACAGGCAGAGCATATAGAAATGTAGTAGCAGCTATTCCTATCAAGGAGAGAAGAGAATGGAGTGTTTTGACAAAGAACATGAGTTACTAAATTGCAGATACCATACAGAAACATTTTATTGCTGATCCTCTGGATGTAGGCCTAATATAAACACTTTATCTATTAATGTTTTATGAGAGGGGAAAAGTTTGCTTTCTGCTGCTCTAGAAATTAGGACATGAAGCAATGGATTCAAACCGCAGGAAAAAGGATTCCATCTAAACCAGTATTTCTCAACCTGTGAGTCCACAGATGTTTTGGCCTTCAACTCCCAGAAATCATAACAGCTGGTAAACTGGCTGGCATTTCTGGGAGTTGTAAGCCAAAACACTTAGGGACCCACAGGCTGAGAATCACTGATCTAAACATTAGGACAGTGGTTCTCAACCTGGGGTCCCCACATGTTTTTGGCCTTCAACTCCCAGAAGTCCTAACAGCTGGTAAACTGGCTGGGATTTCTGGGAGTTGTAGGGCAAAACACCTGGGGACCCACAGGTTGAGAACCACTGCATTAGGAAGAACTTCATGATGGTAATTGCTATCCTGCAATGGAATACACTGCCTGGGATCAACATCTCTGGAGGTTTTTAAGCAGAGGCTGGATGTCCACTTATCAGGAGTGCTTTCATTGTGTATTCCTGCAAGGGAGAAGGCTGAAGAAGAGAAGGCTGAAGAAGAGAAGGCTGAGAGGAGATATGATAGCCATGTATAAATATGTGAGAGGAAGCCACAGAGAGGAGAGAGCAAGCTTGTTTTCTGCTTCCTTGGAGACTAGGACGCGGAACAATGGCTTCAAACTACAAGAGAGGAGATTCCATCTGAACATGAGGAAGAACTTCCTGACTGTGAGAGCCATTCGGCAGTGGAACTCTCTGCCGCGGAGTGTGGTGGAGGCTCCTTCTTTGGAAGCTTTTAAGAAGAGGCTGGATGGCCATCTGTCAGGGGTGATTTGAATGCAATATTCCTGCTTCTTGGCAGGGGGTTGGACTGGATGGCCCATGAGGTCTCTTCCAACTCTTTGATTCTATGATTCTATGGAGAAGGTTGAACTAGATGGCCCTTTGTGGTATTTCCCAACTATAGATAAAGGTTTTCCTCTGCCATTAAGTCTAGTCATGTCCAACTCTGGGGAATGGTGCTCATCTCAATTTCTAAACTGAAGAGCCAGCATTGTCCATAGACACCTCCAAGGTCATGTGGCCAGCATGCCTGCATGGAGCACCGTTACCATTCCGCCTGAGTGGTACCTATTGATCTACTCACATTTGCATGTTTTCAAACTGCTAGGTTGGCAGAAGCTGGGGCTGCCAGCAGGAGCTCACGCCGCTCCCTGGATTTCAGCCTGCGACCTTTCGGTCAACAAGTTCAGCAGCTCAGCAGTGTAACCCACTGCACCACTGGGGGCTCCAACTATATGGTTCCATGATTCAAGTCATTTCAGATTTCTATGATTATTGCTGTCGTCATTATTATTATTATTTACTTTATTTATATCCCACCTTTCTCCCCTTAGGACTCAAGGCAGCTATGCCAAACAGTTGATTCAATCCCATGATTCGATAGTACTGAACCATGGCAGATAAAGTGGTGTCAACTTGCATTAAATCTGCAATGTAGATGGACCCTTAATAGGTATTTATAGTATTAGGTGTTTGACAGCTTGTATAACCCCTGCTGGAATATACTAATCCATATACAGTAGAGTCTCGCTTATCCAACCTTCACATATCCAATGTTCTGTATTATCCAACACCATCTGCCTCCTGCCCGAATCCACAGCTGTTTCAATACATTGCAGTTTTTTGGCACTAAATTGGTAAATACAGTAATTACTACATAGCATTACCATGTATTGAACTACTTTTACTGCTGATTTGTTGTTAAAAAATGATATTTAGGTGCTTAATTTGTAAAATCATAATGTAATTTGATGTTTAATAGGCTTTTCCTTAATCCCTCCTTATTATCCAACATTTTTGTTTATCCAACATTCTGCCAGCCCATTTATGTTGGATAAGCAAGACTCTACTGTATGTATGTATGTATGTATGTATGTATATATATATATATAGAGAGAGAGAGAGAGAGAGAGAAGAGTGGGTTCTGTAGTTTGCTCAAGTACTTGGAATATATTTTATTTATTTATTTATTTATTTATTTATTTCGAACACTTGTACCCTGCCCTTCTCAACCCCCTGGGGGACTCAGGGCGGCTTCCAATTTGATGCCACAATAAATATATAATAAAATACATAATAAAACAAGCAAGCAATTTTAAATAGTTAAAAACATTAACAATACAATTTAAATATTGTTATTGTCATTGTCCACTTAATTATCCGAAGGCCTGGTCCCACATCCAGGTTTTTCTATATGGATCAGAGATCTATCTGCCAGAGATCTCTGATCCAAATATAAGTACATGAGAAAACTACAGAACTTGGGATTCCTTAGTACATTGCCACAGAAATGAAACTGCTCCTATAATGGTAAAACCAAAGCAGTTTGGATAGAATTCTGGTGATAATGAGGATTGCTCCTGAATCCAGAAGGACAGTAGAGTATTGCTTATTGTCAAGGAAGACTCAAATTAATGTATAAATAACCCTGTGGGAAATACTGCAACGTGCTAATGACCAAACGGAAAATTCTGCAGTGAAAAGTACTCAAAAGCTGAGAAACACCCACAGAGCTCTGCAGTGTGGCTTTATCTGATGGCCGCACAAACGCTTTGCTGCACGGAACAAAGTTCCGGTGGAAACAATTACTGAGCAGCCTTCTGTGAAAGTCAGTGCAAACTAACCAAAATGGGTTGATTTCAAATTTTTGTTTTTATAGTTAATTATGCACTTTTCAACTGTGTTGAGGTTTTAGGGCACTTTTTAAAAGAGCTTTACATAGGGTCCATCTTATAAAGTTATTTATTTGGAAAAGAAGACATAGAACCCAATTATGGCCTTTTTTACTGGTTGATCATGGGAGTAGTAGTTCCAAAAAGTAATACAGTAGAGCAGTGTTTCTCAACCTGGGGGTCAGGACCCCTGGGGGGGGGGGGGGGGGAACGTGAGAGGGTGTCAGAGGGGTCGCCAAAAACTATTAGCAAATACAGTATTTTCTGTTGGTTATCTGGGTTCTGTGTGGAAAGTTAGGTCCAATTCTATTATTGGTGGGGTTCACAATGCTCTTTGATTGTAGGTGAACTATAAATCCCAGCAACTACAACTTCCAAATGTCAAGGTCTATTTTCCTCAAACTCCACCAGGGTTCACATTTGGGCATATTGAGTATTTGTTTCAAGTTTGGTCCAGATCCATCATTATTTGAGTCCACAGTGCTTTCTGGATGTAGATGAACTACAACTCCAAAACTCAAGGTCAATGCCCACCAAACCCTTCTAGTGTTTTCTGTTGGTCATGGGAGTCCTGTGTGCCAAGATTGCTTCAGTTGCATCATTGGTGGAGTTCAGAATGCTCTTTGATTGTAGATGAACTATAAATCCCTGCAACTACAACTCTCAAATGACAAAACCAATCCCTCTTCCCCCCCCCCCCCCCCACCCCACCAGTATTCAAATTTGGGCATATTGGGTATTTGTGAATGAAAAGACATCCTGCATATCACAGTTACATTACGATTCATAACAGTAGCAAAATTACAGTTATGTAGTAACAATGAAAATAATTTTATGGTTGGGGGTCACCACAACATGAAGAACTGTATTAAGGGATCGCGACATTAGGAAGGTTGAGAACCACTGCAGTAAAGTCTTGCTTATCCAACCTTCACTCATCCAACGTTCTGTATTATCCAACGCAACGTGTCTCACACCCAGATCCACAGCTGTTTCAATACATTGCGATATTTTGGTGCTAAATTGGTAAATACAGTAATTACTACATAACGTTACTGTGTATTGAACTGCTTTTTCTGCTGATTTGTTGTAAAACATGATGTTTTGGTGCTTAATTTGTAAAATCATAACGTAATTTGCCATTTAATAAGCTTTTCCTTAATTCCTCCCATTTTATCCAACATTTTCACTTATCCAATGTTCTGCTCGCCCATTTATGTTGGATAAGCGAGAGTCTACTGTATCACCAAACTGTTTGTTGTTGTTGTTGTTGTTCATCTGTTCAGTTACTTCCGACTCTTTGTGACATCATGGGCCAGCCCACGCCAGAGCTCCCTGTTGGCTGTCACCACCCCCAGCTTCCTCAAGGTCAAGCCAGTCACTTCAAGCATACCATCCATCTATCTTGCCCTTGGTCAGCCCCTCTTCCTTTTTCCTTCCATTTTCCCCAGCATCATTGTCTTCTCTAAGCTTTCCTTTCTTCTCATGATGTGGCCAAACCGTAGCCATGTTTAAAGCTACAAATCACTTGCAGATCAAGAGCAGTCAATGGCACTTGCTCTCTAGACCATTGAGATTGCATTTATACTGTAGAATTAATGCAATTTGGTACCACTTTAACTGCCGTGGCACAATGCAAAAGGAATTGTAAGTCATAGTTTTACAAGAAAGATAAAGACCTTGGTCTTTATCCTTCTCTGCTAAAGGAGAGTTGGTGCCTCACCAAACTACAACTCCAAGGATTCTATAGCATTGAGCCATGGCAGTTAAAGTGGTGTCACACTACATTAATTCTACAATGTAGATGCTCTGCTATATACAACCAACTTCACTTTCTTAGTTGTCTCAAAAGTACTACAGATCCCTTTTCATGCTGATATTTCAAACTAACGCACCTGAGTCTTTGAATTCCAAATCAAAAGGGTAAATGAAGCATAAAAGATTGTTGTTGTTCATTCGTTCAGTCGTCTCCGACTCTTCGTGACCTCATGGACCAGCCCACGCCAGAGCTCCCGGTCGGCCGTTACCACCCCCAGCTCCCTCAAGGTCAGTCCAGTCACTTCAAGGATGCCATCCATCCATCTTGTCCTTGGTCGGCCCCTCTTCCTTTTGCCTTCCACTTTCCCCAGCACCATTGTCTTCTCTAGGCTTTCCTGTCTCCTCATGATGTGGCCAAAGTACTTCAACTTTGTCTCTAGTATCTTTCCCTCCAGTGAGCAGTCGGGCTTTATTTCCTGGAGGATGGACTGGTTGGATCTTCTCGCAGTCCAAGGCACTCTCAGAACTTTCCTCCAACACCACAGCTCAAAAGCATCGATCTTCCTTCGCTCAGCCTTCCCTAAGGTCCAGCTCTCACATCCGTAGGTGACTACAGGGAATACCATGGCTTTGACTAGGCGGATCTTTGTTGCCAGTCTGATGTCTCTACTCTTTACTATTTTATCGAGATTGGACATTGCTCTCCTCCCAAGAAGTAAGCGTCTTCTGATTTCCTGGCCACAGTCTGCATCTGCAGTCATCTTTGCACCTAGAAATACAAAGTCTGTCACGGCCTCCACGGTTTCTCCCTCTATTTTCCAGTTGTCAATCATTCTTGTTGCCATAATCTTGGTTTTTTTGACGTTTAGCTGCAACCCGGCTTTTGCGCTTTCTTCTTTCACCTTGATTAGAAGGCTCCTCAGCTCCTCCTCGCTTTCGGCCATCAGAGTGGTGTCATCTGCATATCTGAGGTTGTTAATGTTTCTTCCAGCAATTTTCACCCCAGCTTTGCATTCATCCAGCCCCACATATCGCATGATGTGTTCTGCATACAAGTTAAAAAGGTTGGGTGAGAGGATGCAGCCTTGCCGTACGCCTTTCCCAATCTTGAACCAGTCTGTTGTTCCATGGTCAGTTCTGACTGTTGCTACTTGGTCCTTGTACAGATTCCTCAGGAGAGAGACAAGGTGGCTTGGGATGCCCATCCCACTAAGAACTTGCCACAATTTATTATGATCCACACAGTCAAAGGCTTTAGAATAGTCAATGAAGCAGAAATAGATGTTTTTCTGAAACTCCCTGCCTTTCTCCATTATCCAGCGGATATTGGCAATTTGGTCTCTCGTTCCTCTGCCTTTTCTAAACCCAGCTTGAACATCTGGCAACTCTCGCTCCATGTATTGCTGGAGTCTTCCTTGCAGGATCTTGAGCATTACCTTACTGGCATGAGAAATAAGGGCCACTGTACGGAAGTTTGAGCAGTCTTTTGCATTTCCCTTTTTTGCTATGGGGATATAAGTTGATTTTTTCCAGTCTGATGGCCATTCTTGTGTTTTCCATATTTGCTGGCAAATGGCATGCATCACCTTGACAGCATCATCTTTTAAGATTTTAAACAGTTCAGCTGGGATCCCGTCGTCTCCTGCTGCCTTGTTGTTAGCAATGCTTCTTAAGGCCCATTCAACCTCACTCCTCAGGATGTCTGGTTCTAACTCATTCACCACACCGTCAAAACTATCCTCGATATTATTATCCTTCCTATACAGATCTTCTGTATAGTCTCGCCACCTTCTCTTGATCTCTTCAGCTTCTGTTAGGTCCCTGCCATCTTTGTTTCTTATCATACCAATTTTTGCCTGAAATTTACCTCCAATGTTTCTAATTTTCTGGAAGAGGTCTCTTGTCCTTCCTATTCTGTTGTCTTCTTCCACTTCCATGCATTGCTTATTTAAAAATAGTTCCTTATCTCTTCTGGCTAACCTCTGGAATTGCGCATTTAACTGGGCATATCTCCCCTTATCCCTGTTTCCTTTTGCTTTCCTCCTTTCTTGGGCTACTTCCAGTGTCTCAGCAGACAACCATTTTGCCTTCTTGGTTTTCTTTTTCTTTGGGACGTACTTTGTTGCTGCCTCCTGAACAATGTCTCGGACTTCTGTCCACAGTTCTTCTGGGACTCTGTTTACTAAATCTAGTCCTTCAAATCTGTTCTTCACTTCCACTGTATATTCGCTAGGAATGTTAGTGAGATCATATCTAACTGGTCTGTGTATTTTCCCTGATCTCTTTAGTTTTATTCTAAATTGGGCAATAAGAAGTTCGTGATCTGAGCTACAGTCAGCCCCAGGTCTTGTTTTCACCGACTGGATGGATGTCCGCCACCTTTGGCTGCAAAGGATGTAGTCAATCTGATTTCGGTGTTGACCGTCTGGAGAGGTCCATGTGTAAAGCCGTCTTTTAGGTTGTTGGAAGAGAGTATTCGTTATACACAGCGAGTTTTCCTGGCAAAATTCTATCAGCCTGCGTCCCGCTTCATTTTGTTCTCCCAGACCATGCTTGCCTGTGATCCCTGTTGTCATTTGACTTCCCACCTTGGCATTCCAGTCTCCTGTAATGAAAATAATGTCTCTTTTTGGTGTATTATCCAGTAGGTCCTGCAGATCCTCATAGAACTGATCTACTTCTGCTTCTTCAGCAGCTGTGGTTGGGGCATATATTTGGATCACTGTAATGTTGAAAGGCTTTCCTTGCACTCGAATTGAGATCATTCTGTCATTTTTTGGGTTGTATCCAAGCACCGCTTTAGCGAATTTCTTATTAATTATGAAGGCTACTCCATTTCTTCGATGTTCCTCTTCTCCGCAGTAGTAGATCTGGTGGTCATCTGATGTGAAGTGGCCCATTCCAGTCCATTTCAGTTCGCTGACCCCCAGAATGTCTATCTTTAGTCTTGACATCTCACCAATAACAACATCCAATTTGCCCTGGCTCATAGATCTTACATTCCAGGTTCCTATGGTGTGTTGATCTTTAGAGCATCGGATTCGTCGTTCGCCTCCAGTACCGTCGGCCGCTAGCCTTCCTTTCGGCTTTGAGCTAGCTGCGTCATCACATCTGGGGCTAATTGAACTTATCCTCTGCTCCTCCCCAGTAGCATTTTGGCCATCTTCCGACCTGGGAGTCCCATCTTCCAATGGCATACCGACATATCTCTGGTTGTACTGGTCCATTTAGTTTTCTTGGCAAGGATACTGGAGTGGTTTGCCATTGCCTTCTCCAGGGATCACACTTGGTCTGACCTCTCTGCCACAACCGTCCCGTCTTGGGTGTCCCTTCACGGTTTCGCTCATGACATCATTGAGGTGCTCAAGCTCCAGCGCCCCGACAAGGCGGTGATCCTTTGCTGGAGATAAAAGATTGAGCGTGAGGATTTTCCAAATGCCACTATTCAAGTTCTGAGATCGGAAAACCACATGAATAGTATTCCACTGTGCCAAAATGTATGTTGCGTTTGCACCTGCCTATACAGGCAAAGGTCTGCCAGGAAAATGTCAAATCAGCCAGACTTTTAACATGCCCCCTCTGGCACCTAGACAAGATAATTATTACAGCTATAGCATGATTGTAGACTGATGTCTGCTTCTCTATAGTCTCGTTTTTGCTTTGGTTTTTTAATATATTTTTTAAAAAGCAAGGAGCTCTGTTGCGGCCAGACAGGTTTATCAAATCTTTGTGGTTCTGCATTGTGGAACCTTCTGGGAGGAAGCTATTCCCAGATTTAGAACAATATCTTCTCCTGGTTCTTCTTCTTGTATTAATAGTTACATAATACTTCATTGAGGCAATGCTCTAAAGTTAGTTATGTGCGTTGTCAGAACTGTCTGTTCCTTTGAGTAGCCATCTCCCTGTATGAGTTATGGACCTGGGTGCGTCTCCAAATTGGAAGGAGGCAACCCAAAGCAGAAGCAAGTTGCCTTAGAGTAGATCAGACCAGCTCAGTATCTTCTATTGATATGAACAGTGTGATTTGGCAGCTTAAAAGCTAATGCCATTTTAGGCTGCCACAATGGAGTGTCAATCAGGCATGGGCAAACTTTGGTTCTCCGGGTGTTTGGGGTTTCAACTACTAGAAATCCCAGCAAGCTTACCCATTTGGGAGTTGTGAGAGTTGAAGTCCAAAACACCCAGAGGGCCAAAGTTTGCCCATGCCTGGCTCCAGATCGAGGGAAGTCAGAGTCCCACTGTATTCTGCTTTGGTCAAACCTGAGTTGGAATAATACGGTGTCCAGTTCTGGCCTACAACATTCAAGACGGATATAGATAAGCTAGAAGGGCAACCAAAATGATAAAAAGTCTGGAAGCCAAAGCTTATGTGGAGCAGCTTAGCAAGCTATGTTTAGCCTGGAGAAGAAAAGGTTTAAATGTGTACAAAAGCAATATTTAAATATTTGAAAGGATGTCATATTGTGGAGGAAGCAGGCTTGTTTCTTCAAGCCAGTAGTTCCCAACCTTTGGACCTCCAGATGGTTTGGACTTCAACTTCCAGAAATCCCAGCCAGTTTACGAACTGTTAGGAAGGAACTATGGGAGCTGAAGTCCAAAACACCTGGAGGCCCAAAGGTTGGGCGCCATTGCTTTAAGCAGAGGCTGGATGGCCCTCTGTCAGGGGTGCTTTGATTCCTGCACGGCAGAATGGACTTGGACTGGGTGGCCCTTGTGGTCTCTTCCAATGCCATGAGTGTAATGAGGGATGAAAAACCTTTCTATACCCATGTGTTTTGGACTTCAGCTCCTATCAGTCCTAGGCAGCATTGTTAATAGTTAGGGAATGTGGTGTTTGTAGTGCAAACCATCTGGAGATCAAAATATTTCCAGTCCACGGATGTTAACTCTGTAGTTTCAAGCATGAGTCACTTCCAGTTCTACAAGGAGATGTCCAAACTTTCTACATGTGCAGCTGATAAGAGATTGAACATCTCTTATCTGGAATTCCAAAATTCTCCAAAATCCCTCACTTTCCACACAGGTGGCCAAGATAGCGATACATTTGCTTTCTTATGTTACAATGTACACAAACTTCATTCCATGCACAAATTATTTAAAACATTGTATACATTTACTTTCAGGATGTTTATAAGGTGTATATGAACATTAATGAATTTGATGTTTAGATTTGGGAGTCTTCTCCATATACTTTGTGGACATATATGCAAATACAAGGATTCCAATTCTGAAAGACTATGAAACTTCTGGTCCCAAGCATTTCAGTTAAGGGATAGTCATTCTATACTACCATGACCCTTTTCAGTGATTCATAAAGAGATGCATCAGACAGCTAATTACAGAGTGAATACACACAGTCCATATAGAAAAAGGAATCTAGCAAACTTATCCAATCCCTTAATCAAGCCAGATTCAAAAGGGGCATGGCCAAAGTAATTAAATTATAAAGAGACATTGCAGTTGGCCGCCTCTTTGAACAGGGAATTTGGGCTACTTTTGCTCAACTATTTACATGTGGCACCTTGGTACCTAGTTTGTTATTAGTTTTATTTCAATCCACATTTTAAGCAATGCCACACTGTGAATTAATTGTTGCAGTGAAAGAGTAATATGGTCTTAAAATGACATTTCCATATGTTTTTATTACAGGGTTTTGCATACTGGCTTCTGAGGACAGTGTGTCCTGTTTTAATAGGTAAATAAACAAGTAAATAAAATCAACAGCATACAAACACAAAGTTTATATTAAAATAGAAATCATGGCATGCATTGATATCATTTTCCATTGTTTTACTAGTGTGACTGAGAGTATAAAAACAGCTTTGCAGAAGGATATACAGACTACTAGATCAGGAGGTAAAAACAGGTTCTGCAATGCAACAGGACTGCTCCCACACTGTATTCAGGCACCATAAATTTTCTATGTGCTTTGCCCTTAGAGCCGTTGCTCTCCAGAAGTTATGGGATTGCAATCCCTATTAAGTTGCTCCTCAATGGGGTCTGCATGATGGGAGCTGCAGTCCAGAATACAACCACATCTGACCAGGACATGTAGCCCAATCAGCCTATGAATCAAAACAGTCTTCTTATCTTCAAACCATCCCTTTCTCCATGCCACGTGACTATCTCCATGAGTCACGTGTGAACAACCCAATTTGTCGATCTGGTGCAATCCAGACCAACCAGCTTCACACACATCCCTAATGTACACGAAGGCTTAACTTTTTTATCTGCTGTTTACTACCCTCATGGAGACAGTGATGAGAAGAAGTGATAAGAGGCAAGGTTGCTCCTTCAACTTCAAATGTCACAATAAACCACAGACACTTCTATACCAAAGAGAGCTAAGGGGCCAATGAGGAGGGATGCAGGCAGGCAACAAGCCTCTAACAACTCAAAGGAAAATAGTTTTCCTTATTTATCTGACCCATTGGAATTATATTTGTTGAAAGTGAAAAAGCATCAGCATATTCCCAAAAGCCATCCAGGCTTTAAATGTTAAGGTAAAGGTTTTCCCTAGACATTAAGTCTAGCCATGTCCAACTTTGGGGGGTGATGCTCATCTCCATTTCTAAGCCAGCGTTGTCCCAAAGAACTCAAGAATGGAAAACGGAATGTTGGTGGACAGAAAAAGAGATTTTAAAAATGGGCTTAAAGCCAACCTCAAAAACTGTGGCATAGATACTGAGAACTGAGAAGCCCTGGCCCTTGAGTGCTCTAACTGGAGGTCAGCTGTGACCAGCGGTGCTGTAGAATTTGAAGAGGCACGAATGGAGGGTGAAAGGGGAAATGTACCAAGAGGAAGACACGTCAAGCCAACCCTGACCAGGACCACCTTCTATTTGGAAACTGATGTCCTCACTGTGAGAGAACATGCGAATCAAGAATAGGGCCCCACAGTCACCTACGGACTCACAGCCAAGACACAATACCTGGAAGATAATCATCCTCGAGCTATGAAGGATCGCTTAAGTAAGTAAGTAAGTAAGTGCCCATAGATGCATCCAAGGTCATGACTGCATGGAGTGCCGTTACCTTCCTGCCTGAGCGGTACCTATTGATCTACTCACATTTGCATGTTTTTGAAATGCTAAGTTGGCAGAAGCTGGGGCTAACAATGTGAGCGCACCCTGCTCCCTGAATCTGAACTGCCAGCATTTCAGTCAGCAAGTTCAGCAGTTTAACCCACTGCACCACTGGGGGGGGGGGGGGGCGGTGGCAAAATATCCAGGTTTATGCACTGGTTAATATTCTGAAAGAAGAGGGTGCCATAATTAATATCTTAAATCAGCAGTCTCCAGTGAGCAAACTTTATGACTTTGTACCTTCATGTCCCTTAAATAAGGTACATGCCTTAGTGACATCTCATCTGGATGAATATTCTGTAGTTGGGGCTGCTCTCAAAGGGTGTGCACAAACTCCCACTGGCACAATGAGCTGCATCCAAAGCTCTAACTACTATCTTCAGACAGAGCAAGTAATTACTACACTGGAGGGGGATGATGGCAATTGTAGTCCAATCTATTTGGGAAGTGCGAAGTTCAAGAGAGAAGTGCTTTCTCCGATTAAAAAAGATATTTTAAACTTGCACATTCATGAAGATCCTATGCTCATAAGACCAGGAGGGCTGTCTGTACACAGGCCCATAGCCAGAAAAAAAATTGGGAGGGGTTGAAACTTTTTCTCCCCTGAGATGACTTTTCAGGTCAGTGTCTCCTGATCTGGCACAAGAGCTCAACAAGGCCCTGAAATTACCATCATTGTGCAAAGGTTCTTCATAGGTCATTGGTCCTGAATCATAGCTCCCTCTTCAAGCCAGTTCTTTTCGGCCACAAAGGGTAATAGTTTCCATAACTGGATGACATTTCTTTCTGTTTTCTTCTGCTTTCTTCTTATTTCCTTTATCATCAAGACGTTTTCCACTGTGAATTAGCAAGAAGTTTTCAACCAAGCACAAGTTGTTCTGGTGGCACACTGTTTTTTGGTGTCTATTGAAAACTGCCATTGCATTTTCCCATCACACAAATGGTTTAGCAACCAATGTACCAAGCTTCTGATGACCACCTTTACTCCCAACTTCTTCTCAAAACACTACACTATCCTTACAGAGTGAGCCTTGCAGGTGAAATGAGAAGGCAAACCAGGAAAATCTGCTGAACCATTTGGGTGGAAATCTTGGATGTCTCTTCTAATCCACAGGAAATACATATCCTGGCAATGGAGTTTGTAGATTTTGGACTAAATGAGCTTTCACTTGGTCATCAGAAATAGTCTTGTTCATAAAGTCCAGTGAAATATGCAAAGGAAGAAAAAATGAAATGTAAAGATACAGAATGGGGGACGATACCTAGCTTGACAGCAGTAGGTGTGAAAAGAATCTTGGAGTCCTTGTGGACAACAGGTTAAACATGAGCCAACAATGTAACATGGCAGCTAAAAAAAAACCAATGGGATTTTGGCCTGCATAAATAGGAGTCTAGTGTCTAGATCCAGGGAAGTCATGCTACCCCTCTACTTTGCTTTGGTCAGACCACACCTGGAATATTGTGTCCAATTCTGGGCACCACAATTCAAGAGAGATATTGACTCTAAGCTGAAATGTGTCCAGAGGAGGGTGACTAAAATGATCAAAGGTCTGGAGAATAAGCCCTATGAGGAGTGGCTTAAAGAGCTGGGTATGTTTAGCCTGCAGAAGGGAAGGCTGAGAGGAGAAATGATGGCTATGTATAAAGATGTGAGGGGAAGTCATAGGGAGGAGGGAGCAAGCTTTCTTTCTTTTGCTCTGGAGACTAGGACGTGGAACAATGGGTTCAAACTACAGGAAAGGAGATTCCACCTGAACATGAGGAAGGACTTCCTGAATGTGAGAACTGTTCAGCAGTGGAACTCTCTGCCTCAAAGTGTGGTGAAAGCTCCTTCTTTGGAGGCTTTTAAACAGATGCTGGATGGCCATCTGTTGGGGGTGCTTTGAATGCAATTTTCCTGCTTCTTGGCAGAATGGGATTGGACTAGTTGGCCCACAAGGTCTCTTCCAACTCTAGGATTCTATGACACAGCTTCTTCTCTTTGCTCCTGTACCATTGTTTGTTTGGAAGGGCTTGGATTAGACGAACCAGTGGTAGAAACTTCAGTTTCCACAGTTTCCTCAGTTTTCACCTGCAATCCAGGTCAACCCAATCCTCCCCATCCCACACCTTAGGCCTTGCCTGCAAGCTACCATATTTTGGCATCTTCCACTATGTCAGCTATTGCAATGCAAATTGCTAGAAATGATAGTGTGAATAATCAAAATTTGGTTGAGATAGTGCTTGCTTCTTCTGGAGAGACTCTAGTTTTTGCTTCTCTTATTTTTGACATGGAGATTTGGTTGACCAGTTAAAATTCATGAGTAAACCAAGTTTTTTTGACCTGAAATTTTTTTGAAGTGGTTTGAACTCCTAAACTGCCCCCTTGGCTACGGGGTTGACATTATTTTTCTTGGAGAACAAGCTGTGTGCACCCCGGTGTCCCTTGTTTAGCGTCTCACTGCCACACCTAAGACTACTGTGTGACCATAACTTGGTGATGCAAAAGCTGTATAAACTACAAAAAGAGAGAGGGGGGGGATGAATAAGGCTGCATGTAGCTCATCCTTGCTTTAAATAAACAAGTTTTCCAAACTTTATAGTAGGGTCAGCGCTTCTCTTCTACTGCCTCCAAGGATAATTGTTCTCCATTTGAGCAGTTTATATTTGAAGGCTATGATTTATGGCTCGCTCCTCCTGTAAAAGCATATTTTTTGCCACTAAAGATTCAGTGTACACAAGGATGCATATAACCACTGCTTGGCTTCATATTTTACTGCAATGGAAACTTTGGTCCTCCAATTGTTTGGGACATCAACTCTCAGGCTGGATCTATACTGCTCTATATCCCAGGATCCGACCCCAGATTATCTGCTTTGAAATGGATTATATGAGCAGCATTTGTAGTTAGCTGCACGGAGCCCAATTACTGGAGGAAAGCCAAAATATAAAAGAATAAAATAAAACAAATCTTAGAACTGAATGGGACCATTGGTTCTAGTTATATCATCCTTGTTTTAAATTGAAAGCTGCATTGAGTCCTAAATTGGGGGAAAGGTGGAGAGTAACAATCTAACCTCTGTTTAAAGACTTCTGATGAAGAAAGGTTCACTATTTTGCAAGGTATTTTAGTCTACTGTCATATAACCCTTAAAAGAGACCTATTGGATGAAAACTAATCCAGTATACCGGCTGTTAGGAATTGTGGAAGTCCAAAACACCTGGAGAGCCGAAGTTTGCCCTTGCCTGCCCTAAAGGCACTAGGTCCAGATTGATCTTGGAAGCTAAGCAGGATCAGCCTTGGATAGAATAATAGAATCATAGAATCAAAGAGTTGGAAGAGACCTCATGGGCCATCCAGTCCAACTCCCTGCCAAGAAGCAGGAATATTGCATTCAAATCACCCCTGACAGATGGCCATCCAGCCCCTGTTTAAAAGCTTCCAAAGAAGGAGCCTCCACCACACTCCGGGGCAGAGAGTTCCACTGCTGAATGGCTCTCACAGTCAGGAAGTTCTTCCTCATGTTCAGATGGAATCTCCTCTCTTGTAGTTTGAAGACATTGTTTCGCGTCCTTGTCTCCAAGGAAGCAGAAAACAAGCTTGCTCCCTCCTCCCTGTGGCTTCCTCTCACATATTTATACATGGCTATCATATCTCCTCTCAGCCTTCTCTTCTTCAGGTTAAACATGCCCAGCTCCTTAAGCCGCTCCTCATAGGGCTTGTTCTCCAGACCCTTGATCATTTTAGTCGCTCTCCTCTGGACACATTCCAGCTTGTCAATATCTCTCTTGCATTGTGGTGCCCAGAACTGGACACAATATTCCAAGTGTGGTCTAACCAAAGCAGAATAGAGGGGTAGCATTACTTCCTTAGATCTAGACACTATGCTCCTATTGATGCAGGCCAGAATCCCATTGGCTTTTTTTGCCGCCACATCACATTGTTGGCTCATGTTTAACTTGTTGTCCACAAGGACTCCAAGATCTTTTTCACACATACTGCTCTTGAGCCAGGCGTCCCCCATTCTGTATCTTTGCATTTCGTTTTTCCTGCCAAAGTGGAGTATCTTGCATTTGTCACTGTTGAACTTCATTTTGTTAGTTTTGGCCCATCTCTCTAATCTGTCAAGATCGTTTTGAATCCTGCTCCTGTCCTCTGGAGTATTGGCTATCCCTCCCAATTTGGTGTCATCTGCAAACTTGATGATCATGTTTTTTAACTCTTCATCTAAGTCATTAATAAAGATGTTGAACAGGACCGGACCCAGGACGGAACCCTGCGGCACTCCGCTCGTCACTTCTTTCCAGGATGAAGAGGAAGCATTAGTGAGCACCCTCTGGATTCGTCCATTTAACCAGTTCCAGATCCACCTCACCGTAGTTTTGCCTAGCCCACATTGGACTAGTTTCCTTGCCAGAAGGTCATGGGGGACCTTGTTGAAGGCCTTGTCGAAGGATAGTGCTTGGATGGGAGACACCATGAATGTTAAATGCTACAGTTCAGAGGAAGGAACTGGCAAAGCTGCCTTTTGAATATTCCTTGCCTAAGAAACCCTATGAAATCCATGCACATGCACCTACCTGTCATTATTTTGTGTATCAATCAAGAGATAAAAATGACATTTTATAGAAATATATTTTAATATATGAAACTGTGGACTTTTTACAATGTTTATGTGTTTTAATTATTCTGTAACCCACCTTGAGCCATGAGGAGGGGCATGTAAAATATATTAATAATAATAATAATAATAATAATAATAATAAGTATGGATTGTTGATGTTGCAATCCCAGGTGAGAGCAGGATTGAAGAGCAACAACTGGAAAAGCTGACACAATATGAGGATTTAAAGATCGAACTGCAAAGACTCTGGCACAAGCCAGTCAAGGTGGTCCCAGTGGTGATCGGCACATTGGGTGCAGTGCCTAAAGACCTTGGCCTGCACTTAAACACAATCAGCGCTGACAATATTTCCATCTGCCAGCTGCAAAAGGCCACCTTACTGGGATCTGCACGCATTATTCACCAATACAACACACAGTCCTAAACACTTGGGAAGTGTCTGACGTGTGATCCAATACAACAGCCAGCAGAGTGTCTGCTGTGGACTCATCTATAAATACAGTAAAATAGTAATAATAGTCAAATGTGTGGCAAGGAAGAGAATAAATACATTTTAATTCTGCATAGAAAGATGCTCTTTTGCTTGTCCTGAACTGAATACCACATAGCTTCACCACATAACCCCCTCCATTTCACACCAAGTTTCTATATTATTTGTTCACACCTCTTCAAAGCGTAGTGGTTTCCGTACATTAAGATCAGCTAGTGCAAAAATGATGCAAAAAATAGTTTAACAGCTTCATTCCGCTCAGAATTAAAGCTACGTTTTCTGTATTAAGGGTACTTTCCTGAACGAATAAAGCAATTAAAATGTGAACTATAAGTACACAGGCTTGCTGTGAGATTTCCAGCCTGTATGGTCATGTTTGAGAAGCATTCTCTCCTGACATTTCACCCACATCTATGGCAGACATCCTTAGAGGTTGTGAGGTCTGTGGAATGTCCAGGGAGGAAGAAAGAACTCTTGTCTGTTTGAGGCAAGTGTGACTGAGCACCTTGATTGAATGGCCTTGCAGCTTCAAAGCCTGGCTGGTTGCTCCCTGGGGGAATCCTTTGTTGGGAGGTGTTAGCTGACTCTGATTGCTTCCTGTCTAGAATTCCCCTGCTTTTTAAGTGTTCCTCTTAATTTACTGTCCAGATTTTAGAGTTTTTTTTAATACTGGTAGCCATATTTTGTTCATTTTCATGGTTTCCTCCATTTTGTTGAAATTGTCCACATGCTTGTGGATTTCAATGGCTTCCCTGTGTAGTCTGGCATGGTAGTTGTACACATGTTGTGTCTAGACTCTAGATCAGGCCTGGGCAAAGTTTGGTCCTCCAGGTGTTTTGGACTTCAACCCCCACAATTCCGAATTGTGGGAGTTGAAGTCCAAAATACCTGGAGGACCAAAGTTTGCTCAGGCCTGATCTAGACTATCTAGATTCCCTGCATTGGAGTTGGGGATGGGATAGGCCTATGGGGCTCCTTAATTCAAATTGCTTCCATGACTCATTGATATAAAATGCAGCTCAACAAGGAGTAACAGCATGCCTGGTCAAACTGTGCATTTGGAGGATGAGGAAGTGAAGGAAGGAATTTATAAGAAGGAGAAGTGGAAAAGTGAATATCATGGTCTTCCAAAGAAGTATGAATGCTCTCTGGGTTTTGCCCCATTTTGCAATTTCCACTTCTGGGTAAAGGTGGATTGTGGACCCTGTGCTCCAAAAGCACCATTATGCCAGTGTACCAACATGTTTTGCAATGACAAAGTAACTTACTTGAGAGTTCCAATAAAAATGTTGCAGCTACTACTGGGAATTTCAGAATAAACCCCAGAAATGTTATTTCTGTTCAGGTTCCAAACACATTTGCAATATCTGGAGGAGCCCACTAAAACTATAGGAAAAGGTAAAGTATGTGAGGTTCAAACTGTATGAGGAACTTGGAGAAGATGTAGAAGTGAAGTATGGACCATCCTTAAATACCTGAAGAAACAACATGTTGGAGATGGAATATGTTTATTTTATGCTTCTCCATAGAGTTGAAATCATCAAATGAAAGAAAAGAGATTCCACCTAAATGTTAAGAAGAATTGATGAGAGATATTGACAAGCTGGAATGTGTCCAGAGGAGGGCGACTAAAATAATCAAGGGTCTAGAGAACAAGTCCTATGAGGATTGGCTTAAAGGGCTGGGCATGTTTAGCCTGAAGAAGAGAAGGCTGAGAGGAGGCATGATGAGGGCCATGAATAAATATGTGAGGGGAAATCATAGAGAGAAGGGGAGCCTCCAGTGGTGCAGTGGGTAAACCCCTGTGCCGGCAGGACAGAAGACCGACAGGTCGCAGGTTCAAACCCGGGGAGAGGCGGATGAGCTCCCTCTATCAGCTCCAGCTCCTCATGCGGGGACATGAGAGAAGCCTCCCACAAGGATGATAAAAACATCAAATCATCCGGGCATCCCCTGGGCAACGGCCTTGCAGACGGCCAATTCTCTTACACCAGAAGCGACTTGCAGTTTCTCAGGTAGCTCCTGACACGACCAAAAAAAAATAGAGGAGGGAACAAGCTTGTTTTCTGCTGCCCTGGAGACTAGGACGCGGAACAGTGGCTTCAAACTACAAGAAAGGAGATTCCATCTGAACATTAGGAAGCACTTCCTGACTGTGAGAGCTGTTCAGCAGTGGAACTCTTTGCCTGGAGTGTGGTGGAGGCTCCTTCTTTGGAGGCTTTTGAACAGAGGCTGGATGGCCATCTGTTGGGGGTGCTTTGAATGCAATTTTCCTACTTCTTGATAGGGGGTTGGACTGGATAGCCCATGAGGTCTCTTCCAACTCTGTGATTTTAAAAAGAGCTGTATGACAGTGGAATAAAATCACAGAATCCTGGAGTTGGAAGAGACCTCGTGGGCCATCCAGTCCAACCCCATTCTGCCAAGAATCAGGAAAATCGCATTCAAAGCACCTGTGACAGATGACCATCCAGCCTCTGTTTAAAAGCCTCCAAAGAAGGAGCATCCACTACACTCCGGGGCAGAGAGTTCCACTGCTGAACACTTCTCACATTCAGGAAGTTCTTCCTAATGTTCAGGTGGAACATTAGTTTGAAGCCATTGTTCCATTGTGTCCTAGTCTCCAGGGCAGCAGAAAACAAGCTTGCTCCCTCCTCCCTATGACTTCCCCTCACATCTTGATCCATCATGTCTCCTCTCAGCCTTCTCTTCTGCAGGTTAGACATGCCCAGCTCTTTAATCCACTTCTTATAGAGCTTGTTCTCCAGACCCTTGATCACAAAGTCCTTCAGACTCTCCATCATTGGGGATCTTTAAAGAAAGACTGATGGCCATCTTTCAAGAATGCTTTAATAGTGTATTTATGCACAACAGAAGGTCAGACTACAAGGGCCTTGAGATTTCTTCCAACTCCATGATTCCTTGAGTAGTGCACAAGTCAACTTCATGTATAAGTCGAGGGCAAGTTTGGGAGCCAAAGTTATGGATTTTGACATGACCTGTGAATAAGCCAAGGGTCATTCTGCAGAAAGGGGAGAGTTGGGAGAGTTGGAGTCAGTGCTATTTTGGAGCATTCAAAAAGGCCTTTCACCACTGTACTCATAGCAATTAAGTTACAGAATTAATTCTTACATAAAAAAAGTAAATATCCCTTTCTCTGAGTAGAGTACCAAAAGGTGAGAGCTCATTCCATCCAGGGAGAAGCTAAAAGAAGCATCAACCTCCTCTGTTCACGATACTGTGTCTGGACTTTTTTAATGTCTTGGTAGGAAAATGATGTCGATATCTTTTTGACACTTTCCTTCAAAGCGTCAGAAAGGGGCATCTTCAGAGTGGAAGGGATTGCTGCTTATTTTAGATTTTCCTGAGACACCTCCCCTCCTCAATGTGACATCCTTTCAAACATTGGAACATTGCTATCATGCCCCCTCTCAGCCTTCTTGGTGCCCATTTAGAGTGAGTCCCTTCCGAAAGTCAGAAGTCAATCTTGAATATATGGCTGGAGCAGAATTATAGGGGACACTTCCTTTATTTCATGGATAGCGAAGCGTAAAATAAGGTCAGTTACTCTAGTTTATTACATATGGTTTTCTGTGGATGAGCAGATGGCGACTACTTGATGGAAAATGTTTTGTATCAGAAACTAGAGCTGATGTGGTCTAACCAATGCAATTTTCCGAATTAGCACCCCAAATAACCAAACCAAATCTAAAGTTGACCAAAAAACGATTCCTAACCCTTTCGATACTAATGTTGGAGAGTAGTCACTGGTCAAAGTAGTCCCTGGTCAAAGTGGCTCCTAGTCATGTGGTCCCTGGTCAAAGTGGGCCCTGGTCAATTGGTCCTTGGTCAAAGTTGTCCTTTGTGAAACTGGCCCCTGATCAAACTGGCATGGTCATGTGTTCCTTGGTCAAAGTGGTCCCTGGTCAAATGGCCCCTGGTCATGTCGTCCCTGGTCAAAGTGGTCCCTGGTCAAAGTGGTCCCTGGTCAAAGTGGTCCCTGGCCAAGTTGCCCCTGGTCAAAGTGGCCCCTGGTCAAAGGAGTCCCCGGTTAAAGTGGCCCCTGGTCAAAGTTGTCTCTTGTTAAACTGACCCCTGATCAAACTGGCCCCTGGTCAAAGTGGCCCCTGGTCAAGTGGTCCCTGGTCAAAGTGGTCCCTTGTCAAACTGGCCCCTGATCAAACTGGCCCCTGATCAAACTGGCATGGTCATGTGTTCCCTGGTCAAAGTGGTCCCTGTTCAAATGGCCCCTGGTCATGTCGTCCCTGGTCAAAGTGGTCCCTGGTCAAACTGGCCCTTGGTCAAAGTGGCCCCTAGTCATGTGGTCCCTGGTCAAAGTGGTCCCTGGTCAAGTGGTCCCTGGTCAAAGTGGTCCCTCGTCAAAGTGGCTCCTGGTCAAAGTGGGCCCTGGTCAAGTGGTCAAAAAAAAGGATGGGAACCACTTGTCTACATTGTAATACAGTCCAATTCAATGCAGCTAATCTGCATTCTGAACTTGATTATATGGAAGGGTAGATCTAGCCTCAGTTTCTTCTTTCTCTTTTTCTGTCAAGCAGTTGAAAAAAGGACACAACGTTTTTGCCAAAGCTGTGGATAAATGCTTTGCAGAGAGCTTTTGAAATAGGGATGAGGAATACTTGCATTGATAATCCAGACAATAGGGCATTTCCATGGCCCCAGTGTGGCTCTCACCTGTCTGGCAAAACTGCTCCTACCTTCTCTCTTCATTAACTGGCCTCATTGATTTCTGGTCAGTGGTAATTCTGTTTCCTTTGGTCAAGGTGTACTTGGAAGCTACAGGGTTTCAATCACTAGGATTCCTCCTTGGTAGTTTCCAGCCTCTTTCCCACAACAGCTCATCAAAGAAATCAATCCGACGTCTTGGAATGAAGACATGCCTTTTCCTTCAGAGTTTCTTATCAATACATCAATAAGTGCAAGTCTCCACTCCCTTATTAGACATGCATGGCTGCTGATTTTACAATATTGTTCTCTAACAGATCCTTTACTTGGGCAATACATAAACCTTCCAACCATACAGGGATGGTATTCCAGCCAAAGTTCAAGCAGGGTCTGGTTAACAACCCAAAAAGTTTTAATAATTGCAGTAGTGTTTTATAGAAAGCACAGAATGAACATGGCGACCAAATAATAAATCTGTAGAGCATTACATTCCTAGTTCAAGAGGCACAAACCCTGAGTTAGAAAAAAATATATTCTGATGGACTAGCAAGTTGTGCACACACTACCTTTGGTCCTTTCAAGCATTAGTCCTCCAGAAGTCTATGGGGGCATCTATACTGTTGAATTAATGGGGTTTGACACCACTTTAACTACCGTGTCTCAGTGCTATAGTATCATAGGAGTTTGGCATGGTTTTTAGCTTTCTCTTCACAAGAGTTCTACTGCCTCACCAAACTACAACTCCCATGATTCCACAGAATTAAGCCATGGTATTTAAAGTGGTGTTAAATTGAATTAATTTAATAATGTAGATGAACCCTTGATAAAAACGCAGAGTACCAAATGCTGTATATAAACACTAGACTAGCTTGACTCAAATTAAGATGCTTTGGATATCTGGAACTGCAATGCCCAGAATTCCTGGCTCTGTAGTTTGTGACTGATGGAATTTGTAGTCCAATACATCTGGAAGGTGTCATAGGACAGATGCTACTCTAAAAGGCTCCCATTGGAGTTAAGGTTGGCACATGGAAGGCTTTTCACAACAGACAATAAAGCCACACCCATAAGGTGTGACAATAGCTACTACATAGGCAGCAACATCAGTCTAGCAACTTTTATTAACCATGATAATTAAGATAGTGCTTTGAAGCAATATCATCTAATGTTGGGACCACTGGGGGAGATTGCGAGGGGGTGTCAGAAGGGTCACCAAAGACCATAAGAAAACACACTATTTTCTGTTGGTCATGGGGATTCTGTGTGGAAAGTTTGGCCCAATTCTATTGTTGGTGGGGTTCAAAATGCTCTTTGATTGTAGATGAACTATAAATCCCAACAACTACAACCCCAAATGTCAAGGTCTAGTTTCCCAAACTCCACCAGTGTTCATTTTTGGGCACGTTGAGTATTTGTGCCAAGTTTGGTCTAGATGTTTGAGTCCACAGAGCACTCTGGATGTAGGTGAACTATAACTCCAAAACTCAAGGTCAACGCTCACCAAACCCTTCCAGTATTTTCTGTTGGTCATGGGAGTTCTCTGCACCAAATTTGGTTCAATTCCATTGTTGGTGGAATTCAAAATGCTCTTTGATTGTAGGTGACTATAAATCCCAGCAACTACAACTCCCAAATTCATTTATTATTTTATTTATTTGCTGCATTTGTTGACCGCCGTTCTCAGCCCTAGGGCGACTTACGGCGGTGTACAACATATAAAAGACAGTTTACAATAAAGCACAACAAAAAATCAACATATCGCTAATACACACTAATATAATTACACTAAAATAATCCGCTCCGTCTTATCGTAGAATCATAACCAAACTCATAATCCATATTCCGTTCCAGTTGTCATTACCAGTTAATGTACGCTCAGTTAAATGCCTTCTCAATTAGCCATGTCTTTAGGCTCTTACGAAAAGACATAAGGGAGGGCGCCTGCCTGATGTCAACAAATGACAAAATCAACTCCCACCCTCAACCCCACCAGTATTGAAATTTGGGCGTATCGGGTATTTGTGCCAAATTTGGTCCAGTGAATGAAAAACGCCATCCTGCATATCAGATATTTACATTACGATTCATTACAGTAGCAAAATTACTGTTATGAAGTAGCAAAGAAGATAATGTTCTGGTTGGGGGTCAACACAACATGGGGAACTGTATTAAGGGGTCACGGCATTAGGAAGGTTAAGGAACACTGATCTAATGCACGAGATATAGTGCAATTGCCCATAAAGTTTCTGTTAAGCATATGAGTTCTTCCAAGGGATTTCGCTGGCAATTACAAGTTAGTTTGGAAAACTAATTTTATGATGACAGCTTCCCAGAATCCCACAGCAAGATAGCTAGAAAATTCATGAAACTGTCATCCATAAAACAACTTTTTGACTAAAATGCCGCAGCATTGGCCAGGTGGTGTGGGGTGTAGGGCTTATGATGAGAGTTGACACTGAAGACATCTGAAGAATACCATGGTGGAGGCTACACTAGACAAGTTGTCTCCCAACAAAGTGGATTAAGATTAAAGTAAAACCAGCTCATTGGCTGTGGAAGATTCTACATAATGAACTTTCCCAAAATGAACTTTTTGAAAGACAGCACCATGACATTCAAGAAGTCTATGCTGGACTAGACGGACAATTTATTGAGTACATCAACCTCATTCAAACATTTATGCATTTTCCCAGGTGTCACCATTAAGATAATATGTTTTCCAGTGTCTCTTTCACACTACATCACTATAGCAGTATGATACCACTTGGCTACCATATTGTCGAAAGCTTTCATGGCTGGAATCACTGGGTTGTTGTGAGTTTCCTGGACTATTTGGTTATCTTTGAGAAGCATTCTCTCCTGACATTTCACCTACATCTACGGCAGGCATCCTCATAGGTGCCTGCCGAAGATGTGGGTGAAACATCAGGAGAGAATGCTTCTAGAACATGGCTATGCAGCCTGGAAAACTCACAACAATCTTGGCTACCATAATTTGGAAGAGCACTAGACTTCTCTGGCTAGCTGGGTGGCAAAGTATTGTTGTTGTGTATCTTAAAATCATTTCTGACTAAGGATAGGATTTTCTTGTCAAGATTTGTTCAGAAGAGGCTTGCCTTTGCCTTCCTCTGAGGATGAGGGAATGTGATTTGCCTAAGGTTAACCAAAATGTTTTCATGGCTGAGCAGGAATTGAACTCTGGTCTCCAGAGTCATATAGGCTGGATCTGCATTGCACTATATACCAGGATCTGATCCCAGATTATCTGCTTTGAACTGGATTATGTGAGTCCCTACTGCAATATAATTTGGGATAAGATTACCTAGGATCAGAAACTGGGGTATAGAGCAGCATAGAAGGAACCATAGTCCAAATGACACCATTACTCTTGCATATATTCTATATCAATAAAAATGTAATGTTCATTGTATTGTCGAAGGCTTTCATGGTCGGAATCACTGGTTTGTTGTAGGTTTTTTCGGGCTATATGGCCATGGTCTAGAGGCATTCTCTCCTGACATTTCGCCTGCATCTATGGCAAGCATCCTCAGAGGTAGTTTCCAACAGACCTCACTACCTCTGAGGATGCTTGCCATAGATGCAGGCGAAACGTCAGGAGAGAATGTCTCTAGACCATGGCCATATGGCCCGGAAAAACCTACAATAACCCAATGTAATGTTCGTTTGTGAGATTAACATAACTCAAAAACCACTGGATGAACTGACACCAAATTTGGACACAAGACACCTATCAGGCCAACACTCATAAAACACAGCAGAAGAGACTTAAAAAGCCAAAACATAAAATATACATTACAACGTATGCACAAAACCACACACATATATATGCAAACACACATAAATACACATATACACAAATATATATACATACAAAACACATATACACAGACTGGGCCACAGCAACGCATGGCAGGGGACGGCTAGTACTTCAATAAATATATTGCAAACCTAAGGATTTCACTGAATGTGGACATGGCAAGCAAAAGTTGGAATCATAACATTGTGTTATGTGAAAGGACTCCCAATCACTAGGGTTTTGTATTCTGTTGTTGTTGTTCATTCATTCAGTCGTTTCCAACTCTTTGTGACCTCATGGACCAGCCCACACCAGAGCTCCCTGTCGGCCATCACCTGTCCCAGCTCCTAACCATTATCCTTTTAAATAAAACCTCCAATTCACTCCTTAAGCCATCCAATATCTCCCAGGCAGTTCTAATGCAAGCTTTGGCCAAAGGACATACCAAGCAAAGTAATGCTGTCAGTCCAAAATTCTAGCAGTACTGATAAACGATAGCTAATGTCAGGTATCGGTATTTTATAGAACAGGTATGGGCAAACTTTGGTCCCCCAGGTGTTTTGGACTTCAACCCCCACTGTTAGGAATTGTGGGAGTTGAAGATCAAAACACCTGGAGGGCTAAAGTTTGCCCATGCCTCTAAGACAGTGTTTCTCAACCTGGGGGTCGGGACCCCTGGGGGGGTCGTGAGAGGATGTCTGAGGGGTCGCCGAAGACCATCAGAAAACACAGTGTTTTCTCTTGGTCATCTTGGTTACGTGTGGAAAGTTAGGTCCAATTCTATTGTTGGTGGGGTTCAGAATGCTCTTTGATTGTAGGTGAACTATAAATCCCAGCAAATACAACTCCCAAATGCCAAGGTCTATTTCCCCCAAACTCCACTAGTGTTCACATTTGGGCATATTGAGAATTTGTGCCAAATTTGGTCCTGATCCATCATTGTTTGAGTTCACAGACGTAGATGAACTACAACTCCCAAACTAAAGATCCATGCCCACCAAACCCTGCTAGTGTTTTCTGAAGGTCATGGGAGTCCTGTGTGCCAAGATTGGTTCAGTTCCATCATTGGTGGAGATCAGAATGCTCTTTGATTGTAGTTGAACTATAAATCCCAGCAAGTACAACTCTCAAATAATAAACCATTCCCTCCCCTCAACCCCACTAGTATTCAAATTTGGGCATATTGGGTATTTGTGCCAAGTTTGGTCCAGTGAATGAAAATACATCTTGCATACTTACATGACGATTCATAACAGCAGCAAAATTACAGTTGTGAAGTAGCAACAAAAATAATATTATGGTTGGGGGTCACCACAACATGAGAAACTGTATCAAGGGGTCGCGACATTAGGAAGGTTGAGAACCACTGCTCTAAGAGAACAACTGAGCTACTGAAGTAATTGACAAAGTCTGCAATAGCAGATTAGGACATTGTGCACTAACACAGATACACCATCTCTGGAGGAAACCACAACTCCCAGGAACCTCTTTTCCCTACTCACCCATCCTTCAAAGCTATCAGCCGAGCCAGTGATGTGGAGCAGCTCATGGAAGTGCACCGTGCAGTTTGCCACAAAGTCATCGTAGCCGATGGGGGTGTCATGGAAGACGGCCAGCTCCAGCTGTTTCCCATCGGTCACCGGAGCACAGAATTCCTCATTGTAGGTGGGCTTGCTGGTCTTCTGCTTGGTGCTGGTCTGCCCCACTCGGACCTGGTCCACGCTCACTGTGATGTAGGGATCCAGCAGCTGGTGGCCCTTCTTGAAGAGAGAGTGCCGGAGTGACCAGCGGGTGGGCTGGAGCCCCACTGCCTCCCCGATGCGCACCTTCATGTATCCGTTGAACTTCATGCTGTTGGACATTGTGGTGCTCCTTTGCTGAGCAAAGGGAAGGATGCCAAGAGGACTCTTCTGCAGCTGCGTCCTACCAGATCTGGGATGGCAAGGAATCCAGAGGTCCTCAAGGGATAGGGCAACCCATAACCAGTTCTCCCTGAGCCATGCTGCTGGGTATTTAATCTCCCAGTCCCAGTCTCTGCTCTTCCTTCTCTTTCCACGGAGCTGAGCTGCTGATTCACTTCATGTCACTTCATGCCGGAGCACAAACTGGTGCTTTTTTTTTTCTTGCTTCCTCTGGGGCTCGTGAAAAGGGGGAACCTTCCAAGGTTGTGCCAAGGCCTCTGGTGGTAGGCTTGGCCCCACAGCACACCAAGCCAAACCCTTCTTCGTTGTTCTCAGTTTCACACAGAGCTTCGGTTTCCTCCTCCCCCTTCTTTCTTTCTTTCTCCCTTTCTTTCTTTCTGTCTCAAGCAGCTCTCCGATCCAGGAAGAGACTGCAATGAAAAGGTTTTCGCTCAGCTGTGCTGCTCAAAGCCACAAACTCACACAGCAGCCACAGGAGGGTGGGATTCAACAGCAACTCAAATGTTTCTCTGGCCAGGCTTTCCGTCTCTCTTTTGCTTCTCTCTTGACTTCTATTCTCTCCTGGTTTCTGTGTGCTTCAAGAAGGGCTGCCACTCCTTTGGGGAGGGAGGAGAGAGAAGTGGTTGTTTAGCAAGGGAAACACCTGAGGGATGAGTGAAGAGCCCAAGAGCCATGGAGGCGGAGAGGCGGAGTTGCTGGGACTTGTCCAAATCCAGGGTGGAAGCCGGTGCAGTGCACACATCAGATGAGTCTTTGTGTCTCTTCTCCAGAACTCGCCCACTGAGATCTGATGGATGACCAGAGATTGGAAATGTCAACAGGCTGTGCTAGGCTGGGGGAGTCTGGGAGTTGCGCTCCAAGGAAGGAAGTTTTCTAAGTTCTGCTCATGATGGCCAATACATACACAAGCTATCTCCAAAAAGTGGCCTTGAAGGCTGAGGAATTGTGGTTCAAGCAAGTCATGTTTCTAAGCTATGTTTTTATGTGTGTGTTACTTTTTCAACTATAGTCATATAATAAGAAATTTGAAAAGTTGACATGTACTTCCAACCACCCACCTTAAAGACATATGTTGAAAACATTCCACTAACTTCTTATCTTGTCATCCAAGTCACTTATTTCCAAGGCTGGATCTACAATGCCCTATATCCCTGGATCTGATCCCAGATTATCTGGGTTAGGCAGATACTCTGGGATGAGATCCTGGGATATAGGGCACTGTAGATCCAACCTTAGGCCCCTTCTACACTGCCAAATAAATTCAAATTTATCTGCTTTGAGGAGCCCCCAGCGGTGCAGCAGGTAAAACTGAACTGTTGAACTTGCTGACCGAAAGGTTGGCGGTTCGAGTCCGGGGAGTGGGGTAAGGTCCTGCGGTTAGGCCCAGCTTCTGCCAACCTAGCTGTTCGAAAAAATTGCAAATGTGAGTAGTTAAATAGGTACCGCTTCTGCGGGAAGGTAATGGCACTCCATGCAGTCATGCTGGCCACATGACCTTGGCCCACCTTACTTGTCTGAACATATCTCCCTCTACGATCCAACTTGGAGTTCACGATCGTCTGGAGAGGTCCTACTCTCGATCCTGCCACGGGACGAGGGACAGGGCCTTCTTGGTGGTGGCTCCCCGCCTATGGAACACACTCCCCAGTGAAATCAGGGCAACTCCCTCACTCCTCTCCTTTAGAAGAAAGGTCAAATTATGACCAAGCATTCGGGCAGCTGACCGAGCAGTAACTGCAATTGACTTATGAGAACTAACCGTGGATTGACCTCAGACTGGAACTTTGGACTCTGATTTGGATTTGTGATTTGTGATTGGCTCTGTTTTTAATTTTTTAACATTTTAATTTTAATGTACATTTGTAATCTTGTTGTTCATTTAATGTCAATTTGTTTTGTAATGTGATTGAAATGGATTGGCAGTGTAGACTCAGTTAAGCTAGTGAATTGCAGTGCTCTCTGGACCATTCTCCAAAAAATTGGGTGCCCTGACGAATTTCTCAACATCCTGTGGCTCCTCCACAATGACATGACGGCAACAGTCTTGGACAGCAATGGCTCCTTAATACAGTTCCTCATGTTGTGGTGACCTCCAACCATGAAATTATTTTTGTTGCTACTTCACAACTGTAATTTTGCTACTGTTATGAATTGTACTGTAAATAATATGCAGGATGTATTTTCTATTACTGGACGAAATTTGGCACAAATACATGATACACCCAAATTTGAATACTGGTAAGGTTGGGAGGGGAGAGGAGGAGATTGATTTGTCATTTGGGAGTTGTAGTTGAAGGGATGTATAGTTCACTGACAATCAAAGAGCATTCTGAACCCCATCAACGATAGAATTGAGCCAAACTTCCCACAGAACCCCCACGATCAACAGAAAATATTTTATTTTCTGATGGTCTTTGGCAATACCTCTGACACCCCTCTCGCGACCCCCCCCCCCCCGCCCAGGGTCTCGACCCCCAGGTTGAGAAATGCTGCTGTAGACCAAGGTTTAAATCTCCTTTCAGCCATGGAAATTTACAGCAGATCACACTCTTTCAGACTCAGAGAACGGCAAGGGTAAATCCCTTCTGACCAAACTTGCCAAGAAAATCCAGTGATAGGATCACCATAAAGGGGGCCAACGGAGAGGAAGCCAAGCGAGCCATTTATGGAAGGGATGGCAACCCTAGAGTACCCCTGAGAATTCACTCTTTTAGCAAGAATATTAGTGCTGAGGTTTGGGTGAAAAAAGAAAGAAGTGCTTTGTGCAAATTGACGGATTCTAGCAAAATATTATCAGCCAATTTAAATATAATCCTAGGCAAAGCTGTGATAAGAGTCAAGCTACTGTACTGTTAAAGGCAAGGAACATACGCGCACGCACACACATATATTAAGTTGGCAACCCAAATACAAACACACTCACACTGATCTTGATTCACACTTTTCCCCTTGCAAATCTGTGGTGTGCAGATATTCATCAGGTGCTGTGCTCCCAGGAAATGAAGGTGCTCTTAAGGACAATTATAGAAACATCTGTAGGAGGAGAGAGACATAAATAGGTCAACAGCTCCACTGAAGCTCAGTATAGTTTAGTTCCTGCTTTGCTGTGCGGTGAGAGGAGTCTGCTTTGTTTTTGGTTTCATTTAGAAGAAATATTCGATAGTTTTTTATGAAATGGCAGCTCTGTGCAACTCACATTTCACATTATGAAGTTGTGCCACTATCAGTTCCAGTAAGTAAGGACCCTTTCCAAAGTAGAGTCAACCATCCACATGTGTAAGGGTTGTATGTGTGTATTGGTTTACAATTTTACCTAACCTATTCGTTGTGTGTGGGGTCTAGAGATGTTCAGGACTAAGACTCCATTTTTTTACATCAGTGTGTTTGCTTTGAGAAGCCATCTGTTTGCATCAGAAGCAGTGAGTACAGTTACAGTGATCCCTCACTTTTCGCAGGGGTTACGTTCCAGGTCCACCCGCGATAAGTGAAAAACCCGTGATATAGGGACGCTATATATATATATATATAAAATCAGAAATGCCCGATTTACCGGGCAAGGGCCATTCAGCGGTAGGTGCCCTCTCGCTGGCCATGCTGCTTGCAGGGGGCTTCTTCTTCCCAGAAGCCCCCCATGTGGCGGGAAGTTTCCCACCGCTTGGCCAGCTGTCCAACCGTCAGGAAGGCCTCACCTTGCCCCTGGATCGGCCAGGGCCAGCTTCCCCACCTCGCCCCAGTAGGCTTTGCTTCCCCACCTGGCCCTGGCACCCACAGAGCCCACATACTTGCTGTTCTGCAGTTAGGGTTTAGAATTAATATTCTATATACTATATATATATTAATATACTATATTAATTCTAAACCCGAACCGCAAAACAGCGAGTCCGCGGAAATCGAACCACAAAACAGCGAGGGAACACTGTATACAGTTTAGACTTCAGTAAGATGTGTGCTTAAAGATTTCACTGGACTATGGATTAGGGAATTTAAGAAAGATGCCCAGTGTTACTTATACAGAGAAACTACTTAAAATCCTATTATAACTGGATTCATAAGCAACATGTCTGTATGCTGTATACATGAAGTTTTGTGAGTAAACCAACTCTATTACTTTTAAAGCCGACTATTTATTTTGTCTCTTGAGAGCTTGTTTAAAGGCAACTGTATTTTAAGGGTGAGTAGATGTTTTGGGGCAACTTCAAAGAAACACCTCAGGAAGCCCTAAACGGTTTGGGACCCACCTACCTGCCTGACCGCATTTCCTTATACGAACCCACACGATCCCTTCGTTCATCTGGTGAGGCCCTGCTCACGCTCCCACCAGCATCGCAAGCGCGATTGGTGGAGACGAGGGACAGGGCCTTCTCGGTGGTGGCCCCACGACTCTGGAACTCCCTCCCCAAGGACATCAGGCACTCCCAACACTGGTAGTCTTCAGAAGGAGCTTGAAAACATGGATGTTCCAGTGTGCCTTCCCAGATTAAAGAATCCCAAGCAATTGCCCCTAATGCACTTTATGAGAGAGTTAGAATTGTCTGCACACCCTTCTATTCCCAAAATATCCATTCTACCTCACCTGGACATGCCCAGCATTTTTAGAATTTTAACCATTACATTTGGCCCTGCCATAGGTTTTTAACAGTGTTGTGCTTTTGTTATTGTTTTATTGCTTGATTATTTATTGTTGTATTGTATTGTTGTCTGTCGTGTTTTTGTTAATGATGTACTTTGGGCTCGGCCTCTTGTAAGCCGCACCGAGTCCTGCGGGAGATGGTAGCGGGGTACAAATAAAAGTTTATTATTATTATTATTAAACTCTGCTAAATATATGTTTTTGTGCATTGGCATGTCTTTGTCCCTGACAGTTCAAAGACATACCTAGATACAGCTGAGAGACCTAGTAGTTACCTTGCATGAATACTGCTAACATTACTTTTCAAAAGGTTGTGACTTCTAACAAGGTCATACCTTTCTTTGATCAGTGGTTTTTCCAAAAAGATTATGGCATGATTTTGCCAAAAGGTTATGGAGATTCACATTTCCCAAAAAATCTACTTTACAAGTATTGTTTTATTTTTAGTATGTCACCTCTTTTCATGATATGTCCAACGTATGAAGGTCTCCGTTTTGTCATCTTGACTTCTAGGGAGATATATACAAAGGGAGGGAGAGAGAGAGAGAGAGAGAGAGAGATTGAGAGATGGCAGTTCAGGGTATCCATATAACTCTTTTCCAGCATGGCATTTCAAATGAGCTGATTTTCAACCTTGTTGAAATCAGAAAGGCAAAGGTATGGACAAGGCTGACTTTGGTTTTCACTGCTTTAAATTTTGTACTTTAGCATCTTGTCTAGTTCCTTCATACCGTCCCTAATATTTCTATAGTCTATCTACACCAGGCATGGGCAAACTTGGGCCCTCCAAGTGTTTTGGATTTCAACTCCCACAATTCCTAACAGCCTACCGGCTGTTAGGAATTGTGGGAGTTGAAATCCAAAACACTTGGAGGGCCCAGGTTTGCCCAAGCCTGATCTAAACTGTAGAATCAATGCAATTTGACACCACTTTAGCTGTCACGACTCAATGCAGTGGTACTCTGGAAGTCATAATTTGGTGAGGCATCAGCACTATTTGCCAGAGAAGGCTCAAGACAATGCAAAACTACAACTTTGATAGCATTGAGCCACGGGGAGTTGAAGTGTTGTCATATTGCAACCCAGTGTCATTGCCTCATTTTGGGCATCTTCAAAACTGTTCAACCAGTTCTGTAAAATCAAAAACTGGCTAGACAAACAAGAGTGAGGTGTAGAACTGGAAAACCTTTTGCGCCCATTCGCTCCCAGCTTTTGTGACTCATTTAGAAACCGGTAATTCAACCCTAATTACACAGCTCCAAAAAACGTAACAGTAATAAACCACTTTAAAGAAGAACAGGAAAATCTGGACTGTGAAGATGATACACCTGTGTAGCTAAGGAGGCAGCCCCAAACAGGTGTAGGTGTGTCTCTGGAAAGGTGTCTTTGGAGCCAAGCCATTTTCTGAGTTTTTTTTAATGGCACTCCTCAAGTTAACTTGTTATTCTGGTGAATACCACCAGATGGGGATGTTTGACTGAAGAAGAAATTTGAAGGCCAAACAAGTATGTTGTGAAGAGTGTCCTTTCCAAAATTACCTCCTGTTCCCCTGCACATTTGCAGTTAGTTGCAAAACTTCCAAAAGCTACAACTTCCACAATAATCAATGGCCGCACTTGCTGGGAGATTTGAAGTGCTACAGTTTCAGAAGTAACCTCAACCTCTGTGTATTTAAATAAACTTCTGATTTGGAACGAAGAACAAAATGCACAATTAAAATGAAATTGGCAACCCATGAAATATAATTGATGTATCATTGATATGCCTGCGAAATATGTTGAGTAAAGAAAAAAGAAACTTGCTATCCAAGAGAAAATTGTGTTCCTTCTTGTTGTGCGCCTTCAAGTCATTTCCAGCTTACACCGACCTTAAGGTAAAACTATCACAGGGTTTTCTGCAGCTGAGAGTAAGGGATTCACCAAATCACACTGTGATCTCCAGAGTTGTAATCCAATGTTCACATCACTATGCCCCATTAGTCCTTTGTGCATGTGTCCACCAAACCAATGTCCACTAATCACCTAAAGCAGTGTTTCTCAACCTGGGGGTCAGATCCCCTGGGGTGGGTTGCGAGGAGGTGTCAGAGGGGTTGCCAAAGACTATCAGAAAAAACAGTATTTTTCTGTTGGTTGTGGGGGTTTTGCATGGGAAGCTTGGCCCAATGTTCTCACTGGGGTTCATAATGCTCTGTGATTGTAGGTGAACTATAAATCCCAGCAACTTCAACTCCCAAATGTCAAGCTCTATTTTCCCCAAATTCCACCACTGTTCACATTTGGTCATATTGAGTATTTGTACCAATATTTGGTCCAGATCCATCATTGTTTGAGCCCACAGTGCTCTCTGGAGGTTGGTGAACTATAACTCCCAAACCTCACAAACTCAAGGTCAATACCCTCCAAACCCTTCCAGTATTTTCTGTAGGTCATGTGTGCCAAGGTTGGTTCAATCCATCGTTGGTGTAGTTCAGAATGCTCTTTGATTGTAGGCAAACTATAAATCCCAGCAACTACAACTCCCATTGTTTCGCGTCCTAATCTCCATGGAAGCAGAAAACAAGCTTGCTCCCTCCTCCCTGTGGCTTCCTCTCACATATTTATACATGGCTATCATATCTCCTCTCAGCCTTCTCTTCTTCAGGCTAAACATGCCCAACTCCTTAAGCCGCTCCTCATAGGGCTTGTTCTCCAGACCCTTGATCATTTTAGTCGCCCTCCTCTGGACACATTCCAGCTTGTCAACATCTCTCTTGAATTGTGGTGCCCAGAATTGGACACAATATTCCAGGTGTGGTCTAACCAAAGCGGAATAGAGGGGTAGCATTACTTCCCTGGACCTAGACTTCAAATCAGGCAATGACAATTTATCAGATTTCCCACCATATCTGGAACCAATCAGCAACCGCGACATATAGCGCTGCTCCACCTATCAGGAATTGGGTCTTAGCCAGTGTTGACCTGGACCAATCAACAATACCTGTCAAAGTGCTATAAATAAATCTGTATGTTCGCAACTGTGTGTATATTAGTTTTCAGAGTGCAGACTCTGCTGCATCCACACTTGGCCATGGTGAATAAAAGTCTTGATCCTGTCTGTGTCTTATTTGGCCCTTTGGGGGCTATCCAAACCCACAGTCCTTGCGGAGCTGCAATCACTTGACAGAATCATGGAAGTTGTAGTTTCACAAGGTCTCTCTCTCCAAACTACAACACCTAGGATTCTATAGCATTGAGCCATGGCAGCTAAAGCGGTGTCAACGTGTGTTAATTCTACAATGTGGATGCACCCTGTAATAACATATTGCTCCTTTGTTTCTGGATGCTGTAGTGAATACATGAGTATCTTGATTTTCAAGTTAAACATGGATCAGCACAAAACCTCAGTGATAAACAGTCCACAGGGGTTACAAACAACCCCTCTGTATCAGTGAAGCCTCACTGCCTACAGCAGTGTTTCTCAACCTGGGGGTCGGGACCCCTGGGGGGGTCACGAGAGGGTATCCGAGGGGTCGCCAAAGACCACCAGAAAGCACAGTATTTTCTCTTGGTCATCTGGATTATGTGTGGAAAGTTAGATCCAATTCTATTGTTGGTGGGGTTCAGAATGCTCTTTGATTGTAGGTAAACTATAAATCCCAGCAACTACAACTCCCAAATGCCAAGGTCTATTTCCCCCAGACTCCATTAGTGTTCACATTTGGGCATATTGCGTATTTGTGCCAAATTTGGTCCTGATCCATCATTGTTTGAGTCCACAGATGTAGGTGAACTACAACTCCCAAACTCAAGATCCATGCCCACCAAACCCTGCTAGTGTTTTACGTTGATCATGGGAGTCCTGTGTGCCAAGACTGGTTCAGTTCCATCATTGGTGGAGATCAGAATGCTCTTTGATTGTAGATGAACTATAAATCCCAGCAAGTACAACTCTCAAATGATAAAACCATTCCCTCCCCTAACCCCATTAGTATCCAAATTTGGGCATAGTGGGTATTTGTGCCAAATTTGGTCCGGTGAATGAAAATACATCCTGCATATCGGATATTTACATTATGATTCATAACAGTAGCAAAATTACATTTATGAAGTAACAATGAAAATAATTTTATGGTTGGGGGTCACCACAACATGAGGAACTGTATTAAGGGGTCGTGGCATTAGGAAGGTTGAGAAACACTGGCCTACAGAAAAACAACTTAGAATTTAAGCTGGACCTCTTCTTCTTGACCAGTTGTTGTTTTTTTTAATGTGTAAGGAGTTGTTTGTTACTAAATACGAGGCAGGATCCAGTCCTGTGATTTTCCATCAGCTGTCTGATGTGGTGGGTTTCCATGTGATTTAATCTGTTGTTTGTGGAGAACTAGTCCCTGTGAGCTAAGTAAATCATAGAAACTTGTGGGTTTTGCCTGAAAGACGGAGTGAATGAGCCTGTGCAGACATGTGCATGCACACAAACACACACGGAGATACGAGTGTGTAAGTGCTATTGCCCTATAACCCATTACTAGGGTTTACATGCAGTTATTGAAGTTTAAGAGTTTATTTCCCAGCACTCTTAAAAGGCTGTGAATGGGTGACACTGAGTCCTGATTTGTCACAGAAGGGCTATAAAGGGAGAGGTCATGGCAAAGCAAAGAATGGGCCTTCTGTACTTCAGGGTATCAAAATGATCACAGCAAAAAGCAAAATATTTAGTGTAGTGAGAATGAATGTACTTTCCGTCTTTTTCCCCCCTTCTCACACATTTTCTTTCTTTTTCTTCATTGTGTGTGTGTGTGTGTACTGCTTTATTCAACTAATAAATAAATATAGCCAAAGACTTTAAGTTTCTTAAGATGCTGCCTAAAACAAACTCTTCTCGGAATCGTAAGCTTGGAGTCTAGGAAAGTCTTCTTTTTCAGTCTGCAACTCCGAAAACCCATGTGGCATCCCAATGGACATGAATGCACCCGCAGTGCAGAATTAATGCAACTTGACACCACTTTAATTGCCATGGCTCAATGCTATAGAATCCTGAGATTTGTAGTTTGCACTCTTTAGCAGAGAAGGCTAAAGACATTGCAAGACTTCAGTCCTCAATGTTCAATAACATTGAGCCATAGCAGTTAAAGAGGCATTAAACTGCATTCATTCCACAGTGTAGATGCACCCCATGTTGCTTGGGAGATTTGGGGAGTTGCACTCATAGAATCAAAGAGTTGGAAGAGACCTCATGGGCGATCCAGTCCAACCCCTTGCCAAGAAGCAGGAATATTGCATTCAAAGCACCCCTGACAGATGGCCATCCAGCCTCTGTTTAAAAGCCTCCAAAGAAGGAGCCTCCACCACACTCCGGGGCAGAGAGTTCCACTGCTGAACAGCTCTCACAGTCAAGAAATTCTTCCTCATGTTCAGATGGAATCTCCTTTCTTGTAGTTTGAAACCATTGTTCCGTGCCCTAGTCTCCAGGGAAGTGGAAACAAGCTTGCTCCCTCATCCCTGTGACTTCCTCTCACATATTTATACATGGCTATCATGTCTCCTCTCACCTCAGCAAGCGAGAGTCCAAAAGTGGCATGCTCAAACCCAGAACCTCAATCAATGGCTGATACCAGATGAGAGACTCCCCCCTGGGCGACCGCGTTCTGGCACCATGAGATGCAGAGCCAACCTTCAGAAATGGGGCTACAAAGTGGAATCCTCGATATGCGAATGCGGAATGGAGCAAACCACTGACCACCTGCTGCAATGCAACCTGAGCCCTGCCACATGCACAATGGAGGACCTTCTTGCAGCAACACCAGAGGCACTCCAAGTGGCCAGATACTGGTCAAAGGACATTTAACCAACTACCAAACTCACAAATGTTGTATTTTATCTGTTAGTTTGCTTTTTTCTGTTAGAAATGTAATATAATTGACTGGTTAATCTGACACGACAAATAAATAATGTCTCCTCTCAGCCTTCTCTTCTTCAGGCTAAGCATGCCCAGCTCTTTAAGCTGTTCTTCATAGGGCTTGTCCTCCAGACCCTTGATAATTTTATTTAATTGCCATGGCTCAATGCTATAGAATCCTGGGATTTATAGTTTGCACTCTTTAGCAGAGAAGGCTAAAGACATTGCAATACTTCAGTCCTCAATGTTCAATAACACTGAGCCATAGCAGTTAAAGTGGTGTTAAACTGCATTCATTCCACAATGTAGATGCATCCCTTGTTGCTTGGGAGATTTGGGGAGTTGCACTCAAACATAAGGAACTTTCTTAAACTCTCCAAATGCCAAACCCCAGAGGCTATGGTGGCTATAAAATTTAAACAAATGTTTATTTCTATTTAACTGACCCCATAAACCCAGGGATGTGAAAATCTCTAATTTGTGTTGCAGTTGTTATTAGAGGTCTCCCAGTTGCATATTAGGTTGTAAGAGGTATATTTTACTTCCTACCTGGTGCATGTTTGGGTACTTGAATGCCTATGGAACAGCTTGGACTACTACTATGGATGGTGTTATTTTAATATGGAATGTACTGTTTTAAAATGTTTATTATGTTTTCAATTTTAATCTAATTTTATTTATTTTTTTGAAATTGTATGTGGTTTAAGGCATTGTATAATTACCTTGAGTCCTCTTCGGGATAGAGAAAGGCAGGGTATAAATAGTGTAAATAAATAATAAATGAATATTCCTCCATGTAAACATCCTCCATGAATATCCTCCATGTAAACATTTGCATACATTTCCTAACATAAGGAACTTTAATCCTGCTCACTTTGCAAATGTACTTATGGTTTTATGGACTTATCCCTTCCCACAAAACCCATTCCAAACTTTGGAAATGTGAAGCTTGGTTAACTCTGGTCTCCTCGATGCAGAAAGGCCAAACTGGATCCTTCAGGCCATTTTGAAGTTTTAACCAAGTAGTATAGATTACTTCAGGTCTCCTGCAAAACTTTACCATCCAGAATTTGCAATTTTCACTTTCAGGAGGTCCTGTGACCCTAACAACAAAAGTAGAGAGCAGACATGTATGTCTCAGAGTTGCAGTAACCACGTTTGATTGTGTATTCTGGCATTTGTAGTCCAAAAAGTAAGGGCTCAGATCCTACATCACAGTTGATGTTTCGTAACTTACAAAACCACAGCTACATTGCAGAAATGTAGTGAAACCTTGTTATTGGATTTTGAAAATGTGCATCTCGACAGCAATAGACGCATCATGACGCACATAGGGTAATTTCAGTGCTTACTTGGCACCTCCAATGCACATCAGGCATGTCAGGTGTGTTTCCGACATGAATTGTGCACTTCTGGTGTACAGTATTGGATTGGCTATAGAACATCTTAGCCAGTGCTTGGATTCACATCAGTGCCCATTGCACATTGGACCATGGTGCATGACCATGATGCGTAAATAGTCAATTAGTGACTTCCAATGTGTAACAGATACCCATAGATTATACACAACAACAAAAAAAACCCCAAAAAATTATTGGCTCCTGGGGTTATTTGGGGCACTGATTCAGAAGAAAACTGCATGGATAGTCCACATCAGCTCTATTTTCTTAGCTATGGTTGTCATGGTTTTCTCAACCATGGTTATCATGGTTTTCTATGGGAGAGCAGATGGCGACTCGTAGATAGTATTGTTCTGAATCTCAAACACTAGAGTGGATAGGGGGAAAGTGGTGCTATTCTTGGAATTAGCAGGTCATATATAACTAACATCTGAGACACCAAAATGTGTTATAAGGTCATGGCAGCTCCTAGATCAACGTTTCTCAACCTGGGGGTCGGGCCCCCTAGGGGGGTCGCGAGAGGGAGTGTTAGAGGGGTTGCCAAAGATAATCAGAAAACACAGTATTTTCTGTTGGTCATGGGGTTCTGTGTGGGAAGTTTGCTTCAATTCTATCATTGGTAGGGTAAATAATGAATGCTCTTTGAGTGTAGGTGAACTATAAATCCCAGCAACATTTTTGCCAATTATTATGCTGTACACCACTTTGAGTCTCCCTAAGGGTAAGAAAACTGCAGTAAATAAATAAATAAATAAATAAATAAACTACAACTCTCAAATGTCAAGGTCTCCCCCCCCCCCCCCCCAACTCTACCAGTGTTCACATTTGGGCATATTGAGTATTTGTGCAAAGTTTGGCCAAATCCATCATTATTAGAGTCCACGGTGATCTCTGAATGTAGGTAAACTACAACTCCAAAACTCAAGCCCACCAAACCCTTCCAGTATTTTCTGTTGGTCCTGGGAGTTCTATCTACCAAATTTGGTTCAATTCCATTGTTGGTGGAGTTCAGGATGCTTTTTGATTGAAAGGTTAACTATAAATCCCAGCAACTACAACTCCCAAATAACAAAATCAATCCCCCCCCCCCCACACACACACACACACAAATAACTGAGACACCCCCAACTAGTATTCAAATTTTGATATATTGGGTACTTGTGCCAAATTTGGTCCAGTGAATGAAAATACATCCTGTATATCAGATATTTACATTTCGATTCTTAACAGTAGAAAAATGACAGTTATGAAGTAGCAATAAAAATATTTTTTTGGTTGGGGGTCACCACAACATGAGGAACTGTATTGAGGGGTTGCAGCATTAGGAAGGTTGAGAACCACTGTCCTAGATGAATAGAAGCATTGAAAAATGATTCAATTCAGTCTTGCGTACACATTGGATCATCTATGAAAACATTAAGACTCAAGCAGAATGCCTGCTGACATTTCCAAGTGCTGGTGTTTTTTGCATGCATGTGCTTGCACTAAACATATAAACTAGGCATTACAATCCCACAATCTGGCTCAGCTCCCCCCATACTGGCTCCTTGTCGCTGTTATGAGTTGTGCCTTTAATGTACAGTTATTGCTTTTTAATTGCCTTCCACTGCCCACTTCATTTGTCAGTAAACAGAAAAAGCAGGCCTGCCCTTCCAAAGCCTTTCCATCTGGTTCTCATACAGCTTAGCCACCCCATGGTGTCTTAAGTTATCCCCTACCGCTAACCAGGCTACCAGTTTATGGCGAGGTTTTCTCCCTGTGCCCTCTTTTAAAAGGAGAAAGAAAAAAGATGAAAGTTCCTAAAAGCTTTGTGTGTGCATGTCTGTGTTTGTGGCCAGTTTAATGAACTTAATTTGGAGTTGATGGGTGGGTACTGGGTCGATGGAGAGGGAAAGGGAGTGGATTTCAAGAAAGGAATTGCTGGGAGGGGGGAGTAAGAAAACCTCCCTGGTGGAGGAGAGCAACTCCAGTGATTACTCAGCGATTAAGATGTGGTGACACCGCCTTAAAGATAATTAGTTGACAATGAGTTGCAAGTCTGTGAACCCCTTTAACACCTCCTGCCAGTTTTACAGGCTGGATGGAATTGCTTCGGGACAATGCAGAATGGATCTTGATGGAAGGGAAGAACCAAATCAAATTTTCCCTATATCAGTGGTTCTCAACCTTTTCTTGACCATGGATCACTTGACTAGGGACCACTTTGATCAGGAATCACTTGACCAGGACCACTCCCCAATATTAGTACCAAAAGGGTTATGAGTCAGTTTTTTGGTCAACTTTAGTTTTGGTTTGGTTATTTGGCGTGCTGATTCAGAAAATTGCATTCTCTTCTTCAGGCTAAACATGCCCAGCTCCTTAAGCTGCTCCTCAGGGGGCTTGTTCTCCAGAGCCTTGATCATTTTAGTCACCCTCCTCTGGACACATTCCAGCTTGTCAATATTCAATTGTGGTGCCCAGAATTGGACACAGTATTCCAGGTGTGGTCTAACCAAGGCAGAATAGAGGGGTAACATGACTTCCCTAGATCTAGACGCTGTGCTCCTATTGATGCAGGCCAAAATCCCATTGGCTTTTTTTGCCACCACATCACATTGTTGGCTCATGTTTAACTTGTTGTCCATGAGAATTCCAAGATCTTTTTCATAGAATCATAGAATCATAGAATCAAAGAGTTGGAAGAGACCTCCTGGGCCATCCAGTCCAACCCCCTGCCAAGAAGCAAGAATATTGCATTCAAATCACCCCTGACAGATGGCCATCCAGCCTCTGCTTAAAAGCTTCCAAAGAAGGAGCCTCCACCACACTCCGGGGCAGAGAGTTCCACTGCTGAACGGCTCTCACAGTCAGGAAGTTCTTCCTAATGTTCAGATGGAATCTCCTCTCTTGTAGTTTGAAGCCATTGTTCCGCGTCCTAGTCTCCAAGGAAGCAGAAAACAAGCTTGCTCCCTCCTCCCTGTGGCTTCCTCTCACATATTTATACATGGCTATCATATCTCCTCTCAGCCTTCTCTTCTTCAGGCTAAACATGCCCAGTTCCCTAAGCCGCTCCTCATAGGGCTTGTTCTCCAGACCCTTGATCATTTTAGTCGCCCTCCTCTGGACACATTCCAGCTTGTCAATATCTCTCTTGAATTGTGGTGCCCAGAATTGGACACAATATTCCAGATGTGGTCTAACCAAAGCAGAATATAGAGGTAGCATTACTTCCTTAGATCTAGACACTATGCTCCTATTGATGCAGGCCAAAATCCCATTGGCTTTTTTTGCCGCCACATCACATTGTTGGCTCATGTTTAACTTGTTGTCCACGAGGACTCCAAGATCTTTCACATGTTTTGCTCTCGAGCCAGGCATCCTCCATTCTGTATCTTTGCATTTCTAATGCAGACATGGGCAAACTTTGGCCCTCCATGTGTTTTGGACTTCAGCCAATAGGCTGTTAGGAATTGTGGGAGTTGAAGTCCAAAACACACAGAGGGCCAAAGTTTGCCCATGCGTGCTCTAATGCAACGAGAACAGTTATACATTAAATCTAACAATATAAGAGATTTCTGAGCTTGCTGAAAAGCTTTCTCCTGGGCCCTTTTTATTCCATAACAGTCAAGTATATGGAAAGAGATATTCAACAACTCCAGAATTTTCTTCTGTTGTTAGATTGAATCTCTAGCCCCTGAAGACGACCAATCAATAATACAAGGGTTGAAATGTGTTGGGCTTTTTATAAAACAAGTTAACAAAAAACCTGTTTGAAAAATAAAATGCGATGATCTATAAGTATATGAGGACCTGTTTCTTCTTTTCCCTGTGGATCCAATACCAGTGTGTGGTTCATTCATAGCTTCTTCCATACAGTTTAACCTGCTCAGCATCAGCAGCCCGGGAGAAAACATGGACACATAGACACCATAGAAGAGTGTTTCTCAACCTTCCTAATGCCACAACCCCTTAATACAGTCCCTCATATTGTAGTGACCCCCAACCATAAAATTCTATTTGTTGTTACTTCACAACTGTGATTTTGCTAGTGTTGTGAATTGTAATGTAAGTATCTGACATGAAGGACGTATTTTCATTCACTGGACCAAATTTGGCACAAATACAAACATACAAATACAAAACCCCCGCAAATGTGTCACTAGACGTTGGTTGAGTACACACATTCTGAACCTCTTGTACCTTGGTCCAATCCAGTGCTTCCTCCTCATCCCCATCACTCCCAGACCCATCATTTCCAGAAAAACCCAAGAAATCCTCTTCTTCTGTGGGAGCAGTAAGTATATCCCAAATCTTCTTCCTCTGTCGCTCCTCATCCAATTCCTGCTCCCGAGTAATCCTCTTAGTTCCCCCTATTCACATCCACTGTATCTCCTTCCTCTTCCTCACTCATTTCACTCTCAGAAAACTCATTTCACTCTCAGAAAACCCAAAGGAATCTTCATCAATGGGTGACATAAGTATCTCCCGGATCCTCTTCCTCTGTTGATCCTCATCTAGAATCATAGAATCATAGAATCATAGAATCCTAGAGTTGGAAGAGACCTCATGGGCCATCCAGTCCAACCCCCTGCCAAGAAGCAGGAATATTGCATTCAAATCACCCCTGACAAATGGCCATCCAGCCTCTGTTTAAAAGCTTCCAAAGAAGGAGCCTCCACCACACTCTGGGGCAGAGAGTTCCACTGCTGAACAGCTCTCACAGTCAGGAAGTTCTTCCTAATGTTCAGATGGAATCTCCTCTCTTGTAGTTTGAAGCCATTGTTCCGCGTCCTAGTCTCCAAGGAAGCAGAAAACAAGCTTGCTCCCTCCTCCCTGTGGCTTCCTCTCACATATTTATACATGGCTATCATATCTCCTCTCAGCCTTCTCTTCTTCAGGCTAAACATGCCCAACTCTTGAGCATCCCTCTTCCCACTTCTGACACCCTTACTACTAGTTGCAGCGTTGCCAACAGACTCTACTACAATAGGTGGGGTTGCGGGGTGGTTGCTGATTTGTCATTACTACACTCTGGGAGAGCTGCTCCAAGACTTGGCGCTTGGCTGCAGGCACTCTGCCACTTTGGGTCTGCGTACCTGGGACTCACAGGGCCTGCAGCCGAGCGCCGAGTAAAGAGCGCTTTGTAGTCATTACTTTGCTGCAGGCCCTGCCAGGCCCGGACACGTAAGCCCAAAGACTGCACCCATAGGCCTGGGCACTTTGCCCCTCCAATAATGAGCCGAAAGAAAATGGATCTTTCAGCACTGAAAACAGAAAACAAATATCTGTTGCACTCCAGGACAGGAAAAGCCCTCTGACTGTAAACACCACACCGTTGATTGGAAAACAATCCTTTTACTGAAGATAGTTAAAAAGCAGCAAGTCAAAAGCACTTTAAAGAAATAGGTAAATCCAATTAGGTAAGAAGATAAGCAGAAGCAAAAAATAGTCCAGCAAAGTCCATAAGAACAAAGTCCACACTTCTCTAATATAATTCAGCAAACCAGGAAACATTAATCCAAGGCATGAGTAGGCATTCATACAATCCAAGAATTCAAATCATGAAACAAGAAATACTTAGACAAAAATCTTCCCAGCAATGCTTCCATGAACAAGAATGAGAGCTTCCCTTGATTCCAAACAATGCTTCATCTGACTATATTTCCATACTTGGAACGTTTATCCCCTCATTAAGCTATCCCAAGCACTCAGAAATTGGTTTTGCTTTAATTGAGATTCCCTTATCTTTTTCTGTCGGATTCTGGGAGATTGCCGAAGCCACTGTTCGGTTTGCCTGTTTTGACTAATTTCCTGCCACCTTTCTATTTGCTCATTATGTTTTGCAGCTGGGCCAGGTGCCCAATTGTTTTCAAGCCCCAAATCCTGGGAACTCTCTGGTAGCAATTCAGGGAGTACACTATCATCCCCACACCCTTCAGGGACATTCTCATGGGAAACTACACTTTGCACAGGGGTCTCCTGGTCCTTGTGATGTGGTGGCAAAAAAGGCCAATGGGATTTTGGCCTACATCAATAGGAGCATAGTGTCTAGATCTAGGGAAGTAATGCTCCCCATGCTCTATTCCGCTTTGGTTAGACCACACCTGGAATATTGTGTCCAATTCTGGGCACCACAATTCAAGAGAGATATTGACAGGCTGGAATGTGTCCAGAGGAGGGCGACTAAAATGATCAAGGGTCTGGAGAACAAGCCCCATGAGGAGCGGCTTAAGGAGCTGGGCATGTTTAGCCTGAAGAAAAGAAGGCTGAGAGGAGATATGATAGCCATGTATAAGTATGTGAGAGGAAGCCACAGGGAGGAGGGAGCAAACTTGTTTTCTGCTTCCCTGGAGACTAGGACGCAATGGAACAATGGCTTCAAACTACAAGAGAGGAGATTCCATCTGAACATGAGGAAGAACTTCCTGACTGTGAGAGCTGTTCAGCAGTGGAACTCTCTGCCCCGGAGTGTGGTGAAGGCTCCTTCTTTGGAAGCTTTTAAACAGAGGCTGGATGGCCATCTCTCAGGGGTGATTTGAATGCAATATTCTTGCTTCTTGGCAGAATGGGGTTGGACTGGATGGCCCATGAGGTCTCTTCCAACTCTTTGATTCTATGATTCTATGATTCTCTGCATCAGTATCATTGACCAAACCATTGCCATCTTAAAATTCATTGGCATCACTTCTCACATCCAAAGCACCCTGATCCTGAAACACAACCACAGGCTAAACTCCAACAATATCAGGAGGTTCAGTCGAAACAGATCGGGGCCCTGACCGAAAGCTGGGACACAAAACGGATCAAGGTTTATCCCGAATGCACATGACTGGGAAGTCTGACTTGGGAAGTCTGACTTGGCCACGGTAGTCCACGCTCTGGTTACATCCCGTTTAGACTACTGCAATGCTCTCTACGTGGGGTTGCCTTTGAAGACGGCTTGGAAGCTCCAGCTAGTCCAACGTTCGGCAGCCATGATACTAACAGGAGCGGAGCGCAGGGAACATACAACTCCTCTGCTGCACCAGCTCCACTGGCTGCCAATTTGCTACCGGGCTCAATTCAAAGTGCTGGCGTTGGCCTATAAAGCCCTAAACAGTTCTGGCCCAAGCTACCTATCCAAACGTATCTCTGCCTACGAACCCACCAGGACTTTAAGATCTTTTGGGGAGGCCCTGCTCTCGATCCCTCCTGCATCACAGGCACGGCTGGTGGGGACGAGGGACAGGGCCTTCTCAGTGGTGGCCCCTCGGCTGTGGAACGCCCTTCCCGTGGACATCAGATCAGCTCCCTCGTTAATGGTGTTTCGAAGGAAACTAAAAACCTGGCTATTTGAACAGGCGTTCGGATAAACAGGGCAATGAATACGATGAATATAGGAAAACGGAATTATGGATGACGAATTGGATCACGATTCTAGTTACGACATGTTAATGTGTTGTTTATTGATGTCATTACTCTGTATATTACGCTGTTAATTGTTTTTAAAATTGTATGTTGTTCGGATTGAATTTTTGTTCTTGTTGTGAACCGCGTTGAGTCGCCTACGGGCTGAGAAACTGCGGTATACAAGCAAAGTAAATAAATAAATAGATAGATAGATAGATAGATAGATAGATAGTAGGGCTGGGCGGTTCCGTTCGTTAATTTCGTAATTCGTTATTAATTTGTTATTTTTTTTGATAACGAAGCGATATTGAACCATTCAGGAGCAACTAAAAAACAAAACGAATTTTTCCAATTCGTTTCGTAATTGTTTCGAAATTGTTTCGTTATTATTTTGTTATTATTTCCGTGTGTCTGGTGCAAGTTTTATAGTCGTTGTTTGTTTTATCAGTGATAAAAAATAAATTATCACACCAACAGTCAACAACAGAGGGAGAGGGAAGCTTCAGAAGTTCCCTCTGTCCCATTTGGAGGGTTTTTTAGCGTATTGCGCAATCGCGTCCGCCATTAACGAATCGATTCGTTATTGTTTCGAAATTGTTTCGTAATTTCCGAAATTTCGTAAATATCGAACTTTTTAAAAGAAAAATTTTGGAATTCTTTTAAATAACGAAACGCAAAAAAACCCCTAAAAACGAATCGAGTTTAGAAACAAATTTTTCTGTGGTTGGACAGCCCTAATAGATAGGATGACTGAAGGAATAATAAAGATGGGTCTTGCTACAAAAAAAAAACCCAAAGGATGAACCAGACATGAACAAGACAAGGCATTGAAACACAATCTCACAGTTAAGAGATATATTTCCAGGACGCTGCAACGTAATTTACTGCAAATAGTTCCACGGCATTAAAACAACTTTTGAAAAGAGAGAGAGCGAAAGAAAGAAGTAAGGTCCTGTGTGTGCCGCTTCAAAGAAGAATGCTGTGGGCTCATAAAAACCCAAAGAACAAATAAGGGGCCCCTAAGCCCAATTTATACGCCATGCCCACTGTGCGGCGAGGCACATATAATCTGTAAAATGTCAGCTTCAAAGTTTTGCAGAGATTGGTGTTAGCCCCGACCTGTGACCTCGGGGACTCTAGCTGGGCCTTCATGCTCTTTTGCCCAGCTGTTTTAAATAAACGTGCTCCGTTTTTTAAGAAGAGATTGTTCTCCAGAGCTCGGCACAAATAGCAGTAATAATATGAACTCCCATTGGAGACGGCAGGGGGGCGAAGGGAAGGACCTCCACCTTCACGGAGAGCCTTTGCCGAAAGCCAATCAAAGGCGTACCTCATGGCGAGAGTGGCGGGTTAATAAATATGTCATTGTACTTGAAAATATTTAAACAAGATTGAGGGGGAAAGAGTAAGATATACAACAAAAGGAAAGCATATTACTGGGGCTTCCTGTCAAAATACACAGGGGAAGTACTTCACTTTGACCATTTTCCTCATAAAGAGGCACCGTAGGCCAAGACAAACAAAGCAAAGGAATCCGGTTTATCCCACTGTTGGATACCGGAGTCTCTTGACTTGGATGAAGTCAGGCTCAGAGGCCAAAACCGGCTCTCCGTGACACAGCTATTAATTGAATGCAGCAAACGTCTTTGAAAACTGTCTGGATTTCTCCCACTGTCTATATCCACAGCCACTCACAGTGAATGCCACATCGCATGGCTGCACACAGATGACAAAATGTACGATGGGCCGTATGTGAGTCAGGAAAGGTTTTGATGATTGTGCACATAACTGCCAAGTTTTAAAACTGATGGCCATGCATTGGAAAGATGTTTGTGTTAGGACAGTAAATAAAGAGAAACACTATAAAAAAAAAATCCAGGGGAATTCCTGACATGAAACAATCAGGGCCAACTAACACCTCCCAACAAAGGATTCCCCCAGGCAGGAATCAACCAGCCTTGAAGCTCTAAGGCTTTGCAATGTTAATATCGTAATTGATTGTAGCATTTACACTTGTGTCCAAAAGACATGAGTGCCGTATTGCATGACTGTGCACAGATGATAAAATGTACGATGGGCTGTATGTGAGCCAGGAAAGGTTTTGATGGTTATGCGTATGACTGCCAAGCTTTAAAAGTGATGACCATGCATTAGAAAGATGTTTGTGTTACGACAGTAAATAAAGAGGAACACTAAAAAAATAGGGGAATTCCTGACATGAAACGATCAAGGCCAACTAACACCTCCCAACAAAGGATCAGCCAGGCCTTGAAGCTGTAAGGCTTTGCAATGCTAATATCGTAATTGATTGTAGCATTTAGTTTGTTTCCAACAGACATGAGTGCCATATTGCATGACTGTGCATATATGACAAACTGTACGATGGGCTGTATGTGAGTCAGGAAAGGTTTTGATGGTTATGCGTATGACTGCCAAGCTTTAAAACTGATGACCATGCATTGGAAAGATGTTTGTGTTAGGACAGGAAATAAAGAGGAAACTAAAATAATAATAATAATAATAATAATAATAATAATAATAATAGGGGAATTCCTGACATGAAACAATCAGGGCCAACTAACACCTCCCAACAAAGGACTCCCCAGGCAGGAACCAGCCAGGCCTTGTAATGCTAATATGGTAATTAATTGCAACATTTACACTTGTTTCCAACAGACATGAGTGCCATATTGCATGACTGTGCACAGATGACAAAATGTACGATGGACTGTATGTGAGCCAGGAAAGGTTTTGATGGTTATGTGCATGATTGCCAAGCTTTAAAACTGATGACCATGCATTGGAAAGATGTTTGTGTTAGGACAGTAAATAAAGAGAAACACTATAAAAAAAAAGGCAGGGGAATTCATGACATGAAACAATCAGGGCCAACTAACACCTCCCAACAAAGGATTCCCCCCGGCAGGAATCAGCCAGGCCTTGAAGCTGCAAGGCTTTGCAATGCTAATATCGTAATTGATTGTAGCATTTACACTTGTGTCCAAAAGACATGAGTGCCATATTGCATGACTGTGCACAGATGATAAAATGTATGATGGGCTGTATGTGAGCCAGGAAAGGTTTTGATGGTTATGCGTATGACTGCCAAGCTTTAAAAGTGATGACCATGCATTAGAAAGATGTTTGTGTTAGGACAGTAAATAAAGAGGAAACAACAACAACAATAATAATAATAGGGGAATTCCTGACATGAAACAATCAGGGCCAACTAACACCTCCCAACAAAGGACTCCCCAGGCAGGAACCAGCCAGGCCTTGTAATGCTAATATGGTAATTAATTGCAACATTTACACTTTTGTCCAACAGACATGAGTGCCATATTGCATGATTGTGCACAGATGATAAATGTACGATGGGCTGTATGTGAGCCAGGAAAGGCTTTGATGGTTGTGCGCATAACTGCCAAGCTTTAAAAGCAATGACCATGCATTGGAAAGATGTTTGTGTTAGGACAGGAAATAAAGAGAGAACTAAAATAATAATAATAATAATAATAATAATAATAATAATAGGGGAATTCCTGACATGAAACAATCAGGGCCAACTAACACCTCCCAACAAAGGACTCCCCAGGCAGGAACCAGCCAGGCCTTGTAATGCTAATATGGTAATTAATTGCAACATTTACACTTGTTTCCAACAGACATGAGTGCCATATTGCATGCTTGTGCACCGATGATAAAATGTACGATGGGCTGTATGTGAGTCAGGAAAGGTTTTGATGGTAGAGCGCATAACTGCCAAGCTTTAAAAGTGATGACCATGCATTGGAAAGGTGTTTGTGTTGGGATAGTTAATAAAGAGGAACACTAAAAAAACAGGGGAATTCCTGATGTGAAACAATCAGGGCCAACTAACACCTCCCAACAAAGGATTCCCCCAGGCAGGAATCAGCCAGGCCTTGAAGCTGCAAGGCTTTGCAATGCTAATATGGTAATTAATTGCAACATTTACACTTGTGTCCAACAGATATGAGTGCCATATTGCATGACTGTGCACAGATGATAAAATGTACAATGGGCTGTATGTGAGCCAGGAAAGGTTTTGATGGTTATGCGTATGACTGCCAAGCTTTAAAACTGGTGATCATGCATTGGAAAGATGTTTGTGTTGGGACAGTAAATAAAGAGGGCCAAATAAGACCTCCCAAAGGATTCCCTCAGCAAGAATCAGACAGGCCTTGAAGCTGCAAGGGTTTGCAATGCTAATAAGGTAATTAATTGCAACAGTCAAACTTGCGTCCAGTAGACAAGAGTTCTTTCTCCTACCCTGGACCTTCTACAAATATATAAACCTCACTTGCCTAGTTTCTAACAGACCCCTGAGGTTACCTACCATAGATGTGAGTGAAATATCAGGACAGAATGCTTCTGGAATATGGCCACACAGTCCGGAAAACTCACAGTAACCCAGTGCTAGAATTCTTCCTTGATCAGAAAATTACATACAGAGCCCCCGGTGGCGCAGTGGGTTAAACCCCTGTGCTGGCAGAACTGAAGACCGACAGGTCGCAGGTTCGAATCTGGGGAGAGGCGGATGAGCTCCCTCTATCAGCTCCAGCTCCTCATGTGGGGACATGAGAGAAGCCTCCCACAAGGATGATAAAACATCAAATCATCCGGGCGTCCCCTGGGCAACGTCTTTGCAGACGGCCAATTCTCTCACACTAGAAGCGACTTGCAGTTTCTCAGGTCGCTTCTGACACGACAAAAAAAAAAGAAAAAAAGAAAATTACATTAAAGCATGAACTCGTATACATAAAGACAGGCAGGCACATGAGTAGGTGCAATACCTGGATTGTCCTGAAGAGGTCAGCACTGCTCACCTTACTCATAATTCACTGACTACCAAACCAGGATCATCCTTGCCTGCAATAAAGCTGAAACCAAGGCAAAACCCCTCTAATTAAAAAGCAATTAATCATTATCTGTAGTGTTGAGTCTCACAGAGGCATGAAGCTTCTGGAATAAACTGGAATAATTGTATCATGTCCTGACTGGACTACAGTGTGACTCTCCCCTCTGCCGGTGTATACACAGGACCAGAGCCCATGGTTTTATTTATATGCATCTGATTTGAAGAGGCACGAATGGAGGGTGAAAGAGAGAAACGTGCCAAGAGGAAGGCGCGTCAAGCCAACCCCAATTGAGACCGCCTTCCACCTGGAAACCAATGCGCTCACTGTGGGAGAAGATGCAGGTGAAGAATAGGGCTCCACAGCCACCTACGGATCCACAAGAATACTGATAATGGAAGACTATCCTACTCGTCCAACGAGGGATCGCCTAAGTAAGTAAGTTAAAAAGAAGCATCTGATAAAAGATCTAGGTCCTCCAGGCAATTCTATAACATCCTTCTGCTGCAGCTTGGCCAAAGAAAGAATTATGCTGGAAGATCTAGGGAGGTGTTTTCCCATTTCCAAGGTCCTCCAGCATAAATCTGATATACTTCCACTGGGTTTGCTATTACTTGTGTTTTCACATATCCATTTGAAATCCTGGAACGTATTTCCCATAAATACGGAGGTTGAACTGTATCAATATAACCCTCCATTAACATGTCAGACCTGACATAAAAGGAGTTCAGAGTTGTTAGCAAAACATATTTTGCTGCAAATTTCAATACAATGACATAACGTTTTAAGCAGGAAACTGTAATGTCATTACTTTTAATGATTCCACCATTGTTTGAATATTTGCACACAAAAAAGGTTGTACTTAATTTTTGACTCACGGTCATGTAAAAATAAAAGTATGTACAGTGTGTATGTATGTTGGTTGGTTTGTAACACAAAGGTTTCCGTGTGTCTTGATGGATCCGAACCAAACTTGGCACACAGACTCTTCATTAGCCAATAGGTGTTTGAACTAAAAAAAAAATCCCTTTTGGATGCAGAGCTGAAGGAAAGGAAAGGAACAAAGTGGATTGGCTTTTGCTAGTGGCCTCTGTCATGTGACTGAGAAAGAAAAGGAGCTTCTGGGAGTTGGAGTCTCAAACATCTGGAGGGTCACAGGTTGTGTAGGTCTGGCATAGTTTTGGGAAACAAACAAGATGAGCCTGAAATCCTAGCGTAGGAAGGTAATTATGATTTTAGAAGTATAACAGAAACTTGCTGAGATAAAGAGCAAGTGAAACATGAATTCTGCTTCTATCACAAAATCTGTCACATAATGGTTATTTTGGGTTGTTGTAGGACTTTTTGGGCTATATGGCTATGGTCTAGAGGCATTCTCTCCTGACGTTTCGCCTGCATCTATGGTAAGCATCCTCAGAGGTAGTGAGGTAGTGAGGATGCTTGCCATAGATGCAGGTGAAACGTCAGGAGAGAATGCCTCTAGACCATGGCCATATAGCCCGAAAGACCTACAACAACCCAGTGATTCCGGCCATGAAAGCCTTCGACAATACAATGGTTATTTCGTTAAATAGAAATGCATTGTCAGATAGGAATGCATTGGCAGTGAATCTAGTGTGTCAAATACAGTTCTAGTGGACATGTGATAACACACCTGCAGAATGATGAAGTGGGTAGTGATGTATTATCTAAGAGACATTTATTTATTTATTTAAAACATCTCTATCCCGTCCTTCTCACCCCCGAAGGGGAACTCAGGGTGGCTTACGATTAGCAGTCATTAGATGCCGACAAAGAACAATTACAGCACAGCAATTAACATATATAGGTCCACAACAGTAAAATTACATTAAAATACATTAAAATACATTTAAAATATTGGCCCTTAAAAATATGAACACAACCAAGTTTTGAGTCTGCAAATCCAAACCATAGTCCAGAGTTCCAGTCCAAGGTCTCTTCATTGACAGTTCTCACAAGTCATTACAGTTGTTGCTCAGCCAGCTGCCCGAATGCATGGTCCCAGAGCCAAAACTTGAGTTGGGTTGTTGTAGGTTTTCCCGGGCTATATGGCCATGTTCTGGAGGCAATTTTTCTCCTGACGTTTCGCCTGCATCTATGGCAAGCATCCTCAGAGGTAAAAACTTGAGTTATTTCCTGAAGGAGAAAAGATAGGGAGTTGCCCTGATTTCACTGGGGGGTGCATTCCATAGACAGGTGGCCATCACTGAGAAGACCCTGTCTCTCAGTGCTGAAAGGGCTGAGTCATGATCACGTGACATTCATGACAAAGGGGTTCATCATCCATTTGTCCCTGAATGATGACACACCAGCATCAGCATTTAAAAGAAGGCAGGAAATGCTCATTCTTTTTCTTGCCATGCATCTCTCACTATTGTGTCTCTTGATGGTGTCTGTCGCCTGCGCCATGAGAATATCACTGTAGATACCATTGACTGATTGTAGATAAGGGGATCCTGATCTATGTGCATATCTGTATATACAGTAACGTGTCAAGATTAAAAGCCTCAAAATATTTTCAGTGAGTTTTTTCAAACAGTGAGCAGAACAAGGTCAGACATCGTAGTTATACTCTACTGATAAGTACTCTGCTGTGTTTGTTTTTGCTTGCCTCTGAGTCACTGAGTCCAGTGTGCAGTGTTTCCAGGAAGAGCATGATTGGAAAACTATAAATCACACAGGGTTGTTGTAGGGTTTTTTTGGGGCTATATGGCCATGTTCTAGAGCAGTGGTTCTCAACCTTCCTAATGCCGCGACCCCATAATACAGTTCCTCATGTTGTGGTGACCCCCAACCCTAAAATTATTTTTGTTGCTACATCATAACTGTATTTTGCTAATGTTATGAATCGTAATGTTAATATTCGATATGCAGAATGTATTTTCATTCCCAACACCAAATTTGACACAAATACCCGATACAAATACCTGACACAAATACCCAACACAAATACCCGATACGCCCAAATTTGAATATTGGGGGTAGGTGGGTGGGTTATTTTGTCATTTGGGAGTTGTAGTTGCTGTGATTTATAGTTCACCTAAAATCAAAGAGCATTCTGAACTCCACAAATGAGAGAGTTAAACCAAACTTGGCACACAGAGCTCCCATGATCAAGAGAAAATACTGGAAGGATTTGATGGACATTGACCTTGAGTTTTGGAGTTGTAGTTCACCTACATCCAAAGAACACTGCGGACTCAAACAATATGGATCTGGATCAAAATTGGCATGAATGCTCAATAATGTGAACACTAGTGGAGTTTGGAGAAAAGAGACTTGACATTTGGGAGTTGTAGTTCCTGTGATTTATAGTTCACCTCCAATCAAAGAGCATTCTGAACCCCACCAATGATAAAATTGGGCCAAACTTCCCACACAGAACCCCCATGACCAACAAAAAATACTGTGTTTTTAATTATCTTTGGTGACCCTTCTGACATCCCCTCATGACCCCCCCCCCCGGGGTCCCGACCCCCCAGGTTGAGAAACACTGTTCTAGAGGCATTCTCTCCTGACGTTTCGCCTGCATCTATGGCAAGCATCCTCAGAGGTAGTGAGGTCTGTTGGAACAATCACACACTTATCCCATGACATTTTTTTTCACCCTGCATTGTTTTGACCACCTGGCTCTTGGCAAGCCCAGCAACTAAGGCCCCATCTACACTGGTCATATAATCCAGTTTAAAGCAGATAATCTGAATTCAGAAACTGGATTATATGGCAGTGTAGATGGAGCCTGAGCTTTCAAGTCCTGATTTCCTCCTGACTTTGGCAGACTTACCCAAATGCCCCAAATCCTACCTGGACATGATGGGAACATGCATAGGAGAGGAGCAATAACACTAATTCCCAGTCTATGGCTCCCTGTTTGCCATTGATCTGAACATCTTGTCCACTTTTTCTTTTCTTTTTAATAGCCATAATTTCCTAACACCAACTTACTGTGTTAAATCTTTTGGATTCCCTGCTGGAATGGTGTGTGATGTAGATCTGAGAGGAAATGTGTTTTTCTTCCTCCCCCTACTCTTGGTGATTATGTCTCATTACCCTTGTCTGGCAAACCCATCGTCTCGCCTTGGTTCTTCACCTTTTTCATGCTATAACACTTGTAAATGCTCACCACAAGTTTAAATATTTCAGCAGTGACTAATCAAATCCATAAACCAGATGCAGACACTTTGCATTGTGGGATGAATCAATCCGTTGTGTGAGGGATCGAGCGAGGGGAGAGGGTATGCTGTGGGTAGCTCCAAGTCTGGGGATGGGGGAGGCAACAGCTGATTTCGAATGCCTACATACTGACTTTCTCCCCTGATACTGAAAGAAGTGAAAATTATAATAAAGTTCTTTGCCAAGCGTCATTCTTTTAATTCAGGCAGCTTCACTTCTAAGTTAATGAGTCTGAAAATGGCTTACATTGCTTCCTCTTTTCCCCATTAAAGTGTTTAAAAGGTTATTAATGAATTGAAGGTACAGATTTAGGGCCAAAACTGTATCACAGTAGGATTGGTTTTCTACATTTGTAGCAGAAGGACTGTGCTCTTTTTTTCATTCAGACGCACCAAGTGTTTCCACATTTGGGCACTGCTCAATTCTTCTCAGCCTTAACACGGATAGATTTCTGCCAACAATGTGATGTGGCAGCAAAAAAAACCAATGGGATTTTGGCCTGCATCAATAGGAGCATAGTGTCTAGATCTAGGGAAGTCAAGCTCCCCATGCTCTATTCTGCCTTGGTTATGGTTAGACCACATCTGGAATATTGTGTCCAATTCTGGGTACCATAATTGAAAAGAGATGTTGACAAACTGGAATATGTCCAGAGGAGGGCGACTAAAATGATCAAGGGTCTGGAGAACAAGCCCTATGAAGAGCGGCTTAAAGAGCTGGGCATGTTAAGCCTGAAGAAGAGAAGGCTGAGAAGAGACATGATAGCCATGTATAAATATGTGAGAGGAAGCCACAGGGATGAGGGAGCAAGCTTGTTTTCTTCTTCCCTAGAGACTAGGACACGGAACAATGGCTTCAAACTACAAGAAAGGAGATTCCATCTGAACATTAGGAAGAACTTCCTGACTGTGAGAGCTGTTCAGCAGTGGAACTCTCTGCCCTAGAGTGTGGTGGAGGCTCCTTCTTTGGAGGCTTTTAAACAGAGGCTGGATGGCCATCTGTCAGGGGTGCTTTGAATGCAATATTCCTGCTTCTTGGCAGGTGGTTGGACTGGATGGCCTATGAGGTCTCTTCCAACTCTAGAATTCGATGATTCTATGATTCTATATCAAATGTTTGGGATTTTGCAAAAATGTAGTGCCACAGCAAGGTATTTCTGTCCTTTCTTCATGGCTGTGAAAGCTAAACAAAGAAGCAAACTGGAAGAAAAACAATGCATAGAATCATAGAATCCTAGAATTGGAAGAGACCTCGTGGACCATCCAGTCCAACCCCCTGCCAAGAAGCAGGAAAATCACATTCAAAGCACCCCTGACAGATGGCCATCCAGCCTCTGTTTAAAAGCCTCCAAAGAAGGAGCCTCCACCACACTCCAGGGCAGAGAGTTCCACCGCCAGGCATGTAGCCGGGGGGGGGGGGGGGGGGCTCGGGGGGCTTCAGCCCCCCCGCGAAATTCTCATGGTGGTTCGCGAAAAGGCCTTACTGGTGCATTATTTAAACTGTTATGTTTATTAATATCATGATTTGATCACCATTCTCAATATATCCCATATGTATGGGGGTATTGGGGTAATGATACAAAAGGTTTGCTAGGCTAGACCCTCTTTCACTCAGACTCAGCCCCCCCCCCCCGAAACTCAGCCCCCCCCAAAACCCCCCCTGAAATTTTTTTAGCCCCCCCCCCCCCCCCGAAACAAAATCCTGGCTACGGGCCTGTCCACCGCTGAACAGTCTCACTGTTAAGTAGTTCTTCCTCGTGTTCAGGTGGAATCTCCTTTCCTGCAGTTTGAAGTCATTGTTCCATTGCATCCTAGTCTTCAGGGCAGCAGAAAACAAGCCTGCTCCCTCCTCCCAATGACTTCCCCTCACATATTTATACATGGCCATCATATCTCCTCTCAGCCTTCTCTTCTGCAGGCTAAACATGCCCAGCTTGTTCTCCAGACCCTTGATCATTTGAGTCCCCTTCCTCTGGACATATTCCAATTCAGAGTCAACATCTCTCTTCAATTGCGGTGCCCAGAACTGGACAGTGTGATTCCAGGTGTGGTTTGACCAAGACAGAATAGAGCAGTGGTTCTCAACCTGGGGTCCCCAGATGTTTTTAGCCTTCAACTCCCAGAAATCCTAACAGCTGGTAAACTGGCTGGGATTTCTGGGAGTTGTAGGCCAAAAACATCTGGGGACCCCAGGTTGAGAACCACTGGAATAGAGCATGGGGAGCATGACTTCCCTGGATCTAGACACTAGGCTCCTATTTATGCAGGACAAAATCCCATTGGCTTTTTTTTGCCGTCGCATGACATTGTCGGTTCATGTTTAACTCCACAATGTCTCCAAGATCTTTTTCACACCTACTGCTCTCGAGCCAGGCATCCCCCATTCTGTATCTTTGCATTTCATTTTTTCTGCCCAAATGGAGTATCTTGAATTTGTTCCTGCTGAAGTTCATTTTGTTAGTTTTGGCCCATCTCGCTAATCTGTTAAGATCATTTTGAATTCTGCTCCTGTCTTCTGAGGTGCCAGCTATCCCTCCCAATTTGGTGTATTTCTTGAGCCATCCCATTCATCTCGGTGGCATCAGAGAAAAGTTCTGCAGATATCATGGGCTGCCAAAAGACAAACAAATGGGTCTTAGGGTAAAGCTACATTGTAGAATTGTTGCACTTTAGTACCACTTTAACTGTGATTGCTTGATCCTACGGAATCCTGGGATTTGTAGTGTTACAAGGTCTTTAGCCTTCTTTTCCAAAGAGTATTAGTACCACACCAAATTACAAATCATAGGAATCTATAGCACTGACCTAGGGCAGTTAAACTGAACCCAAACTGCATCGATTCAACAATGCTGATGCACCCTACATGCAAAGTAATCCTGAACTCTGCAGAAGCAAAAATGAACTACTGAGGCTATTGTGCCATGATCAAATTGTGATATCACTTGACTCCTTGAAAAAAACAATAATGCTTCTAAAGGTGATGGCAGTGTGAAAAAAGAGAGATCACATCACAGATGAATAGACCCATTCAAGTAATCCACAGCCTTGACTTCTGCAGGATCTAAGCAGAGTTGATGATGGCCGGGACCCATTCAAGTAATCCACAGCCTTGACTTCTGCAGGATCTAAACAGAGTTGATGATGGCCGGGGCTTATAGAGATCTCTCATGCATAAAATCAACATAAATTAAAGTTGACTTGATGACAATCAACAATAACAAAATTAAGGTTATGACAACTCTGCACTGCACTGCCCATACCTCCTATCGACTCAGAAAAGATGTCACCAGCTGTTAAGAAACCTACATTGTCCATGTCCAGCACAATCTTTCTTTGAAGTGGTTACACATCATCACTGGGTCACATTTCATACCAAAAGGCCTTATATAATCCAGGATTCGGTATCCACGGTGGCCAAGGCATGGTTTATGGGATGCTTGCCAGAAGATGGAGAATTTTATTTTATTTGCTATATTTATATACCGCTGTTTCTCAGCCTAGCCGGCGACTCAACGCGGTTTACAACATTATATAACAATCAACAGTATACAGTTAAAAGCATAAAAAACATAAAAAACATAAAAACACAATTCATACATCAATACCAATCCAGTTCGACTCTTAACTAAAAACGTGATCCAGTTCATCATCCATGTTGCCAGTCCTTTAGTCAGTTACCATTCGTTGCATTGGGTTAACCAAATGCCTGCTTAAACATCCAGGTCTTCAATCTTCTTCGGAATATCATCAATGAAGGGGCTGATCTTACCTCCAAGGGCAGGGCGTTCCATAGCCGCGGGGCCACCACAGAAAAGGCCCTGTCTCTCGTACCCGCCAGCCGCACCTGTGAAGCAGGCGGGATAGAGAGCAGGGCCTCCCCAGAAGATCTTAGGGTCCTGGCGGGCTGATAGGCCGAGATACGTTCGGATAGGTAAGTTGGGCCAGAACCGTTTAGGGCTTTAAAGGCCAACGCCAGCACTTTGAATTGAGCCCGGTAGCAGATCGGCAGCCAGTGGAGCTGGTACAGCAGAGGAGTTGTATGCTCCCTGCGCTCCGCTCCCGTTAGTATCATGGCTGCCGAACGTTGGACTAGTTGGAGCTTCCGGGCCGTCTTCAAAGGCAACCCCACGTAGAGAGCGTTGCAGTAGTCCAAACGGGATGTAACCAGAGCATGGACTACCGTGGCCAAGTCAGACTTCCCAAGGTACGGGCGCAGTTGACGCACGAGTTTTAACTGTGCGAATGCTCCCCTGGTCACCGCCGAAACCTGGGGCTCCAGGCTCAGCGATGAGTCCAGGATACACCCAAACTGCGAACCTGCGTCTTCAGGGGGAGTGCGACCCCATCCAACACAGGCTGTAACCCTATACCCTGCTCGGCCTTGCGACTGACCAGGAGTACCTCTGTCTTGTCTGGATTCAATTTCAATTTGTTCGCCCCCATCCAGACCGTCACAGCGGCCAAGCACCGGTTCAGGACCTCGACAGCCTCCTTAGTAGCAGGTGGGAAGGAGTGACAGAGTTGGACATCATCCGCGTACAGATGACATCGCACTCCGAAACTCCGGATGATCTCACCCAGTGGCTTCATGTAGATGTAATTGTACTTTGTCTCTCATTTCCTTACAAATGATATGTAGACATTTATAGCCTTGGTTTCTGGATCTCAGTATAACTATTATAACTACTAGTCAAGACCATGAAGATTTCTTTCACAATATTCAAGACTAGTACTTTCAGACCACTTACATTCTCATAGCTCCATCTGGAAACACGAGATTCACAGTTTTGTGAGTTAAAGTTCCCTGCCAGAATGATCTAGTCACAAAACTACAAATCCCAGTATCCCATAGGAAAGAACCATAGCATCAAGTAGCTTAGATCATCAAAGTGTGTAGTGCAATAGGGAAAATAGAAATAAAGCTATAGATGAGTTGCTAACTCTAACCCTTCCTCTATTTTGTGATCAAGAGAGCTGCTGCTAATCAATTCCAAGCTGTTTTGGATCAAAATGATTTTCTAGATCAAATCCCATCTGTTATCAGGCCTTGGCCAGGAATATAAACAGCCTTGGTTATTTTGCTAGATCAATTGTGCAACTTTGGAATGCCCTTCCAAAAGAGCTTCGTCAGGCCCCTACTCTGGCAGTTTTCAGAAGGAACCTAAAAACTTGGCTGTTCCGATGTGCATTCGCAGATTAGGAATCCCCATCCCAAGTCCTAGATGCACTTTAGCACTACTAATGTTGCTGCACACCGCACTTAATCCTACGTTCCTCCTGCCATCTCAGCACTTTTAACCCTGTACCCCATTGCGCTGGCCGAACCAGTTTTAATAGTGTCTTGATGTATTGTTATTGTGGTTATTTGCTTAATTGTTTTGATTTGCTTTGTCTATTGTTGTGTTATGTTTTCTATTGTATTGTGTTTTGAGGCTTCGGCCCGTGTAAGCCGCATCGAGTCCTTCGGGAGATGCTAGCGGGGTACAAATAAAGTTAATAATAATAATAATAATAATAATAATAATAATAATAATAATGTACTACCTTTGCATAATAACATTAACAGCAACAATAATACATTTTATTTGCAGGCCGCCACCATCTCCTCAAAGGGACTTGAGGCGGCTCACAAAGCACTCCAAGGTGCCACACATAAAATACAACAATACATAGACATAAAAGTGACAATATCATAAGAATTACAGCCACAACATCCATAAAATACCACATAATAAAATTAAAATTTATAAAACGCAGTCATAACTGCAGATAAAACTGGTTGTTTTCAATTAACGAGCCCAGTGCCAAAGTGAAGCAAACAAAGTCATCAGACTAACCCTTAAAATCTACTCAAGATCAAATGCTTGTTTTAAAAGCCATGTTTTTAAACTGGATCGGAAAGCTTAGAGAGAGGGAGCTAACCTAATCTCTCTAGGGAGGGCATTCCAGATCTGGGGGGCCACCACCGAGAAGGCCCTCTCCCATGTCCCCACCAACCATATTTGAGACGGTGGTGGAACCAAGAGAAGGGCCTCCCTGGCAAATCTAAGACCCCGTGCCAGTTCATAGAAAGAGATGCAGTCATGATGCTAGGTTGGACCTGAAGCATATAAGGCTTTATATATATGAAGGCTGTTATCTTTTGGGCAGCTGAGGGAAAGCTAAGGCTGTCATTCTTTGGGCAGATCCTGCACTTTGAATTGGCCCTGGAAAGTTGTCAGAAGCCAGTGGAACTGCTTTAATAGGGGTGTGGTATGCTCCTTTTAGCTAGCCCTGGTTAGTAGTCTGGTTGCGAAACTTTGCACTAACTGCAGCTTCTGAGCAGCCCCATGTAGACTGCATTGTAGTAGTCAATTATGAATGTAACTAAGGCATGGACCACCGTGGCCAAGTCAGTTTTTTCAAGGTATGGTCTCAGCTGGTGCACCAGTTTTAACTGTGCAAAGGCCCTCCCAGCCAAGGCTGAGCTTCAAGCATCAGTGATGAACCCAGGAGAACCCCCAGACTGCAGACCTGTGTCTTCAGGGGGAGTGTAACCTCACCAAGCACAGGTTGCCACCCTATATCCCGATCGATCTCGCAACTGATCAGGAGGACCTCTGTCTTGTCTGGATTAAGCCTCCGTTGGCTGGCCCTCACCGAGTTCATCACAGCTGCCAGGCAATGGTCCAGGATCTGGGGAGCTTCCTTGGAATGAGGTGGAAAAGCATAGTAGAGTTGTGTGTCATCTGTGTAGAGATGGCACCCAACTCCAAAACTCAGGATGACCTCACCCAGCAGTTTCATGTAGATGTTGAAAAGCATGGGGGAAAGAATAGAGCTTTGTGGGACCCCACAGGTCAATGGCCAGGAGTCCAAGCAGGTGTCCCCCAGCATCGCCAGCTGAGTACGATCCTTCAGGAAGGAGCGAAGCCACTGCAGAGCAGTGTCCCCAAGATCAATTCCAGGAAGCCAACCCAGAAGGATACCATGACTGATAGTATCGAAAGTTGCTTTCATGCTATACAATTTTAGCAGTATGGTTTCAATTTAACTGCATTGTTGGATGCTTGGATTTGTAGTACGGCATTCAGAATTCGTTGCTATTGAAAGTGCTAGCACGGCACCTCGCAAACTACAAATCCCAAGACTCTGTGGCATATAATATGGTCTCCAAAGGCGGCAATTCTCAATATAGTGATCTTAGATATGGAAGCAGGCTGTTCTAACGGAATCAGATCAAAACCAAGACTTTTGTGTGTTTTTGTTCCACATTCCCTCATATGAAAAACAGGGCAGCAATTAAGGGACTAATCCCAGAGTTTGTTTCATCACCAGTGTGCATCGGGTTTACCAGCATTCTTCTTTTATGCCTGAATAATAAAAGTAGCCGGTGTGGTCTCCATCCTAGCATACATTCCTACCTTTTTATGAGCATAACCCCATCAGCCTGGAAAAAAAAAAGAAAAGGCACCCCCCAAAGACTAGCAGCAAGTTGCAAGCTTCTCTCTTTAACCCTGAATTGGACCCAAGGGGACACGAAGTACGTTTGGGCAGAGGGGCTTGGGGTCAGCGAGAGCTAAAGGCAATGCCTTTAAAGCATTTTATAAGAGGAGCCCATTAAGCCGTAACACTGCTGTTAGGTAAATGGATGCATACACTGCCCTCTGGATCATTCCTTGTACATAGATGATTATCTGCCATGAAGTTAAAGCCAACCTACATTAAGATAGCCATAGATTGGATATTCCATCTACCTCAGTATCTTGTCTCCAATAGTGGAAAGCAAAACTGTGCAATTTCTAGGAATCCCACCAGCTAGCAGGAAAAGCCATAGACCAGTGGTTCTCCACCTTCCTAACACCATGACCCCTTAATACAGTTCCTCATGTTGTGGTGACCCCCAACCACAACATTATTTTTGTTGCGATTTCATAACTGTAATTTTGCTACTGTTATTAATCGTAATGTAAATATTTGATAAGCAGGATGTATTTTCATGCACTGGACCAAATTTGGCACAAATACCCGATACGCCCAAATTTGAAAACTGGTGGGGTTGGTTGGGGGTAAGGGTTGATTTTGTCATTTGGGAATTGTACTTCACCTCCAATCAAAGAGCATTCTGAACTCCACCAACGATGGAATTGAACCAAACCTGGCACACAGAACTCCCGTGACCATCAGAAAATACTGGAAAGATTTGATGGGCATTAACCTTGAGTTTGGGAGTTGTAGTTCACCTTCATCCAGAGAGCAATGTGGACTCAAACAATGATGGATCTGGACAAAACTTGGCAAGAATACTCAATTTGCCCAAATGTGAACACTGATGGAGTTTGGGGAAAATAGATCTTGACATTTATGAGTTGTAGTTGCTGAGATTTATAGTTCACCTACAATCAAAGAGCATTCTGAACCCCACGAATGATAAAATTGGGCAAGACTTCCCACACAGAATCCCCATGACCAGGCATGTCGCCGGGGGGGGGGGGGCTTGAGGGCTTCAGCCCCCCCTCCCAAAATTCTCATGGTGGTCCGTGAGAAGGCCTTACTGGTACATTATTTATACTGTTATGTTTATTCATATCATGATCTGATCACCATGCTCAATATATCCCATATGCATGGGGGTATTGGGGTAACTGTACAAAAGTTTTGCTAGGGTAGACCCTCTTTCACTCAGACTCAGCCCCCCCCCCCCATTTCAAACTCAGCTCCCCCCTGAATCAAAATCCTGGCTACGGGCCTGCCCATGACCATCAGAAAATACTGTGTTTTCTGATGGTCTTTGGCAATCTTTCTGACCCCCCCCCCTCACGACCCCCCTCCCAGGGGTCCAGCCCCCAGGTTGAGAAACACTGCCATATACTTTGCCAGATGCAGCCTGCTGGTTAGATCAATGGTCTTGACCCTCTGCCCATTGCTCATCTCTAGACTATAGCTTTCAGAATCCTGGAATTTTCTGAGAATTTTAGTCCAAAAATTGTTTTCTATGGCTCTAATTTACCATCCAGATATATAGTGCAGGTAGGCCTTTGTTTCATGTTGCAGCTTCACTTAAAATTAGACTCCAGTTTGATATATTCACGTTGCCTGACCTCATGGAAGAGAGGTTTTATGAATGTCCATGTGAATTTACCTGTGGACTTGCCAATGACATTAATAGAAGTCCTTCCTCCCCAGACGAATTTCCCTCGTCTCGTTGCACGCACATTCTGGGGGCTCTGGTGTTCCTGGCTCCCAACCACCTAAAGATTATTTTCCACTCTGAAGGGCACTTGGATCTCTTTGGCCAAAGGAGGAAGAAACTGCTCCATTTCTTGAGGACATGCTATGTGATAACATACAGTATCTGCATGGATTTTCTGCAGAGATCTCCCCCAAAAAATTTATTTTGAAATAATCCCACACCCACTTCTTTCCTTCTTTTTTCCCCCTTGCTTCCTTCCTTTGGTAGCCTTTCCTCTTTTGCTTTGAAAATAGATTTCTGGATTTTGTCTTCCAAGACTATATAGTTATATAAATCAATTGATATAAACATATCAATTTATAACACAGATCGAGCAGTTGAGCATTCCTTATAGACAGTTCCAAAATCCGAAATACTCCAACATCTGAAAGGTTGGCAAAAGCTGAGGCTGACAACGAAAGCTCACACTACTCCCCAGATTTGAACCACCAACCTTTCGGTCAGCAAGTTCAGTAGTCAGTGGTTTAACTCACTGTGTATGTACATATGTGCAAAAACAGTGGATTTATTTATTTATCATATCAGAAACGAACCAAAGGTACATTTGTATTGTATTTAAAAAAACAAACAAACAAAAACTTGGCATCCTTTAGGGCAAAGCTACATCGTAGAATTGTTGCAGTTTAGTACTACTTTAACTATTTATTTACTTATTTGTAGTGTCAGAAGTAAGTTGAGGGCACAGTTAAAATGCATTTAAAAACAGAAAGTTTAAAAACTTGGCATTATGCCAAATATTCTTTGACTAGAAGTTGGCCACTTGAAGTGTCTCTGGTGTCTCTGTGAGAAGGTCCTTCATTGTACATGTGGCAGGACTCAGACTGCATTGTAATAGGTGGTCTGTAGTTTGCTCTTCTCCACACTCGCATCTTGTGGACTCTACTTTGTGGCCTCATTTCTTAAGGGTAACTCTGCATCTCATGGTGCCAGAGCGCAGTCTGTTCAGTGCCTCCCAAGTCGTCCAGTTTTCTGGGAGTCTCTCATTTGGTATCAGCCATGGATTGGTATCAGAGGAAAACAGTAAATGGCTCCGGGCCAATTTACCTGTCCAAATGCAACTCCCTCTACAAACCTAGGACCTTAAGATCATCCGGGGAGGCCCACCACCATCGCAGATAAATCTGGTGGGGATGAGAGACAGGGCCTTCTCCGTGGTGGCCCCTCGGCTGTGGAACTCCCTCCCTAGTGAGGTTAGATTTCCCCCCTCTCTTCTGATCTTCCGGAAGAAACTTAAATCCTGGTTATGGGATCAAGCGTTCACAGAATAGTTTGTTTTACTGGGAAAGACAAGATTTTATTGGACCGTACTTAAACTGATTGGACAATGATTTTAATACGGCGATTTTAATATGGGGAACTGGTTCTAACATATATTTTAACTATTTTAATGCATATGGATGTATTTATTATGTGGTTTTACTATGTTGGCATTGAATTGTTGCCTGTTTGGGAGCCGTTCTGAGTCCCTCCTCGGAAGCAGAGAAGGACGGGGTGTAAATGTTTAAAATAAATAAATAAATACATTTGGCAGCTATATCACTGCATGGCAGAGATCCTACATCATGGACACTAAAGTGCTTACCAATGCCTACCTCAGTAGTGAATTGCAATATTGTATAACTAGATGAGCACCTAAATGCACAAAGCACATCTGCATGCACAACGGTGCTGCCAGTACAATTCTCCTTCTGCAACCTTAAATGAATGCAACCATTGTTCCATGGACTAAAATATCCATCCATTTCCATAGAGGAACCGACAGATACATTAATCAACCAACAAGATCAAAATTAGGTATTAAGTAAAAGGTACCTATAAGCCACAGTCACTCAAAAGAGGGAAAGGTACCAAAAATAGCAGACTCTCAGTTAACCAGAACTCAAGCAACAAGCACTCAAGGTAAAATTGCATACTGAATTTACAAAGCTGTTTTTATAATGTACTAGCCGTCCCCTGCCACGCGTTGCTGTGGCCCACATGGGAGTTCTGTGTAGGAGGTTTGGCCCAATTCTATCATTGGTGGGATTCAGAACGCTCTGTGATTGTAGTTGAACTATAAATCCCAGCAACTACAACTCCCAAATGTCAAGATTCTATTTTCCCCAAACTCCATCTGTGTTTATATTGGGGCATATTGAGTATTCGTGTAGAGTTTGGTCCAGATCCATCATAGTTTGAGTCCACAGTCATCTTTGGATGTAGGTGAACTACAACTCCAAAACCAAAGGACACTGCCCACCAAACCCTTCCAGTATTTTCTATTGGTCATGGGAGAACTGTGTGCCAAGTTTGGTTCAATCCCATCGTTGGTGGGGTTCAGAATGCTCTTTGATTGTAGGTGAACTATTAATCCCAGCAACTACAACTCCCAACTGACAAAATCAATTTTTTTGAGTGAAGGACATACATTGGGTTGTTAGGTGTCTTGTGTCCAAATTTGGTGTCAATTCGTCCAGTGGATTTTGAGTTCTGCTAATCCCACAAACGAACATTACATTTTTATTTATATAGATTAAAATTGTGTTACATTAAGTTTGCCTTTATTTGTCTTAATTTTTCTTGTAATTGCTGTATTTATATATTAATATCATTCCAACAAAGAGTTTTGGCATAGTATGGGGTATAGCATTATTACGCCTATTTTTATAGTAACTCTCGAAACTACATTTATCCAGCATCTACCAATCTCCATGGGTGTCAAGTATCTATTGTAGTTGTGCATTAACACCAATGAACCTTCCTGTGGTAAAAGCTGATAAGGATGGAGTTGTGCTAATGCCTTGTGAAACCTTCGTTTCTTTTGGTCCTACAACGGTGGAAACTCTCCATAAGGTCCATCCTAAAAAGGATCAGTAGATGCCACCAGAACCCTGTGCAACATGAAGCCCTTGTGCCTTTCCTGGATGGTTTTGGGGGAAGGTCAACATTTGGCACTAGAAGGGAGATGGATCTATAACCCTGTAAAGTTTTGGGAAGGTTGAGGACTCCTGGGGCGGGAGACGGTCCTGCCACAGTTGGGACACTCGCGCATGCCTTTGATTTCTGTTTATGGCCCTCATGTTGAGTGATCTGTCCTATTGGCACCAGGTTGACTATTTTTAAATGATGGAGCAGCTGGCTCAACACATAGCTTGAAGATTTATGCTCCAGCTTCTAGCTACAAGCAGAGAGGAGGGAGGATTCTGGACCACTTACTACTGTTTATCCCATATACAGATATGGGGCTTCATAAATTAGTCTCAGGCCATCCAGAGGGCAGAGTCCTCGGGAGCTAAAAGGAGGCAATGAGGTAACTCAGGCAGGCAGACCCTGGAGCAGCCAAGGCAGTAAAATATAACCGGCTGATGTGTAAGGGCATTACAAAATTACCACGCAAAATCAGGTTTGCCAGGCATCCGTCTAGAGCAGTGTTGGGCCACCTGGCAGTCAAGGAGGCTGGTTGGTTGTGAAATGCTTGCATCTTATCCACTTGTCCCTTTTACAGTATTAAATGTGCCTGCGGTACATAGATAGATATCAGACTGGTAGCATAATACAGGGTGTTCCAAAGAGATGGACCTGATTTGAAATTGCAAGTACAAACTCCCCATGTATTATTGTTGTGGTTAATTAATATTCTGCTTTTTTTCCTCTGAAAAGTGACCCAAAGGGATAACAACACCAAAAACAATACAAAGTACAAATTTAAACCTGCACATATATAAACATTAAAATAGAAGTAAACATAGAAATATCATAGAATCAGAGTTGGAAGAGACCTCATGGGCCATCCAGTCCAACCCCATTCTGCCAAGAAGCAGGAAAATTGCATTGAAAGCACCCCCGACAGATGGCCATCCAGCCTCTGAAGGGGCCTCCACCACACTCCAGGGCAGAAAGTTCCTCTGCTGAACAGCTCTCACAGTCAGGAAGTTCTTCCTAATGTTCAGAAGGAATCTCCTTTCTTGTAGTTTGAAGCCATTGCTCCATTGCGTCCTAGACTCTAGGGCAGCAGAAAACAAGTTCGCTCCCTCATAGAGTCATAGAATCAAAGAGTTAGAAGAGACCTCATGGGCCATCCAGTCCAACCCCATTCTGCCAAGAAGCAGGAAAATTGCATTCAAAGCACCCCCAACAGATGGCCATCCAGCCTCTGTTTAAAAGCTTCCAAAGAAGGAGCCTCCACCACACTCCGGAGCAGAGAGTTCCACTGCTGAACGGCTCTCACAGTCAGGAAGTTCTTCCTCATGTTCAGATGGAATCTCCTCTCTTGTAGTTCGAAGCCATTGTTCCATTGCATCCAAGTCTCCAGGGAAGCAGAAAACAAGCTTGCTCCTTCCTCCCTATGGCTTCCTCTCACATATTTATACATGGCTATCATATCTCCTCTCAGCCTTCTCTTCTCCAGGCTAAACATGCCCAGCTCTTTAAGCCGCTCCTCATATGGCTTGTTTTCCAGACCCTTGATTATTTTAGTCACCCTCCTCTGGACACATTCCAGCTTCTCAATATCTCTCTTCAATTGCGGCGCCCGGAATTGGACACAATATTCCAGGTGTGGTCTAACCACCAAAATAAAAATAAAATAAAAATAGACCAGGCATGGGCATATTTGACTTCAACAGCCACAATTCCTAAGAGCTGGTAAGCTGGCTGGGGTTTCTGAGAGTTGAAATCCAAAACACCTGGAGGACTGAAGTTTGTCCATGCCTAACTATACTCCTATAATCGCATTGGCTTCTTTAGCTGCCGCATCACACTTCCTTTCCCCTATGACATCCTTAAGTCTCAAGTATTTATCCCAAATATCAGGGCCTAGGATAGTTCTGCTCTAATAATTCTGTAAGCCACTCTTCCACACCTCTCAATTATGCATTAGACAATGCACATTGCAACACAGAGACAAGGATTTTGTTTTTTAAAAAACCAAACTCTGCAAAGCAATTTCTTTTTTTAGCTGTCACCTATGCAGTGCTCACAAAGTCCTCTTTGTAGTTCACAGATTTGTGCTCCTTTTCCTTGGTGTTATAAAGACAAGCCATTTAAGATGTGTTTTGCAGCAGTTTCCTTATTGAGGTATAGCTGATTCCTTTCTTGTGTCTGTGTGCTTCCCATCTGTTTTCTACATTTGCAGAGATTTTAAAAGGCAGCGCCTCCCTCTCCTCATGCGAAAGAACAACCAGGCTTTTAATGTTGGGCATGCATGAAGACACCCTCTGGATCTGATCTTTAAATAAGGATTTTAAAGACATTAATAACCGTTTTTAAAGAGCCCAGACAGATGTCCATGGTGAGATACTTGCTAGACTTAAATTTCCTGCCATAAAATCCTCACTTCCAGTAGTATATCCTGCTCCTGCTCTTGCCATCTTTATTAAGCAAGTGAATGCAATTTCTGAGAATCTAATTACATCTTTACTCATCTGCTGGGTATGTTTTGATTGTGTATTGATGCATGGCGAGGGTTGGACTGAATGGCCCTTGAGGTCTCTTCCAACTCTAGGATTCTGAGATCCTGATGAGAAATGCATTTTGTCTCTCAGGAGGGAAAGATTATCTATGGGGGAGAGCAGAGTTATACAGTCTACAGTACTTAAAGTACAAGAAACTCTATAGGCACTGCACAAACTGCCACAAATATGGAAACTTGCCAATCTCTAGATGGCAATGGCATGTAGCTAATATATTTGTTAATACTGTCACCACAAAAATAACAGCACATGCTTATACCGCATGCAGAACCATGTGATTTGAAGCATCTCTGTAACTGGATAATAATGCCAGACCTGGCCAGACACATGAACAATAGAACTGTCAAAAAGTAAATTAGCATAGAGTTTTTGTTGTTCATTCGTTCAGCCGTTTCCGGCTCTTTGTGACTTCATGGACCAGCCCATGCCAGAGCTCCCTGTTGGTCGTCACCACCTCCGGCTCCTTCAAGGTCAATCCAATCTCTTCAAGGATACCTTCCATCTTTCTTGCCCGTGGTCGGCCCCTCTTCCTTTATCCTTCCTTTTCCCCCAGCATCATTGTCTTCTCTAAGCTTTCCTTTCTTCTCATGATGTGGCCAAAGTACTTCATCTTTGCCTCTAATATCCTTCCCTCCAATTAGCAGAGTTTTAGTCATGTTGTTATATCAATACTGCACACAAATGCTTTTGTTGTTCTATTTAATTTTGTTGTTGTGTGCCTTCAAATCACTTCCAAGTTATGGTGACCCTATCACAGGTGGTTTCTGGGCAAGATTTGGTCACAGGGGGTTTGCTATTGCCTTCCTTTGAAACTGGGAGCTGAATCCTTTGTGGAGTGTTGAAACATTCCACAAAAATTGTATAGTCAGTCATTTTGGTGTCCCCTGCTCCTGAAATTGGTGTCAGCTACCATGGTCCACACACTCAGTGATATCATTTGTCCAAGGTCAGTGGGTTCCCAGTGAATGAATGGAACCCCGAGTCTTAGACCAACACTTAAACCATTACATAATTCTAACTGCAACCCTGGTCACATCTGGATTGAGCACTTAGATTCCAAACCAGCATAGAATAATACAGTTTCATTATGAGGTTGATTAGATTAGTAATCCTGGAATGTGTTTGAGACCTGGATGGTGATGACATAGCCAGTTCCAACGTCCACAATATCCACAGCTTGACAGCCACAAAGAATGAAGCTTTCCCCCAATTCCTTCCACCAGAATATGCATTGGGGCACCAATGGGTATCTACATGGCAAGTTGCTTTTGCTGTGTGAGAGTTAGCAAAGGGATTTATTTCAGAGTATCCTCCAATTCTGCTAGTTTAATTAGTGTGCTATTTGTGCGCTTTCATAGCATGCTTTGTCTAGCTCCGCGGTTCTCAACCTGGGGGTCGCGACCCCCAGGGGGGTCTCTGGGCCATTTTCTGGGGGTCGCGAAGGTGCCTCAATTGGCCCCGCCCCTCTGCCTCCACAAAATGGCTGCCAGCCCATGTCAGGGAAACAGCCAGGCTTTCAAGGTCAGCTCCTCCACTTTGCGCGAGGCATCCCTCATCTGCATTGCAAGGGCCCCTTGGCACAAGGCCTTGCACCAGATGTCCCTCGCCTGTATCACTCTCCCGCCGGCAGGACTATAAATCCCAGCAACTGCATCTCCCAAATGTCAATGTCTATTTACCCCAAACTCCACCAGTGTTCACATTGTGGCATATTGAGTATCCGTGCCAAGTTTGGTACAGATCCATCATTGTTTGAGTCTGCAATGCTCTCTGGATGCAGGTGAACTACAACTCCAAAACTCAAGGTCAGTGCTCACCAAACCCTTCCAGTATTTTTCGTTGGTCGTGGGAGTTCTGTGTGCCAAGTTTGGTCCAATTCCATCATTGGTGGAGTTCAAAATGCTCTTTGATTGTAGGTGAACTATAAATCCCAGCAACTACAACTCCCAAATGACATAATTAATTCTCCCTCCAATCCCACCAGTATTCAAATTTGGGCATATTGGGTAAGGTAAGATAAAAGTTTTCCCCTGACATTAAGTCCAGTCGTGTCCAACTCTGGGAGTTGGTGCTCAATTTCTAGGCCAAAGAGCCGGTGTTGTCCATAGACACCTCCAAGGTCATGTGGCTGACATGATGGCATGGAGCCCTGTTGTTGGGTATTTTTGCCAAATTTGGTCCAGTGAATGAAAATACAACCTGCATTTCAGATATTTACGTTATAATTCATAACAGTAACACAATTACAATTAGGAAGTAGCAATAATAATAATTTTATGGTTGGGGGTCACCACAACGTGAGGTGCTGTATTAAGGGGTCGCGGCATTAGGAAGGTTGAGAACCACTGGTCTAGCTGCTGCATTTTCAAGCTAGCTTGAATCTACATTAAATGATCAGTGTAGATGTCCCTCCCCATCCTCCTCTACAGGGAAAAAAACATCCTTTGAATCCAATATCTGCATTTGGAGAGATTCCATCTTTTGAACCACTGCCTACTGAAAAGAATCAATCCTGCAGCGTGGCCCGTTGTGGCATTTGTTTGTGGTATGCTCTCTGTGTTCGTCATGGAGTTGGGAGAGACCACAAGGACTCTCCAGTCCAATTCCCATGTAAGGAGGAATAAGGGAAAAGGGGCGAATTCCTCTTTTGTCCAATTCTTCTTCTGTTTTTAGAGCTACTTTTCTTCAACTGGAGTTGACAGACAGATCTGAGGTTGGCTTGGCCACAGCCGTGCACCCAACCGCAGAATGTGCCATTGATTTCAGCAGGGCTGATTAAGTCATGCATTTACAACCAAGGGTCCCCTTATGGCTAAATCAAAGCAGATGTGGGGGCTTCCACTGCCAAGAAAACATCAATCAAAGAGGCATGCGCAGCTCTGTGTTTGTTTGGTTTTTTAAAAAAACTCTGCGTTTTATGGCACACAAGGAGGGAGGTTAATTGTTACAAAAGTTTAATTTTCAATTTGGGCTCCCTTTGCAAACTGCACATCGGTTTTGCATGCAACGTTGAAGAGTAGTGAAGAAAAGACTGGAGGGGAGAAAGAGAGAGAGAAATGGTACACAATCATATCCTTTTCTTTTCAGAAAATGAGAGATCCGTGTCCCAAAAATTCTAATGTTTTATGAGAAAATGCAAACACGTACTGTTTTTTTTTCTCTCCCAAAAGATAGAGAAAGATGAAAAGTGGAAAAATATTAAATATTGTTCCATTGTATATTACAAGAACTTTGTGCACACAAAGGAAAATATTGCCAATGCATTCCTTTGGGAATTTTCTAACCGAGCTACATGTGCCAAAAATATTAGCAAGAAAACTTTTTGCTTCTGCTATGGGAACATTTTATGGGGAAAGTAATGGATTTGCACAGTTTTAATAATAATGGCAGTGGGGGTGGCAGGAGGCATTGGAGGCTGACTTTTACAATACCAGACCATTGTTACTCCCAACAATTTGTTCTCAAGTGGAAGAACTGGGACTTGTTGCTTTTCTGGACTACAACTCACAGAATGAAACATAGAATCATAGAATCAAAGAGTTGGAAGAGACCTCATGGGCCATCCAGTCCAACCCCCTGCCAAGAAGCAGATGGTCTTATAGATCAGCCACCAGAGGCTGATGGTTTAACTAATGATTTAGAGATGATTGTGAGCTTTCCTGTAGCAAAAAGTGATGGGCTCTCAAGTCTGGGAAATAATGATTATCTGTGAGAAAACCAGCTTGGAAACTGCAGGGCCTCAAGGGCATTCAGGGGAGTCAGAAGTAGCAACAGCAGATAAAGAATCGAGTGAAGAGCTGAGTGATAAGGAGGGTTCCCATGAAAACCCACCTGTAGTTATGGAAATCAACAAAAATCTTCATTTACTAATCAGAGCCAAAAACAGATTGCATCGTTCAGAGGGATTACAAGGCATGAGCAATTTGGGGGGATGAGCAATTTGGGGGGATTAAAATTATTTTTTTCTCCGATGTTTGCCCCCTCTGCGGCCACACTTCAGCCACACCTGGATTAACAATTATCAGAATCACTACCTTTTCCATAGTCTGTATTTGCAACTTTCAAGATACTTGCAATGTTCCCAACGATGATGAACTTTACATTTGCAATTGCATTATTTTGTCAATGGGGTGAGTGGTGAGAAAATGTGCCTTAAATTAAACTCAGGAGCTCATTACCAAGGATCATATGGTTAACCTACTGATCACCCAAAGTGAAACAAGATGGCAGATGATTTTTGCAAGGATCAGTGGATTGCAGAGTGAACAGCTTTAACATGCGCCAAAATAAACATACACTCAAAGTGCCTATTAAAAACAGACAAGTCATCATGCGGGAGTCCTTTCCACTGCCAGTTAAGTTGCTTTGGTTTTACTGTTGAGTTTATTTTGTGTCTCTTTGTGTTGTGGTCGCAGGGCTTTGAGGGATTGTGTGGAAGAGCTTTCCTCCTTTTAATAGTCAATGCTAGGAAATTAATGAAGGGAGCAAAGCTATATGCAAACGTTCACACAAGGAGACCCATCTTCCAGTAACAACAGCCAATCAGCGTGCGGATCCTAGCCTGCACCAGTTTGCACCAATCAGCACACAGACCAGTAAAGTTACTTGTTTTGAATAGTTCTTAAACTCCTATGTCTCTGTATGTATCCAGAAATAATATCATACAAGAGCTGACTGGCATAACCTGGGGATCACAACTAGACACAGTGAAACCATCTGTCCTTGTGCTTTACTACTCTTGTGCTGGTACGGCTGTACAAGGAGCTCCAAATTTATTTTCTTTGTATTAAATGTTTGCTTGCAGTCCAAGGTTCCTGGGATTCTGCAGATAGGTGGCTTCCTTTGGTTGCAGTGATAGGGCAAGTCACCTGTCCATCATCGTTAAGTTTGGTTCTGCCCCTTGCTCAGGGCAATTGGGAAGGGAAGGCAGCCATTTTTTAGTTAGTCTCAGCAAAGAAAGCTAATGTACAGGATGTGTGCAAGCTTCCCCTGTACAAAAGCTTCAACCCTTAAGAATTTCTGGGGGGAAACAGTTTTAAGAGTCTCCAAAGACTTTCCAGGGAAACAGCCCTAAAGACCAAAGAGCCCCAGCTGGAGAACATCTAAGTCTTTACTGGTAGGTCCACTCGGCGTTCGAGAAGCAGTTCGACCCGCTAGCGGAGCCCACGTCAGTAAGGGTTAGATTACAGTCAGCCTGGAAGAAGTTAAAAGGGGGATTTTCCATTTAAAATAAAGAAGAAGTTATTGAAGACAGTTGCCTGTCCTTCGTGGGCAAGTTTAGGAAGCTACCAGTTGCATAGAAGCCTGGGTTCATTTGTTTAACTTTCTGAAGACAAGAGAAGTTTCTGTTTGATTGTTCATTAATAAAAGACTTTGTTATACTTCACAAGCCATCTAAAGACTATTTGTGGTGGAAAACCTCTGAGAACTTCTCCTTGGGCCCCCTGGCTTCCCGCTGGGCAAAGGTTGCACGTCCTGTTCTAAAGGAAATTCTTTACAGGCCCAGCGCACGACAGAACAACTCTGCTGCTGAATGCATACACGCCCAGTGTAGATATTATCACAGAATGCCTATGCCCTACACCACTGGCAAAATTATACTGTTTAGCCGGTATTGTACCACCTGACATCCGCCGAGAAGTAGAAACCAATAATGACAGGACCAAGGCAGTGACATCTCCGGCCAATCCTCTGTTTGGATATCAGCCAGCACACTATTGCCTTAAATCAATAAATAGTTTTCTAAGATCTACAGAGATACTCGCAGGAACACCTCAGCAAGCAAGAGTCCAAAAGTGGCAGGCTAAAACCCGGAACATCAAGCCATGGCTGATACATAATGAGAGACTCCCACCGGGCACACAGAAGCCTGGGCGACCTGGAAGGAGCTGAACAGACTGCAGTCTGGCACCATGAGATGCAAAGCCAACCTTAAGAAAGGAGGCCACAAAGTGGAGTTCACAACATGTGAGAAGAGCAAACCACAGACCAGCTATTACAGTGTAGTCTGAACCCTGCCACATGCACAATGGAGGACCTCCTCACAGTGACACCAGAGGCACTCCAAGTGGCCAGCTATGTCAGAGTTTGGCGGTGCACAGCAGAAGGATTGCTAGATCAGCAGACACTGTTGCAAAATAAGGACTCTGCAGTCTTTAAGTTACAAAAGAAACTAAGCTTTACCAAGCACATACAATAGACACGTCTTACTACAGCGAGCTACAATGCAGGAACTAGTCAAAACAAAAGTCTCTTCACATCTGCTTATCTTGTCTCTTGCTGAGACTGGCTACTCCCTTCTGTTCCCAGCAAGAGCAAACATTATCTTACTTCTCTCAAAGTTACATAATCACAGCCTCATGGAATAAACATTCTGCACAGCATTTCTAATACACAGTGGAATCCATCTTGGAAATGCATAGAAGCACATTTAAAACACATACATAACTAAATTAATCCTGACAAGCTACTGGTCAAAGGACATTTAACATAATGCCAAGTTTTCAAACTTTGCATTTTTTGTTTAGTTTTTTAAAATACAATACAAATGTACTTTTGGTTCACTTCTGATAAATAAATAAATATAATAAAAACAGCTCTGTGATTATATTTTTTCCATCTTTCCAGAACTCAAGCAACTGGCCAAAAATTTGAAGAAATAATACTTTAAATAAAATATTTTTAAAGCTTTTAAAAAGTATATTTATTTATTTATTTATTTTTATTTAAAGTATTATTTCTTCAAAAATTTTGGCCAGTTGCTTGTGTTCAGGTTAACTTAGAGTCTAGAACACACCGGCCAAAAAGTATATTTATTTATTTATTTTAATTTAAAGTATTGTTTCTTCAAAAAAATTGGCCAGTTGCCTGAGTTTGGGTTAACTTAGAGTCTAGAACACACCGGCCAAAAAGTATATTTATTTATTTATTTTAATTTAAAGTATTGTTTCTTCAAAAAAATTGGCCAGTTGCCTGAGTTTGGGTTAACTTAGAGTCTAGAACACACAGGCCAAAAAAAGCCAAAGTGTCCCAAGCCCATTGTCCCAAGGAAAAACCCAACCTGAAACTGTGAACACATTAAAAAGTCTAATTGCAATCTCTCTGCAGACGGACAAGACAATTGGTGTACAAAGAGCCCAGGAAGCAAAAGGGAGGGAGAAGTGGATTGGATTATCTTCAGGGCAATTTCACCAAAGCCGCCTCTTCTTCTAGGAGCGACGCAGGTGGTCCGTTGGAGACATGACCCAGGAAAAAAGCAATTGGAAGCATTCACCTGCAATCAATTGCCTGTGCACTGAGCTGCCATGGTGCCTGGTGCTGAAATAATCCAGGTTCCAGTTATTAACTGGAAGTTAGAAGGGTCCCCCTAAATGGTTTGGGAAAGAATGGAGACAGAACAAACAGAAGGGAGTACGTCTTTGGATCCCAAAGAAAGGTCTCAACCTCGCTTCATCTCTGCGGATTACACACATGGGCTTTGCAATAACAGCAAGACCAAAGCTTTGGGTGACAAGCCAGCAGCTAAACCAAAGAGGCATTAAGGAAATGAAAACATCCATTCTTCCCACTAAGGTCAGAGGGTGAAGCAGTGCCGCCGTAGTACGACGCTGAGTCCGTATTATATTGCATGCCAACTGCCTTATTTGCCAGACATATGTAAAAAGATCAGGCTTAGGTGGGGTTGTAATAATGTAGTCAATCACAATAACAGTGGGATATAAATGAATATAATAGTAATAGTAATAATAATAATAATAATAATAATAATAATAATAATAATAATAATGCTTTTGGAGGAAGTGGTCAAACTACCCTGGAAATTCCGAATTCAGACTTCGAGCACAATACTCCTGACCTCACGATTGTGTTAAAAAAACAAGTATGGATCGTCGCTGTTGCAATCCCAGGTGACAACAGGATCGAAGAGAAACAACTGGAAAAGCTGACACAATATGAAGATTTAAAGATCAAACTGCAAAGGCTCTGGCAGAAGCCATTAAAGGTGGTCCAAGTGGTGATCGGCATACTGGGTGCAGTACCTAAAGACCTTGGCCTGCACTTAAACACAATCGGCACTGACAAAATTACCATCTGTCAGCTGCAAAAGGCCACCCTACTCAAATTTGCACAGATTATTCGCCAATACATCACACAGTCCTAGATACTTGGGAAGTGTCCGACGTGTGATCCAATACAACAGCCAACAGAGTGACCTTGTTTGCTGTGTACTAATATTTTTGTGTTTCTAATAATAATAATAATAATAATAATAATATGTCCGTGCATTGCAAAAAAAAAAAAAAACAGTGATTCACAAATACCATTTCTCCATGTATTTTAGTCTTCACTTCCCAAAATCTCTGGCCATTTGCCAAAGTGGCTAAGGCTTCTGGGGTTGAAGTCCAAAACATCTGGAGGACCAGATTTTGGGAATCACTGCTCCGTAGTTAGCATTGACCAGAAATTGACCACAGAGTTGAGCTATAGCAGTGTTTCTCAAACTCTGCTCCTCTGAATGTTTTGTACTTCAGCTCCCAGAAATCACAGCCAGTTTACCAGCGGTTGGGAATTGTGGGAGCTGAGGTCCAAAACATCTGGAGGAGCACCATTTGAGAAACTCAGAGCTAGAGTTTCTAGATTCCTAGGTTTATAGATTCCTAGAGAAGTGATCTCTATGTCCTTCAACACAACAATACTAAGAATCTCTCCTTCAACACAACTATATGGTCAACTTCCATCTGCCAGTGGACTGAATAGGCACACAGGTCTTCCAACAGAAGTTGGACCTGGAGTCACATTAGAAGAACTAGAGCAGTGGTTCTCAACCTGGGGGTCACCATGTGTTTTGGCCTACAACTCCATGAAATCCTAACCAGTTTACCAGTTGTTAGAAATTGTGGGAGCTGAGGTCCAAAACATCTGGAGGAGCATGGTTTCAGAAACTTTGAGCTAGAGTTTCTAGATTCCTAGGTTTATATTCCTAGAGAAGCAGTCTCTATGTCCTTCAACACAACTACACTAAGAATCTCTCCTTTAACACAACTGTATGGTCAGCTTCCATCTGCCAGTGGACTGAGTAGGCACACGGGTCTTCCAACAGAAGTTGGACCTGGAGTCACATTAGAAGAACTAGAGCAGTGGTTCTCAACCTGGGTGTTTCCAGGTGTTTTGGCCTACAACTCCCTGAAATCCTAACCAGTTTACCAGCTATTTGGATTTCTGGGAGTTGAAGGCCAAAACATCTGGGGACCCACAGGTTGAGAACTACTGAACTAGAGGTTCCTATCAATCAAATCTGCATATGATCAGATTCTTAAAGTTAAAGCTTCAAATATGGAAATGCAATTGTTGAGAGCCAAGCTGTCTCTGGTATGCTAGGGAGAATGTACCAGTTCTAGCTGGTAGCCAAAAAGGTGAATTGTGAAGTTTTGCAAAATATGAAATAGGTCGTGTGAGAAAGAGAAGTCTCTACTTCACATCTAGCAAATCTTAACTTTAAATGCAAATCAGAATTGGAATCAGAATGAAAGGATGCACCTGGAATCGCTGACGTCTTGGTCTCAAGAGCTTGTAAGGCCAAGGAGCAAAGGGCAGGAAAGCCGCTCCCCTTCTAATGACAAGGTTTGTTGTGCTCTATTGTCTCCTGGTCAATGAAGGCCCATTTCAAGCCAGACTTGCCAGGTGTGCTCTCAAAGGGATTTGAGGATATCTTCCTTGACTTCATTTCATTTCAGCTTTTGACTGCAAGAAGTTCACTCACCTGGAAGGAAGAAGGAATGTTTTTGGGAGGAAGTGGTTAAAGCGACTCTTGGGTTTTTAAAAGTGTATTTGAGTGTAGCATTATTGAAAATATCACCAAGGCAATTGGAACGTCCACAAAATATGCAAAACAGTGTCCATCTAAGCTAACGCTAAAATAAGACTGAAGAAGGAGAAAGGGGGGAAAGACATTAATTCTCTCTCTTTTGGATGTTTGAGTGTATGGGACATTATTTATGAGACCACCCATGCACACACAGAAGATGCCAGTGGAAGTCAAAAGTTTGCACAATTACCAAATACATAATTTTCTCTCTTGGGCTGTACCATGCCAGCAGCCACACACTCTTTCCAAGGCATTTTAAGGAGACTTTCCACTTCCAGGTCAGGAAGAGTGATGACCTCCTGGAAGAAGAAAGTAGTTTTCAGGGAATTAGGCTTTTCTTTTTTTTTCTTCTTTTTTTCTTTGCTGGGGGTTAATATAAGAATTTAAATGGTGATGCCAAAAAGCAGAGGAGGAGCCGAGATCGACTCCCACTTGCTTTTGTGTCAGGTGGGTTTTTGTACTGGAAGTGCCCTTACTGTTACGAGCTCCCAAAGCACCAAAAGTACCAAAAGAAACAGAAGAAACTAATTCCACGCACAACTCTACTATGTATATGCTTTCAAGTTTATGACAACCCCATTAATTTAAAAGAGTTTTCTTAGTCAAGGAATATTCAGAGAAGGGTTTACAAGTTTCTCCCTTCGACATACGACCCTCAGCACCCAAGACTGATTGGTGATCTCATATACAAGTACTAACTGGGGCTGACCTTGCTTAGCTCCCAAAATCAGACATAATCTGGTACCTTTAGAACATTTCCAGCCCAGATAATTAATTGGGACTGCCCCCACCAAATTGGGATAGTGGGAGAGTATAAAGCTACAGCTTTGCATTTGAGTGCATTTGTGCCCCTTTTCACTTCCTAAACTTGATTCGTTCCCAAGCCAATCGATCACCCTCACATTCCATAAGATGCTCAAAACGAGGAAGAGTATTCTGACTTTCAAAGCAGAAACACTCACCTTAGCCAAGGGCTCAGGAGTTTCTCCAAATTTCCACTCAGTTTGCAAACTTGGAAAGCAACCACAAATTTTGGTACAGAAGCAGCTTCCACGATCAAAGATCTATTCATAAAAAGAAAAATTGCCTGCCAGGTTTCTCCCCTTCTTTAGGTCTGTATTTGTGTGAGACATGGTGCAACTATTATAAGAATCTCTTCCAAAAATACATTGAATGCCCACAACATGTTTTGATTCAAAATATAATGCCAGCCTAATTTCCAATATACCTGTACCCTCTCCCCGCCAAATGTTCCAGTGTACTCTTGATGAGCCATTTTTTACTGATCAGCTGGATATACCATCAGAGCATACATTGACATAAAGATCATTTGACAACAGGAGACAGGAGTATCTCTCTGTGTTAAAGTGTCTTAATCTTAACAGAAGGTATACTGATAGCCCCCGAGTAAAGCCAAACACTATAGTTTTCCCATAGGCTAGGGCATGCCATCACACTACCTTTGCACTTTCTTCCTAGACTTTCTTCAATAATCCTTACAAGTCTTTGCTATTTTCCATTAGTAATATGGAATTATCTACACATCTCAAATTGTTGGTGTTCTCCCATTTCCATGCTTTCTTCCTCCTATTGTAATCATAGTTTGTAACTTATAATAGTTCAGCACATAGCACAAATGAAACAGGGTCAAAAGATATCACCTGGCCCGATGCCTTTCCCAACTGGAAACCATACCATATTGCTATATTCTGTCCTGAGTACATCAGGGCAATCAAATCTTATGCCATACCAATTTCTTCAAGAATGAGTCATGTTTTTAATGGTCGACACAATCAAAAGCTTTGCTATAATTCATTAAGCACAGGCTGATTTTCTTCTTTTTGTGTGTGTGTGTGCCAGGAGCAAGTCGCTTCTGGTGTGAGAGAATTGGCCATCATCAAGGACGTTGCCCAGGGGATGCCCGGATGTTTTGATGTTTACCATCCTTGTGGGGGGCTTCTCTCATGTCCCCACATGGGGAGCTAGAGCTGACTGAGTGAGCTCAACCCATTCTCCCCAGATTCGAACCGCTGACCTGTCAGTCAGTAGTCCTGCTGACACAAGGGTTTAATCCATTGCACCCCCAGGGGATTTTCTTTTGAAACATGCAGTATGCTATATCCCTTATTGCACCTTTTGCAGGAAGTATATGACCATAGAGCCAATATGTCCACACATTTACTAAAGTGGTACCTCTGATGCTCCCTATAGAGTTGTTCTGCAAGCATTGTTCTAAAAACATCAACATCAGAAACAACAACAACAGATAACTCATTGTAATACAGGCACCACAGATACAACAGTGACCACGTTTGCTTCAGATATCACATTAGGAAATACAAGGTTTCTGTCAGAATTTGGACCAAACAACTAGAAATATTTTGTTATTTCAATTTGCTGCCTTCTTTGTAGGAAATCACTCTTTTATTTCCCACTCATTAGTGGAATAAAAGTAGAATACTTGTATTTTTCAAAGGAGTAATTCCTGCACAAACAGGATCCAGGGGCGGGTTGATTTCCTTTTCGGTTGCTCTATTCCCCAAGCCTGGCAATATATCACAGTAATAATGGAATCAAAAGCCTTAGTTGCAATGCACTCTGAAGCACGTAGTGCATAAAATGCCATCTTTCCCATTGATTTCCCATTTGATCCATTATTTTTCACTCATGCGGGAGCATAAGAAAGTGGCAGCTGTCGGAAATCTCTTCATATCTCTGTTGATCAATGGTCAATAAAGACTCCAAATGCTGTAACACTTTATTGTCTTGCGGTTTATCCTGATTTCAGAAATGAGTGTCTTCTTCAAACTAGGACATTCTGTTGCTGTGTAGAAGGCAAGATGTTGTCTTTTAACTCCCATGTACAAGAGTCAAATCTAATGTAGGGTTGCCATATACCGGTTTGACTAAATTTTATTTGGATTGACCCAGATACCAAGCTTTCATTTAATCATAAAAATACATAGTAAGTCTCTAGCCCTTGTAGAAGCTATAAGACAAAACATGGACACATGCTTCTCTGAAATTCTCTTCTGGAAGCAATGTTTGTCACTGCTTTTCAGGCTCAAGGGAAAGGAGAGAAAGCCCCACAGATGATGGAAGGATGAGGGAGGTGGAGGGAGGGAAGGGAAAGCCAATGGTGTCAGGGATGGATTGCATGCAGCAAGGGAGGGAGTGGAGGAATATTTAGTATCTATGGCAGAGTACAGTGCAGCATAGCCAGTGCTCCATATGAGCTTATGGTAGGAAACTTGGTTCTGCCTTCTTCTCTCCTCTGCTTCAGTTCCCCCTGATTATAGGCCTTACCAATAGTGTAGATACCTTACTCTGTATTAGTTTTTGGGTGGAGCATAAAAACACACCCGAGCCTTTGGGGAAACTATATTGTCTGGCTTTACTCGGGGCTATCTGATACCTTCAGTTAAGATTAAGACCCTTAACAGACAGAGGCACTTTGAGGCAAGGTGAAACGATAACCAAATGAGTTTACTGAAACAAGATGAATAAAGGGTTAACTCCACCCAGGACTATCATAAGGTAACTTAAAACAATACATTACAAAAGGAGAATTTCCTGGTTGCAGCCATCCTTCTGAGGTCTTGGAAAATTTCTCTTGCCTCTGGCTCAAAGCAATGGTTATGAACTGTCTTAGTCTTCTTTCCTGTGAAGCTTAGGCTGGCCAAAAGCTTCTTTGGACTGCTGGTGTAAAAATACTGCTGAATAGGATTCCAGACAATATCCAAGCCTCTAATTCACTGTAGCTCTGCTGTAGAAAAGAAAGGAGGAGTCCAGCAAAGGAGCTCTATACAAGAAATGGAATAAACCAACTAAGACTGGCCTCTGAGAGGTGTTTAAGTTCCACCCAAAAACTAATACAGACGAAGGTATCTATACTATTGGGAATGTGCCATCGCGCCTGGGGGCTATAGATCTTAGTGAAAGAAACATGGCATCTTTCCCCCAGGGGATTGCTTCTTGCCCTCCTTTAGAGAACTGGAACTCTCAAGGATCAAGACACTATAGATAACTCGAAATAGGCTTTATTGTTCACAATGAGTTATCTTTCTTAGGGATAAACTTGATATTCAAAAGGGGGTAAAGAAAATGTACACTACAGTCTCTGAAGTCTTGGGTCCAAGGAGTTTTCCAGTTGAGAAGCTTTCCAAGTTCCCTCTTTCTCAATGGCTGTGAATGCCTGAACATTCACAACCCCAGTCCAATGGCCTATATTTGAAGGCACAAAGTCTTCCTCTTGATGCCAAAGGACTGGTTTGAAGGCACTTAAGATTCTTCAACGTCGTCCAGGGTGATCTGAACATGAAGCATTAATCTTAAGAGTACAAACTTAAGAATTGATGATGAGAGATGACTTGACTGAGGGCTTTAGAGCCAAGCCTTTCTCACGTCCATCTGCTGAGTTGTCTGATGGCAGAATGAAAAGAAAGCACTGCCCTCTTCCCCAGGAAGGGGTGGAGCCAAACAACTGGGCTGGGGAGCAATTCAGCCAGTGCAAAACAACATTGATAGACAGCTATAGATAACCAAACAATTTAGCTATACATTCACATACAAGTGGGGCCAGACGCACCATCACAGGGAAGGCCTATAAACAGGGAGAACTGAAGCGGAGGAGAAAGGGCAGAACTAAGACTTCACAAAAGGGACTCAGGATGGCCTCAAAACTGGCAACAATTTGATGCCCAACAAACAAACAGATTCCCAAAAATAACAATTACAATTTAAACCAGCAATAAAACCTAAATTGTTAAAACACAAATTAAAATCACACAAGTTCAAAATCATAGTCCAGGATCAGTCCATTAAGAGATCTCAAATATTGCATGACTGTAGTTACTGCTGGAATGCTTGGTCCTGTAACCATGTCTTAAGTTTTTACACTGCACCTTGTTGCTAACAGATGTGTGTAAATGTCTAAAATAGCCACTAAGTGGCATTCAGAATTGCGTGTGCAAGTGCGATACACCTCCCACAGCCAACCCAAGAAGTACACTCACACATGATGTGGGATGAACAATGGCCACAACTCATTTATTGATAACAGGAACAAGGGTTGGCAGCCAAGCATGGGTCCTGGATCATGATCGGACAGCCCAATACTGCCCGATCCCGCACACACCGGGGTGCCGCCGGCACAATACCGGGCACACGCAACACGGCACCCCTGGGACCAGCGGGCGTCCCCCCTAACCGCTAGGGGGGGATACCAAACCAGATCCAGGGCCCATGCCCCACGCCCAACAAGGAGTTGTGACGAGAAGTAAAAGACAGACAAGTAACTGTTAACAGGTAACTGTGACAAGGTGAACATTTCCAAAAATTAACAGCCATGAAAACATTAACCGCATGCAGGGTGGGTGGGGTGGAACAGCTGTTGCAAGCCAAGTGCCTGCCAGGGAGCCTGGGCAGCCTTATGAAGGCTGACCCGAAAGGGGGAGAGGCCAGCTCAGGCCTCAGCTGTGGTGGGCGTGGTCAGATGGCCATTGGCCCCTTGACCCGCTGGCGGGAATTCTTCCCGCCATCAGAGGGGGCTTCTGGGAGGAAGAAGCCCCCTTCAGGCAAGAATGGCGGTGGGGGACACCCTGCACCACAACTTCTTTGGCCCGGTAAGTCGGGCCATGCTATATAATTTTGTCATGACCCCAACATTGAGCTAACGGGACCACATTTGGGGTCTGGACCCACAGTTTAAGAAGGAGTGGTCTAGTGGACATGGGAGATGGTTTCCATCCATAAATCAACCAAGCCGATTCTGTCTCTTCCAACTTTTAACTTAATTGGATGACCTTGAATTTTATGTATTGTCGAAGGCTTTCATGGCCAGAATCACTGGGTTGTTGTAGGTTTTTTTTCAGGCTATATGGCCATGGTCTAGAGGCATTCTCTCCTGACGTTTCGCCTGCATCTATGACAAGCATCCTCAGAGGTAGTGAGGATGCTTGCCATAGATGCAGTCGAAACATCACCTCACTACTCTGAGGATGCTTGCCATAGATGCAGGCGAAACGTCAGGAGAGAATGCCTCTAGACCATGGCCATATAGCCCGAAAAAACCTACAACAACACACCTTGAATTCTGTCATTATGACCAAAAAGCTCCCTTCTACCTGTCCATGCCATACATAATTTTATAACACGCATACCTCACTTCCCTTGTTTCTAATGTGTAAAAAATGTCTCTAGTGTCACGAGTGTCTCTTACAAAAATGTTCCAAATCTTGATTATTGTTGCTATTTTTTCTGTCCTTTTTTCCAGATTTTGGGGTAGGAGTGAAGGGAGAGGGAGGGAGGGAGAGGCCAGACCTTGAGAGAGTATTCTATGTGTGGTTGCATCATGAATGTGTACAGAAGAGCTTAGCGACTGCCAGAAAACATAGCAAAAACATGTGTTAGTGGTGCACTAAATACCACCTCTCAGGCAAAGACTCCTCTATTTAAGAACGTTAAGCATCACAAACCAAAGTTGTCCATCTCCTAAAGGAGCTTGTGTGTCAACTCTTGACTATAATTTAAAGTGCCTGTAGGTTTATGCTGCAGAGATCCACATGCTTGATTACAGAGTGCCCAAACCTGATGTTTGGTCTAATGGGACCAAAATGAAAACCACAGTAAGCCTGTGGACCCAATCTGTCAACAATTCTGGGGACCTCCCAATCCAACGCTTTGGATATTTCTGTTTGCATGCTCTGGAATGCCCATCTGTGAACTGGTTTTGACCACAAACATTTTCATGGAAGAGTGAGCGGTACAACAAGTAAAGTGCAAGGAGAAAGGCATGATGAGAATGCAAGGACAGGTGTTTGGCATTTTGGTGAAAATGGCTGGTTTGGGTCATGTGATGGCACACCCAAGCCTTTGGGGAAACTATAGTGTCTGTCTTTACTCAGGGGCTATCTGATACCTTCTGTTAAGATTAAGACCCTTTAACACAGAGAGGCACTTTAGGCAAGGTGAAAAGATAACCAAAACGAGTTTACTGCAAACAAGATGAATGAAGGGTTAACTCCAACTGGGACTATCATAGCATAACTTAAAGCAATACATTACAAAAGGAGAACTTGCAGCTTTCAAGAGTCTTTGAAAGTCTCTTTTGCCTCTGGTGCAAAGCAATAGTTATAAAGTGTCTTAATCTTCTTTCCTGTGAAGTTTAGGCTGGCCAAAAGCTTCTGTTGTCCTTTGGACTGATGGTATAAAATAGTGCTAAATGAAACAGAAGAACGTGCTAAGAATGTATTGTCGAAGGCTTTCATGGTCGGAATCACTGGGTTGTTGTAGGTTTTTTCAGGTTATATGGCCATGTTCTAGATTCATTCTCTCCTGACGTTTCACCTGGATCTATGGCAAGCATCCTCAGAGGTAGTGAGATCTGTTGGAACTAGGAAAAGGGGTTTATATATCTGTGGAATGACCAGGGTGGGACAAAGGACTCTTGTTTGCTGGAGCTAGGTGTGAATGTTTCAACTGACCACCTTGATTAGCATTTGATGGCCTGGCAGTGCCTGGGGCAATCTTTTGTTGAGAAGTGATTAGATGTCCCAGATTGTTTCCTCTCTGTTGTTTTGCGGTTGTAATTTTAGAGTTTTTAATACTGGTAACCAGATTTTGTTCATTTTCATGGTTTTCTCCTTTCTGTTGAAATTGTCCACATGCTTGTGAATTTCAGTGACTTTTCTGTGTAGTCTGACGTGGTGGTTGTGAGAGTGGTCCAGCATTTCTGTGTTCTCAAATAATATGCTGTGTCCAGATTGGTTCACCAGGGGCTCTGCTATGGCTGACTTCTCTGGTTGAAGTAGTTTGCAGTGCCTTTCATGTTCCTTGATTCGTGTTTGGGCAATGCTGCATTTGGTGGTCCCTATGTAGACTTGTCCACAGCTGCATGGTATAGAGCTGTGGACATGGTATGCTAAGAATGTCTGGATTGCTATGCCTAGGATTCCAGACAACATCCAAGCCTCTATGGCTCTACTGCAGAAAGAAGGAAGAGTCCTGCAAAAAGCTCTGTGCAGGAAAATGGAATAGACCAAATGAGTCTGGTCTCTGAGGGATATGAGCTGGTTGTGCTCCACTGAAAAACTAATACAAAGGAAGGTCTACACTGTTGAGAAGGCCTATAACAGGGGGAACTGAAGAAAAGGAGAAGACAGAACCAAGACTTCACAGGTCAAATTGTCATTATGAAATGAATTTTAAGGAAACTGAGTGCAGCCAATCACATTTTCATGTCCTTCAAATAATAAGCGAAATTGTGCACATCAACCCAGGGCAACAACGGGTACATTTCCTAAATGCAGAGTTTGCAAGTTTCCAGAAGTCTTGGCATGAGCAAATACTGAAACTGTCACGGAACCCGGATGCCTGAGAATGCAAGACTGGGTGTAATTTTCACTCTGTAGTTGAGCCAGTGGAGAGGGGCCTTCTGCACCGCATTATGATGTTCAAGATTCCTTCAAGACGGATGACCTCTTCTTTTTCTTTTGACCTTTAATGCTTTTGATGGTCCTGCTGACATCTGTGACAAATGGATGATCTATGGATCTAAACTGGGACCAGCTCAAGAAAGATTCTTGAAAAAAAATTCTCCAACCCCATTAACTTGCCATATTGACCTGTTGCAGAAGTTTTAGATTATTGAAATAACCTAGTGAATGCACTCATATAGAACTGGCAAGGGCAAAACTCCTTCTTTTTTAATTCCTTCTTCACATATACATAACCATTTATATGCTGTGACGCGCTGGGCCTGTGAAAGAGTCTGTAGACAGGACGTGTTTACTGAATGCCCAACGGGATGCCAGGGGTGCCTCGGCTGAGAGGCCCTTCGGATTTCCCCACACAAAGTTCTTTTAAAGACTTAGAAAGTTCAACAAAGTTTTTATTGTTGCTTAAATCTTCAATAAATCAAACAAATACTTCAAGGCTTTGAATCAATTGGTGGCTTACTTAAATCTTGTCCACAAGGGACAGGCAACTTTCTTCATAAACTGTTTCTTCCTTCTACAAGCGAAATCCTTAACCCCTCCTTGGGCAATCTAACTTAAGCTCTGCTGGCGTGGGCCCCTACACCCGGTTCAAATTGCTTTATGGCTGCCATGAGTGGTCCATACCAAGGGGAGGAGTTGAAGGAGAGTGTAAAAGGCTGTCATTTCTGACAGAAGGTGAGAAGAATGATTTGATCTGAGAGAGAGAAGGATTTGATCTAGCAGAGAAAGGATTAGGATTTCAGACAGGGAGAAGAGAGTTTCTTAGTGAGCTAGGAATTAGACTGTTAGGGAAATTAAAGAGCAAGTGCTTCTGTATAGTGTGACTAGGGCAGTCAAAGTGAAGGCTTGTTTACTTGTATTAGGACAGAATACAAGTGGGTTTATTTCCCTAAAGTTCAGAGTAGACTAGTGGAAACCTACATACTCTGAAGGGCAGCCAGGGCGGCTGGTCCAAGAAACACACTGTTACATGTTACTGGATAGACTAAATGTAATATTCAACTATAGCTCATCCGATAGAACCCAGAAAGAGATATACTTCAATGTGTCGTCAAAGGCTTTCATGGCTGGAATTATTAGGTTGTTGTGGGTTTTCCAAGCTGTATGGGCCTGTAAAGAATTTCCTTTAGAACAGGATGTGCAACCTTTGCCCAGTGGGAAGCCAGGGGGCCTAAAGAGAAGTTCTCAGAGGTTTCCAGCACAAACAGTCTTTAGATGGCTTGAGAAGTACAACAAAGTCTTTTATTAATGAACAATCAAACAGAAACTTCTCTTGTCTTCAGTAAAGTTAAGCAAATGATTCCAAGCTTTTGGGCAACTGGTGAATTCCTAATCTTGCCCACGAAGGACAGGCAACTGTCTTCAATAACTTCTTCTTTAAAGGAAAATCCCCATTTTAACTTCTCCCGGGCTGACTGTAATCTAACCCTTACTGATGTGGGCTCCGCTACCGGGTCGAACTGCATCTCGAACGCCGAGTGGACCTCCCAGCAAGGCAGTAGATGTTCTCCAGCTGGAGTTCTTTGGTCTTTAGGGCTGTTTTCCTGGAAATTCTTTGGAGACTCTTAAGACCTTTCTCCCCCGGAAGGTCTTAAGGGTTGAAGCTTTTGTACAGGGGAAGCTTGCACACATCCTATACATAAGCTTACCTTGCTGAGACTAACTAAAAATGGCTCCCTTCCCTTCCCAATTGCTGCAAGTAATGACAGTGTGAATAAATTGCCAATATTTGCTTGAGATAGTGCTTTCAGTTCTGGAGGGACTCTTGTTTTTTTGCATCTCATAGACTTAGCATGGGGATTTGGTTAACCAGTTAAAATTCATGAGTAAACCAGGTTTTTTTAAAAAAAATTCTGAAACATTTCGGGGGGGGGGTTGAACCCCTAACACCCCTCCCCCTCACTACGGGCCTGCACACACCATTCTCTCTCATCACCTGTAATTCCCTCGTATATTCCTTTTATACCTTGAAGCTTCAAAGCCTGACTGCTTCCTGCCTGGGGGAATCCTTTGCTGGGCAGGCAAGAGCTCTTTCTCTCACCTCGGACATTTCACAGATATATAAACTTCACTTGCCTAGTTTCCAACAAACCTCACAACCTCTGAGGATGCCTGCCATAGATGTGGGCAAAACATCAAGAGAGAATGCTTCTGGAACACAACCATGCAGCCCAGAAAACTCATACCAACCCAGGTATACTTCAATGTTGTGATTCACTCGTTAGAATATTCAGTATTTGCTGAGATTGATTAAACAGAAGAGTTGTGAGATCACTCTTACCTATGAGAGTGTGACTGTGCATAGTGCAGGTACATTGTATTGTAGGATCTCAGCTCATGTCTAGTGTGAACTTTCACAGCCTACGGAAGAGCTTTAAACCATAATCACCAGATGCCACCAAGAAACCACAAACAATTGGCCCTGCTTTGTCTTATCTCCACAGATGCCGAGACAGGCTGGGAGAATAAAAACAGCTCCTGCTGTTGACAACTCTATCTATAGCGTAATCTTTGAACGAACCCCATTCATCACACCGCTGGCTCTCGCTCTCCTGTGGCCAAACAGAGCTGTAATCCTGTTTTTCAGCTGTGGGAATCAATCACTGCTTTGCAGGAGCAATCCGTCAACAGGGCCATGGCTTACAAGTACGTATCTCAATTTTATTGTGCCAAGAAGGCCAACGAAGCAAAGCAAAAGGTTCATCTCTCTTTTGGTAAAGCATTTGCCTTTTAGGAAGTGGTGTCTTTTTCACTTGAATTAACAAGACTGAACTGGAGCTAAAATCTATCCAGAACTTGTAAACATTTTTTTTAGGCGTCTACAGCTTGCAGAATTTCCCAAGTAGCATGAACACTGATCTGGATGGCTGGGAGATGATGAAAGCTGTAGTCCAAAAACTCCAGATTTATAGGCATCCCATGAAAAAAAAACTGGGATAGTACTCTACATTAGCTACTTAGTTACATATATTTAACTTAGTATATTGTCTATAAAGATGAATAAATCTAGATAACTGGTCCATATACACATATACTCCATATACACGGAGTATTTCATACTAGTTTTCTAAGATCTACAGATAACGGCGCTCCATGCAGTCATGCCGGCCACATGACCTCGGAGGTGTCTACGGACAACGCTGGCTCTTAGGCTTAGAAATGGAGATGACCACCACATCCCAGAGTCAGACATGACTGGACTTAATGTGAGGGGATTACCTTTACCTTTATAGCACACATTGGGGATGTAAAGTTTGTGAACACACTGCCCTCGAGCTGACTTCAAACAGCATTTCATTGTCTGTGTAGACCAGGCCTGGGCAAACTTCGGCCCTCCAAGTGTTTTGCACTTAAATTCCTCACAGCCAAGTTGGTCCAAAACCTGGAGGGCCGAAGTTTGGTCATGCCTGGTGTAGAAGCATCCTTAGTTAATATGGAAATATTGTACTGTAGGTTTTATCCCTAAACTCTGAATCAGTCTTGAAACACTGTCATAGATTTGGAAGAGACCACAAGGGCCTCCAATCCAGCCTGATGTCGAACGATTGACTTGGAAGCTGCCTTTCTCTTCCACATACTGGTTTTGTCCTTTGGTATACTGGTTTTTATGTTGGTATCAAGAAACCATAATTCAAATCTCTGCTCAACCATGAAATCCCACTGGGTGCCCTTGGAGAAGCCACACTTTCAGTCATAGAGGAAGGAAGGCAGTCACAAACTGTGCCGTCACACCCAGACACTATGAAGTTAAAACTAAGATGTGCTTCTCTCTTTATCTGGGCATACCGCGGGTACCTTTTTTAGAAGCTCCAAATTCTCAGCAACTGAGGCCAGTTCAGAATTGAACATCAACAGAACATTTATTTTACAAAGTCCTTGACAGATTTGACACAGCTTGATGAAGTTACAAACACAGTCAATTTGGGAAACCATACAGATGTTCTTTCTTTCCTTTTTCCTTCAGTTACCGAGTTAACTTATCCCCGATGGTAGAAAAAATCCTGGGATCTTTTACTCTAACCCTGAGCTGTTATCTTTCAGGAAGAGCAGGTCTTCCCCTATCTAAGCTCAAGATTAGTTTTGGAGATGAAGTAATGGAGCCTTTCTCAATGACTGTTCTGTCATGCGCTGGGCCTGTAAAGAAATAGGACGTGCAACTTCAGCCCAGCGGGAAGCCAGGGGCCCCCGAAGAGAAATTCTCAAGGATTTTCCACCACAAATGGTCTTTAGATGGCTTGTGAAGTATAACAAAGTCCTTTATTAATGAACAATCAAACAGAAACGTCTCTTGTCTTCAATAAAGTTAAAAAAATGCTTCCAGGCTTTTATGCAACTGGTGGCTTCCTAATCATGTCCACGAGGGACAGGCAATTGTCTTCAATAACTGTTTCTTTACTTTAAGGAAAATCCCTTTTTAACTTCTCCCAGGCTGACTGTAATCTAAGCCTTACTGATGTGGACTCCTCTACCGGGTCGAACTGTGTCTCGAGCACCAAGTGGACTTACCAGTAAGGCCAGTAAATTCTCTAGCTGGAGTTCTTTGGTCTTCCAAACTGTTTACCCTCTGAAATTCCTCAAAGCTTTAGATATCTTTGGATACTCTTAAGACTGTTCTCCCCGGAAAGTCTTAAGGGTTGAAGCTTTTGTACAAGAGAAGCTTGTACACGTCCTCTAAATTAGCTTTCCTTACTGAGACTAACTAAAAATGGCTCCCTTCCCTTCCCAATTGCCCTGAACAAGGGGGGGGGGAACCAAAACTTAACAATGATGGGCAGGTGACTAACCCTATGACTGCAACCAAAGGAAGCCACCTTTCTGCAGAATCCCTGATACCTTGGACTGCAAGCAAACATTTAATACAAAGCAAATAAAGTTGGAGCTCCTGGTACAGCCGTAACAGCACAATGACAGAGAAATCCAGAGATATTCCCTGTCCCAACACTGAGCTATTGTCCTTTAGAAAGAGCAGGTCTTTCTCTATCTGAGCTCAGTGGCAGTTTCTAAGGCGAGAGGGTGACTTTAACTTTAACCTCAACCCTCAATCTCAATCGTACTCACAATGGCTTGTCCGAGCTGCCTAGCTGGCCACCAGCACATCTGAGGGTTTTTCTATACTAAAGAAAGCAGGAGGGCTTTTCCAAAATGGAGATCTCATCCCCAGGAAAAAGGGTGGTCTCTAGACCAAAAGGACACTTTTTAAACCAATAGCTGCAAAAGGCTTGCAGGCTGGCTTCCAACCTTTGTTAATAATTAACTTTCAGGGTGCTGCTAAGACTGCAGCAACCCTGGGGGAAAAGCAAAGGGGTGCTATTTTATGCAACTAAAGAGCAATGCAAACTAAGCTCCTGGAAGACGGAACACAAACCCCTTTGGAGAAAGCTTGCCAAGAAAACCCTAGTAGGAGGGTGTCGTCAGACATTGGGGTTGACTTCAAGCAAACCCAGCCAGTCTCAGTGTGTTTTTTCTAACTGGAGGTTTCTTCTTTGTACTGGAGTTTAGACCATTATCACTGGATTTATCTCAGATGAGCACCAGATGGCTTTGTCAGGGACTTGCTACACCGCTCATGCGCTCAATGCTTCCCCAAACAGGTGCTGGCCGAGAAACAGCCAGGAACAAGACTTCCTTCTTCACATGAGGATTATCGGCTTTCCAGTAATGTACGTGCCACATTTTCTTTGTATTCCAGCCAGCCCTACATGAGGAACATTCTTCCTCGCCACACCAATTACCGAGGCATGGATGTTGGAAGAAGGGCTTGTAAATGTTTATCAACTTCAACACAAAGAATCCAAAGCCCAGGAATATTGCAGGTGGCTGTTTTGAAACAGGAAATCTTTGCACTCCCTTTAAGTTGAAGCAGCATTTGGGAAAGTTACTTTTAGGAAGTATGGTTAAAAGTAACTGGGAAGTAATTAGGAAGTTACTTTTAGGAAGTACCGTTAAAAGTAACTGGGAAGTAATTAGGAAGTTACTTTTAGGAAGTACCGTTAAAAGTAACTAGGAAGTAATTAGGAAGTTACTTTTAGGAAGTACAGTTACTTTTAGGAAGTACAGTTTGATCATTAAATCATTTCCTACTTTATTTATTTTATTTATTGTGTCAGGAGCAAACCAAACAGTTGTATTGCATTTTTTAACAAACAAACCAACAAAACACAAAGTTTGCAAACTTGGTAGTTGATTAAATGTCCTTTGACCAGTAGCTGGCCACTTGGAGTGCCCCTGGTGTTACTATAAGAAGGTCCTCCATTGTGCATGTGGCAGAGCTCAGCTTGCATTGCAGCAGGTGGTCAGTGGTTTGGTCTTCTCCACACTCGCATGTTGTGTATTCCACTTTGTAGCCCCATTTCCTAAGGTTGGCTTTGCATCTCGTGGTGCCAAAACGCAGTCTGTTCAGCGCCTTCCAAGTCTAGTTTTCTGTGTGCCCAGGGGGGAGTCTCTCATTTGGTATCAGCCATTGATTGAGGTTCTGGATTTGAGCCTGCCACTTTTGGACTCTTGCTTGCTGAGGTGTTCTAGCGAGTGTCTCTGTAGATCTTAGAAAACTATTTCTTGATTTAAGTCGTTGACATGTTGGTTGATACCCAAACAGGGGATGAGCTGGAGATGTCACTGCCTTGGTCCTTTCTCTATTGGCTGCTACTTCCCGGCGGATGTCAGGTGGTGCAATACCAGCTAATAGCCACCTACTTATAGCCACCTTCTGGTGAACCTACTGCAGGGGTTTCTACACAATTTTGTTGAGATGCAATTTGCCTTACTCTGAGGTTCAGAGAGTGTGACCTGATGAAGATGAGTCAGTGGGTTTCGTAGCCAAGCAGGCATTCAAACCTTGCGCTCTGGAGTTATAGTCCAACATACAAACCACCACACCATGCTCACTCTTATGCTTATTTCAATTTACTCTGAGCACATATGCTGGAAAATGTGTCATGCTTTGTATGTAGATGTCCCCTTAATACTTTGATAGGGCAGATCATTTTTGACAGGTGCAGTTTATCATGCAGTAGTAAGAAAGGTTGACCTTTGTGATCTCAACCAAAAGGAGCCCCACAGTCTTTGCAGCTGGTTCACTCCTTGCAATATATTAAGATAGATATGGATAGATAGATAGATAGATAGATAGATAGATAGATAGATAGATAGATAGATAGATAGATAGATTATAGAAAGTTAGTCTAAAAAACCACATCGGTTTCCCTGCAAAGGAGTTGCAACCACATAGCAGGATGGCTATGCAGGGAATCAGGGTTCAGCAGGTGTTGGAACCATGTCAAAAACCAGTCTGCTCATTCCTCAAGGGGCTGAAATGCCTGCTGGGGTTCAAAGACGGAGGAGACCTATTAGATCATTATCTCCTTCTTGCCAATTCACTTTTACCTTCTGTTTCCTTCTAATTGCAAATGATAGACCACATTTTTGTAAGGAAGGAGTGGGGGGGGGGGGTATTTTCATTTTCATATTATTGTTGATGTCAGATAAGGCCACCAGGCTGCTATTGAAATAGAAACGGATTTTAATTAATTAATGTGATTTAATGTTTTAAATGTATGTAATTATTGGATTTTGTATTTTATTATGTGTACATTGGGGGCATCGAATTGTTGCCGGTTGGAAGCCGCCCTGAGTCCCCCACCCCCAGAGGGGAGGTTGAGAAGGGCGGGGTACAAATACCCAAAATAAATAAAATTAATTAATTAATTAACACTTCAAAGCTTTGCTTGATGTCCATGAACACTGAAGTTTATGGTTCATTGATTGGTCAGAACTGGAGTAGACCCTTGGAATCAACTGCTGAATAGGAGCCCCCAGTGATGCAGTGGGTTAAAACCTTGTGCCGGCAGGACTGCTGACCAACAGGTCAGCAGTTCTAATCTGGGGTGAGCAGGTTGATCTCCCTCTGTCAGCTCCAGCTCCCTATGTGGTGACATGAGAGAAGCTTCCCACAAGGAAAACATCCAGGTGTCCCCTGGGCAAGGTCCTTGCAGATGGCCAATTTTCTCACACCAGAAGTGACTTGCAGTTTCGCAAGTTGCTCCTGACACACACACACACACACACTTATGCACAAACAAAACTGCTGAATGGTCAGCACATAGATAAATGCTACTCATTTAGTGAGTCTACTCTAGCTGGAGTCTGTCAAGAACCTCATTCATTGGTATGTTGTGTTCTGATCAGACTATATGTCTACCATGGGCTGCTTTTGGAGGAAAGAGCTGTCAAAGCTCCTTTGAGGGTGCATCTGTAGAATTAATGCAGTTTGACGCAATTGCTCAGTGCTATGGTGTCCTGGGTATTGTAGTTTTACAATACCCAGTCTTTCGGCTTCTCTGACCAAGAGTGCTAATCAAACTACAAATATTAGCATTGAGACATATTGGTGTCAAACTGTATTAATTCCACAGTGAAGATGTGCTAAGTATGCATTCCCTTAGAAAACCTATGAAATTAATGTGGCCGCCATAAATTGGCAGATGACTTGAAGACAAAAGATTCCCCCAGGCTCAGCCAGGCCTTCAAATGCTAATGAAGGTGGTCAGTTGAAACATTCACACCTAGCTCCAGCAGAGAAGAGCTCTTTGCCTCACCCCAGTCATTCCACAGATATATAAACCCATTTTCTTAACTCCAACAGACCTCACTACCTCTGAGGATGCTTGCCATAGATGCAGGCGAAACGTCAGGAGAAAATGCCTCTAGAACATGGCCATATAGCCCGAAAAAAACCCACAAGAACCTAGACTTGAAGACACACCGTCCTCAGAAGACGATTTGGACAAGTCTAGCTGCACCCTGAGACTTTGATAATATTGAGGCCAAAGCCATTCTTCTCCCACACCCACAGATCCAATCTGAGCGGGCAAGGGAGCTGTTAACCTGCTGCTGACAATCACTTAAAGACATGCAAGTGTAAACTGAGTAATTATTTGGCAATTTACTGCTGGGGATTTATGGTTGTGGCAAATCCCCCAGTGCTGAAAAGGCTTAGGCTTCGCAATGAATAAGAATAGCATCTGCTGTCCAGGCCGGTAGGGATAATGTTACAAGGGCAAGCAGTCCTCTTGCACAATCCGGTCACCTGCTCGGATTAAGGCAGAAAATGTCCCCTCTTCTCCTGTGGGTTGGCATTGCACAACCAGGGGGCATTCTGGAAATCTTATATCCCCCCCCCCCCCCCGACATGCTTGGGATGATTAGGGGATGAACAGGTGACTTCTTCTTGAACTGGGTCATTGTGACCCTCTTCCCATGGTCCTCTCGTCGGTAAGTTGCCATTGGAACATGTCCACAGCTAAGCATGGCTTTCTGGATATAATCATCATCATCATTCATTGGAACTTGTGCCACAAACACCATCTGCCTGCGACAAAGAACTGGTGGGATCACAAGCCTGAAAAGGTTACAGAAAATGAACACATCAAACTACTCTGGGACTTCTGAATTCAGACTGACAGAGTTTTGGACCACAATACTCCTGACCTCACGATCGTGTTACAAAACCAAGTATGGATCGTTGATGTTGCAATCCCAGGTGAGCGCAGGATTGAAGAGAAACAACTGGAAAAGCTGACACAATATGAGGATTTAAAGATCAAACTGCAAAGACTCTGGCACAAGCCAGTAAAGGTGGTCCCAGTGGTGATTGGCACACTGGGTGCAGTACCTAAAGATCTTGGCCTGCACATAAACACAATCGGTGCTGACAAAATTATCATCTGCCAGCTGCAGAAGGCTACCTTACTGGAATCTGCCCGCATTATTCACCACTACATCACACAGTCCTAGACACTTGGGAAGTGTCCGACGTGTGATCCAATACAACAGCCAGCAGAGTGAGCTTGTCTTCTGTGAATTCATCTTGTTGTGTTTCAAATAATAATAATAATAACAACAACAAAATGCAGACTCTGCAAGGAAGCTGATGAAACCATTGATCATATCCTCAGCTGCTGCAAGAAAATTGCACAGACTATAAACAGAGGCACAACTCTGTGGCCCAAATGATTCATTGGAACTTATGTCACAAGTGCCCCTGCCAGTAGTAAAGAACTCGTGGGATCATACACCTGCAAAGGTAGTGGAAAATGAACACGCAAAAATGCTGTAGGACTTTTGAATCCAGACTGACAAAGTTTTGGAACACAATACACTAGACATCACGATTGTGGAAAAGAATAAAGTTTGGATTATTGATGTCGCCATACCAGGTGACAGCCGAATTGATGAAAAACAACAGGAAACACTCAGCCATTATCAGGACGTCAAAAGCGAACTGCAAAGACTCTGGCATAAACCAGTCCAGGTGATTCCAGTGGTCATCGGCACACTGGGTGCCATGCCACAAGATCTCAGCCGGCATTTGGATCTACTCACATTTGCATGTTTTTGAACTGCATAGGCTTGTGCAAAAAGCAAACTATAGGGCTGGGTTGGTGGTAAAGTGCTAAATACATACATACGTACATACATACATACGTATGTACGTACATACATACATGCATATTAATTCATTTTGGGTAGCATAAGGAAGGTTAGTTTGCTTTTTGTACAAGCCTATGCCCTGCCTTCTCTAATCTGATTATACCACTATATCCCTGGTTACTGGTTGTTGAGGTAATCAGGTATGCATATATGTGTGTGCGTGTGTGTGTGTTTGTAATCCAGAACAGGTATATTTTTAAGTGTAACTCCAGCCATATATAAGTGTATATAAGTTACACTTTAAAAATATACCTATTCTGGTTTACAAACAAATTCAGACTATGAGCAAATCTACAGAACCTATTTTGTCCATAACTTGGGGACTGCCTTTATTGAGGTTCTAGGAATCATTATAATTTTTCCTCTAATTGGTTGAAAACCATTTTCTGTACTAGTTGGGAATTGTGAGATTCTGGGGTTCAAAGTATTTGCATGGGTGCAGAGCTGATTATCCTGATTAGGATAGCTTGCTGTGCCGTCACACCCAGACCCTATAACATTAAAACTAAGATGTGCTTCTCTCTTTATCTGGGTGAACCGCTGGGGGTCTTTCTTTGAAGCAATAACTCAGTACTTTCAGCAACTGATGCCAGTCAAGATACTTTTCAAAGTCCTTGGCAGACTTGGCACAGCTTAATAAAGTTACAACACAAACAGTCAATTTGAGAAAACACAGAGATGTTCTTTCCCCCCCCCCCTTTTCTTCAGTTACTGAGGTAACCTTTCTCCAAATGGTAGAAAAAATCCTGAGATATTTCACCCTAACCCTGAGCTGCTATGGTTAGAAAGAACAGGTCTTCCCCTATCTAAGCACAAGGTTGGTTTTGGAGATGAAGTAATGCTCAATAGTACTCAATAACTATTTCTCTCTAGTACTCAATATCTCAATTGCTATTCTATCTATCTCAATTGCTATTCTATCTATCTCAATATCTTAATATCTCTCCTCTCTATAACTCAATAGCACTCACAATGGGTTTTTCAGAGCTCCCTGCCTGACCAACAGCACATCTGAGGTTCTTTTCTCTACTGAAGGAGGCAGGGGAGATTCCAAAATGGAGATCTCAAACCCAGGAAAAAGGGCGGACTCCAAACCCAAAGAGATACTTTCTAAACCAATAACTGCAGAGAGCCTGCAGCCTGGCTTTCCAGACTCTGATACTGTTTAACTTCCAGGGTGCTGCTGGGTCTATAGCAACCCTGGGGAAATGCAAAGGAATGCTATCCCATGCAGCTAAAAGGCAACGTAAACCATGCTCCTGGAAGGTGGAACACTTGCTGTTTCAAGAACCAGATATGTCCTTGCTGAAAATGTAAACTATTCAACAGCTCTCTTTTAAGAATTTGTGTAGTATTTACTCAAATCCAGTGCGCCATTTAATCTAATGTGCACCTTCATTTTCAAAACCCTGAAGCCAAGTATTTGTTGGCGAACCATATCTATAAGCACTGGAAGAAAATGATATGTAAAAAAAACAAGGATTTTTATTTAACGTTTATTTGGTTATACTCAAAGCCATGGTATTCCCTGTAGTAACCTACGGATGTGAGAGCTGGACCTGAGCAAAGGAAGATCGATGCTTTTGAGCTGTGGTGTTGGAGGAAAGTGCTGAGAGTGCCTTGGAAGATCCAACCAGTCCATCCTCCAGGAAATAGAGCCCGACTGCTCACTGGAGGGAAGGATACTAGAGACAAAGTTGAAGTACTTTGGCCACATCATGAGGAGACAGCAAAGCCTGGAGAAGACAATTATGCTGGGGAAAGTGGAAGGCTAAAGGAAGAGGGGCCGACCAAGGGCAAGATGGATGGATGGCATCCTTGAAGTGACTGGACTGACCTTGAAGGAGCTGGGGGTGGTGATGGCTGACAGGGAGCTCTGGCGTGGGCTGGTCCATGAAGTCACAAAGAGTCGGAGACGACGGAACGAATGAACAACAACAACAATCTCATCTTAGGCAGTATTGAACAGGACTTGGATTTACCCTTCTGAGTCATAAAATTTCCTATTTTGAGTCATTTTCTTCAAGTGAAATATATTTATTACTTTTATTTATTTATCTCCGCTTCCATAAGGCCTGGATGTGAAGGCCACTTGGTTCTCATTCCTGCTGTATATACTGGACATGCTGGTTGAGAAATCTGGGAGTTGTAGCTCTACCTCAAGCCCTGCTAACAAAGTGCGATTTCCACATCTTCCAACCCTCCAAAATCTCTTATGACATGAAGCAGCCATCCGGCTTCCAAGCCAAGTGAACTCTTAGCCATGGCTTTGATTTGCTACATGACATTTACGGCAATTTTCCGACCTGTTTTCCAGAGAAGTAGTTCCGCGAAACCGGGCTGATTAGCCTCCGGGCAAGTAGTTTCCTTGTTGGGTTTGTTATAAACTTTGTGCCTCTGATTACATCATGCCAGAAAATTGAAATGCAAAGTCAGATGGTTAAGGCATCAGCGGTGGCCCTGCGGAGACTCAACAATGCGAGCCTTCCCCAAGTGACCCATCTCGACCTTTCCTGGGCTGATAATAAAAAAGTGACATCATGTGCAAACGAGCTTTAAATGCAAACCAGGTGCTGGGAATTGCCTGAGTGTATTATGGGCTGCTGAGCAAACTGCAAAAGGCCAGAAGCTGGGCTCAGAATTTTTCAATATTCAGAAAGAATTGCTGCCAGGTATCATTTGAAGTTAAAGGCTGCTGCTGGATTAGGATACATTATTATTGTTCATATGGGAGGAATCCCCTGCATAGTGAAAGCTAGTCTCGTAGAGTAAAAGACGGTAACAGAAGATGGTATAGTCCTGATGCAGCGGAGTGGACTATACTACGTCACGTCATTACTTCTTTCTGCAAATTAAAAGAAGGACCACCCTTCAAAAATATATAGCTCAGCAATTCTCAACCTGAGGGTCGGGATCTCGGAAGGGTTGCGAGGGGGGCTTCAGAGGGGTCACTGAAGACCATAGGAAAACACATATTTCTGATGGTCTTAGGAACCCCTTTGGCAGAGAAGGCTAAAGATCTCTCCGCATGACCTTCTCTTCCTTTTTGGAAAAAGACGGTGAATCCTCCCACCAAATTTGTGCCTAATTTGGTCCAAGCCCATCGTTATTTGGGTTCACAGTTTTCTCCAGATGTAGGTGAACTACATCTCCCCTAAATCATTGTCGGTTCCTCCCAAATTCCTCCAGTATTTTCTGTTGGACAAGGGGGTTCTGTGTGGGAAGTTTGGCTCAATTCTATTGTTGGTGGGGTTCAGAATGCTCTTTGATTGTAGGTGAACTATAAATCCCAACAATTACAACTCCCAAATGTCAAGGTCTAGTTTTCCCAAATTCCACCAGTGTTCACATTTGGGAATATTGAGCATGTGTGCCAAGTTTGGTCCAGATCCATCATTTTTTGAGTCCACAGAGGTCAAAGTGGTCCCTGGTCAAGTGGGCACTGGTCAAAGTAGTCCCTGGTCAAATGGGCACTGGTCAAAGTGGTCCCTGGTCAAGTGGGCACTGGTCAAAGTGAGCCATGGTCACGTGGGCACTGGTCAAAGTGGCCTATGGTCAAGTGGGCACTGGTCAAAGTGGTCCCTGGTCAAGTGGGCGCTGGTCAAAGTGGTCCCTGGTCAAGTGGGCACTGGTCAATATGGGTTGTGGTCAAATTGGGTCCTGGTAAAAGTGGGCACTGGTCAGGACTGAAGACTGACAGGTTGCAGGTTCGAATCTGGAGGGTGCAGATGAGCTCCCTCTGTCAGCTCCAGCTCCCCATGCGGGGACATGAAAGAAGCCTCCCACGAGGATGGTAAAACATCTGGGCATCCCTTGGGCAACGTCCTTGCAGATGGCCAATTCTCTTATACCAGAAGTGACTTGAAGTTTCTCAAGTCGCTCCTGACATGAAAGAAAAAAAACCTAAGAATTAAAAGCATATTGCTCTCCCTTTTAAAACTAGGTGAGAATTACAACCGCATCAAGCATAGCCAGGTATCTCTATTTAATCATCTGGGAGTTCCCCTCTCAAAGTTTGTCTGCCATCAAGAGAAGCGACAGATCAGAGCAGACAGATCAGAGCAGCCGCTGGGCCGTCTGCCTGGCAGCGTATTTGAAATTTTATAGCCCCATAAAGGTGTGAATTGCCTCCATCGACTTTAATAGAGTGTCAGCTTCAAAGGCTAAGGCTAACTATTTACACAAGGAGGCTTTTAAAAAAGAAGAACTTACCTGTCTAGTTCAGACAGCTTTCCAGTCTGATACCCTCCAATGGTTTTGGACTATAAATCCATGGGTCACACTGATTGGGGCTGATGGGAGCTATAATCCAAAACACGCAGAAGGAATCATTTGGAGAGAAGCTTTAGCGGTGATTCTTTTTCATTCATATTGCCAGTACCTCAAACCAATGTACATCCAACACAAACTGGATTTAATAGCTTCGAAAATGAAGAATTCTATTTTTTCTGTTACCATCTGGATTTATTATTATTATTTCTTTCTTGCAAAACAGGACCCAAAGGAACTTACAATATAAGCAAAAACAAATAAAGCACAATTCTCATATCTGTGCATGGCAGGAAGGTACATTCCCAGGTTGCATAGATGCACAAAATCAAGAATTGTAGCACAACCAATTGCAATGAAACAATTCTGCCCTAAAATAGAGACACATAGAAAGAAATAGGATTTGCCTGTTCCTCATAAACTAAAAACAAAAACAAAAACAAAAGAAGTTCCTTAGAGGTCAAGTGTTTCTTACTATTCAGGACCTTGAGTAGGTGTTGAATGCAGTTTGATACCACTTCAACTGTCATTTTTTGTGTGTGTCAGGAGCAACTTGAAAAACTGCAAGTCGCTTCTGATGTGAGAGAATTGGCCGTCTGCAAGGATGTTGCCCAGGGGATGCCCAGATGTTTTACCTTCTTGTGGGAGGCTTCTCTCATGTCCCTACATGAGAAGCTGGAGCTGACAGATGGGAGCTCACCCCTCTCCCTGAATTTGAACCGCTGCCCTTTCAGTCAGCAGTCCTGCAGGCACAAGGGTTGAACTCATTGCCATGTATAAATACGTGAGAGGAAGCCACAGGGAGGAGGGAGCAAGCTTGTTTTCTGCTTCCCTGGAGACTAGGATGCAGAACAATGGCTTCAAACTACAAGAGAGGAGATTCCATCTGAACATGAGGAAGAACTTCCTGACTGTGAGAGCCGTTCATCAGTGGAACTCTCTGCCCCAGAGTGTGGTGGAGGCTCCTTCTTTGGAAGCTTTTAAACAGAGGCTGGATGGCCATCTGTCAGGGGTGATTTGAATGCAATATTCCTGCTTCTTGGCAGGAGGTTGGACTGGATGGCCCATGAGGTCTCTTCCAACTCTTTGATTCTATGATTCTATGATTCATTGCGCTACTGGAGGTTCTTATTATTTATTTATTTAACTGTATTTATATTCCACCCTTCTCAGCCCGCAGGGGACTCAGTGCCCATATACATGGCAAACATTCAATGCCATAGACACACAACATATAAAGACAGAGAGACAGAGGCTATTGAACTTTCCAGCTTCATGAGGGCATGCTTTTTGAATTCCGGCCACCGGGGGAGCTGTCGCTTCACCATCCACTTGTGACACTGATGGAGTACTTCCTCATTCTTTTGCACGGCTGCTGGGGTGTTTTATGGTGTTGTAAATTAGTTAAATTAGCCTCCCCCGCATAAGCAGTACCTAAATTTCCTACTTGACAGATGCAACTGTCTTTCAGGCTACAAAGGTTGAGAGCAAGCTAAACAAGTGGTCAGGAGCTTACTCCAACCCAGACTGGCTTCGAACTCATGACCTTTCGGTCAGTAGTGATTTTAATGCAACCAGCTGTGCCACAACCCAGCCCTACTTCAACTGCCATGGCTCAATGCTATAGAATAGGCCTGTGTGATCAATTTTTTTCAATACTCATTACTAAATTGGGCGGGTGGGAGGATTGTTTCTAAAGTATTTCCAAAATTGGATGTGGTCCATATCATAACTGTAATGAGGTAACTACTTTTTATTGAGTAATCATGCCAATGGCTCCTTTCTCCCTCATTGTTAGAGCTATCGGCATGAAACTTGCTACAATTATGGAACACAATCACCACTGTTAACTCACCAAGTTTCAGAAAGTTTCACTCATCCACTGATTTTGGGGGGAAAGTTGAAGTTTTTACAATCCGCATTTTAAAAAAAAACTTCAAGAGCGATCTCCTTGAATTTTCTATACAATGACACAAGATAACAGGGGATCATTTTCCCCAAGTTTCAGAAAGATATGCACAGGGCTGAACGTATCTCCCTCTGTGGCCCACCTCGGAGGATAAGATCGTCGGGGGAGGCCCTGCTCTCAGTTCCACCACCCTCACGAGCGCGGCTGATGGGGACGAGAGTCAGGGCTTTCTCAGTGGTGGCCTCTTGTTTGTGGAACTCCCTTGCCAATGAAATCAGAACAGCCCCCTCCATCCTGTGTTTTAGGAAAAAAACTTAAGACATGGTTATGGGACCAAGCATTTGAGCAGTAACTATAGCAGTGCAATAATTGAGAACTCTTAAAACGACAGATTAACAGACTGATTCTGGACTATGATTTTGAACTTGCATGTTTTAATTGCTGTTTTAATAATGTATATTTTATTGTTGGTTTTAATTGTCATTGTTATTTTTGGAACTTGTTTGTTGGGCATCAAATTGCTGCCGGTTGTGAGGCCGCCCTGAGTCCCCTTCGGGGTGAGAAGGGCAAGATACAAGTACAGGAAGGAAAGAAAGAAATTTTACTCCCTGATAAATATGCACATAATCACGAGACAAAGTTATGCTGGTTTCTGCTTCCTAGGCAACTTTGAGACACGAGGGCCAAGGCAGAGGAAGTGTGTGTGTTGGGAAGGACCAATCCACCTGTGCCGCACCTGCTGGAGTCTTATTCCACAATTGTGTGACAAGCCTCTTCATTTTGACACAGGGATATCATCGCCAACCGATAGGCTTGGTGTTTTGTTTGCTTCGTTCTGGCAGAGCTATTTCTGTCTTCAACAGCTGCATGAGAGGCACCATCAGGAGGTTTAAGCTTTTCCCACCAGTGAATCTCCATGCTAGGAGGAAGAACATTTCCCTGGCTAATCTCTTGGATAGAGCCATGAAAAGGAGGAGGGCCAGGCTCTGAACAAAAGAGGCCCCCATTTTATTCCTGCTTATCCAGGAGGCATTGCTTAGAGCAGTGTTTCTCAACCTGGGGGTCGAAACCCCTGAGAGAGTTGCGAGGGGGTGTCAGAGGGGTCGCCAAAGACCATCAGGAAACACAGTATTTTCTGTTGGTCATGGGGCTTCTGTGTGGGAAGTTTGGCCCAATTCTCTCGGTGGGGTACAGAATGCTCTTTGATTGTAGGTGAACTATAAATCTCAGCAACTACAACTCCCAAATGTCAAGATCTAGTTTCTCCAAACTCCACCAATGTTCACATTTGGGCATATTGAATATCCGTGCCAGGTTTGGTCCAGATCCATCACTGTTTGAATCTACAGAGCTCTCTGGATGTAGGTGAACTATAGCTCCCAAACTCAAGTTTATTGAGTTATCCACCCAGACGCTATAAAAAATAAAACTGCGACGTGCTTCTCTCTATGTCTGAGCGAACTGCGGGTGTCTTGCTTGAGAAGATTGAGATACTCGGCAACTGAGGCTATTACTGGTTTTAAACATTTTAAAAGGGTATTTATTTATTCAAAGTCCTTGCAGACTTGGCACAGCTTATCAAAGTTACAAACAAACAGTCAATAGATGTCAGTTCTTGTGGGGTTTTTCGGGCTATATGGCCATGTTCTAGAGGCATTTCTCCTGACGTTTTGCCTGCATCTATGGCAAGCATCCTCAGAGGTGAGGTCCTCAGAGGATGCCTGCCATAGATGCAGGCGAAACGTCAGGAGAAATGCCTCTAGAACATGGCCATATAGCCCGAAAAACCCCACAAGAACTGAGTGATTCCAGCCATGAAAGCCTTCGACAATACAGTCAATAGATGCCTGTTCTCGCCGCCTATTGTTTTGTTATTGTTATTTTTAAAGCTAATTGTATTGTTTTAATCTGCTTCTGTAAACCGCTCCGAGCCAAATTGGGAGTAGCAGTATACAAGTTGAATAAATAAATAAATAAATAAATAAAACCACAGATATATTCTTTCTTTCTCTTCTCCTCCAGTCACTGAGTTGACTTTTCCCCAGAAGGCAGAGAAGATCCTGGAATCTTTTCACCCTAACCCTAAGCTGTTATGGTTAGAAAAAAGCAGGTTTTTTTCCTTATCTATAACTTAAGGTTAGTTCTGGGGACAAAGCAGTGAAAACTCTCTCTATAACTATATAACTCAATCTTCTCAATTAAACTTATCTATCTATAATATCTCAATATAGGTTAATACCCTATTGTTCAATATATCTCAATATAGCTTAATAGTTATCTATAACTCAATATAGCTCAATACTCAATTACTATCTATATTAACTCAATATCTTAATATCTCAATAGTCTTAATAAACAATATACAATATAGTTTTTGCAATGGTTTTCCCAGAGCTATCTGCCTAACCATCAGCACGTCTGAAGTCTTTCCTCTAAACTGAAGGAGGCAGGGGAGATTCCAAAATGGAGATCTCAAGCCCAGGAGAAGAGGCGGGCTCTAAACCCAAAGAGCTGCTCTCTAGGCCAATAGTTGCAAAGAAGCCTGCAGGCTGGCTTTCCAGCCTCTGAAACTGTTAACTTTCAGGGCTCCGGCAGAGCTGCAGCAGCCCTGGGAGAAAATGCAAGGGGGAGCAACTTCAAGCCACTGTAAGGTAAGGCAAACCAGGCTCCTGGGGGACGGAACACAAGGTCAATGCCCAGCAAACCCTTCCAGTATTTTCTGTTGGTCATGGGAGTTCTCTGTGCCAAGTTTGGATCAATTCCATCATTGGTGGAGTTCAGAATGCTCTTTGATTGTAGGTGAACTATAAATCCAAGCAACTACAACTCCAAATGACAAAATCAATCCCTCTTTCAACCCCACCAGTATTCAAATATGGGTGTATTGGGTATTTGTGCCGAATTTGGTCCAGTGAATGAAAATCCATTCTGCATATCAGATATTTACATTATGATTCATAACAGTAGCAAAATTAGAGTTATGAAGTAGCAACGAAAATAATGTTATGGTTAGGAGTCACCACAACATGAGGAACTGTATTAAGGGGTCACGGCATTGGGAAGGTTGAGAACCACTGGCTTAGAGTGTACCTGCCCAATCCTTAAGTTGGAAGTAGGCTGGGCAGATGCTTTCTCTATCCCCTCCATACAAGTATATATGTAGCTGTAATTATTGGTCCACCAAGTTGAACAGCACTCACGAGGTATTTACTGAGCTAGTATGGTATAGTAATTTGAATGCTGGACTGGGACTCCAGAAGACCAAGGTTCAAATTCCTGATCAGCCATGGAAACCTACTGGGTGACCTTTGGCAAGTCACATACTTTCAACTTCTGAGGAAAGCAAAGCCAATCCCCTCTGAACCAATCTTGCCAAGACCCTCTGACGATAGGGTCACTTTAGGTTTCCATAAGCTGGAATTCGACATGAAGGCACCCAACAGCAGCAGCCACAAACCAGGTGCTTCACAGCCGTCCTGATTGATTGGTTGCAACTGTGAGCAACAGTGTGTGCATAAAAACAAAAAATTGTGGCATTATGGCACGTTTCTAGTCAGCCAAATCCTTTTTTAAAAGGATATTCAATTTCTTCTCTTCTCCTTTTACACAAAACACTGAGCATTCTGCAGCCACTGAGCATGCTCAGTTCTTCTTAGACTGGGATTTTGGTTGGCTGGAGTTTTCCCCAAATAGTTTCTACTCCCATCCATTTTTTGTCTATGCTGCTAAACATACCTCCTCTTTGTCTCTCAGAGGGTTTCTTTTGGCACTATTGGCATCTTAACCCAGGACCCGAGTTCTATTAGTATTGATGCAGCAACTCCGAAATGATAAGATCAAAAACCACACCAGTGTGCAAATTTGGGCATATTGGGTATTTGTGCCAAATTTGGTCCAGTGAATGAAACTACATCCTGCATATTAGATATTTACATTATGATTCATAACAGTAGCGAAGTAACAGTTATGAAGTAGCAACAAAAATAATTTTATGGTTGGGGGTCACCACAACATGAGGAACTGTATTAAAGGGTCGCAGCATTAGGAAGATTGAGATACACAGCCAAAGACAGTCACACTCTGTTAAGACTGCACAGGCCTAGTGTATTTCATTAAGGCTGATACATCCAATATTGGATACAAGCAAGGTTGTCCATTAATTATCTCTGGCTTCTGCTTGTATTAACTTCTATAGGGTGCATTCAGGGTGCAGTCTGCCGTTGCTGCACCCTGATTGGCTACAGGAGATGACCCCTAGAGACACCCCAGACCTTGGCCAAGGGTGCGTGTTTGGCGATTGACCCTTCGGCTCTGACTTGGCTGGTCCTTGCCCTTGGTCTGCACAAAGCGGCGGCAGGATGAGTGTGTGCCGATGAGTCGGTTGGCGATGCCTCTCCTGAGAGGGAGGTGTTGGACATCTCGGATCAGCACTGCTCATGTTATTGGACCTCACGGCAGCATTTGATACGGTTGATTACGACCTTTTGATTCACTGCCTAGCCATGGCTGGAATTAGGGGGATGGCCCTTAGTGGCTGTCTTCTTTCCTTCAAAAGCGGGGCCAACGTGTGGAGAGGAAAGGGTCGGTCTCTAAGAGGGCCCCTCTTGAATATGGGGTCCCTCAGGGGGCTATCCTTTCCCCCCTGTTGTTTAACATCTATATGCCACCACTTGCCCAGCTGGTGCAAGGCTTTGGGAGTTGAGTATGCTGACGACAATTAACTCATTCTGAGGATGGAAGGCTGACCAGACTCCATACCCAATAATTTCCATCAATGCCTTGAGGCCGTTACTGGATGGTTGCATGCCAGCAGGTTAAGGCTGAATCCAGCGAAGACGGAGATCCTTTGGTTGGGTTGCCCGGACGGAGGGGTGATCTGGTTGCCTGCCCTGGATGGCGTGACATTATGCCCGGCATATTTGGTAAAGAGTCTGGGAGTCCTTTTAGACCCTCTGCTGACGATGGAGGTCCAGGCCTCCGCCGCGAGCAGAGTCGCATTTTTCCATCTGCATCAGGCTAGGTGTCTGGCTCCCTATCTGTCCAGGGACGACCTGGCCACAGTGATTCAGGCTACGGTCATCTCAAGGCTGGACTACTGTAACGCCCTCTACATAGGCCTGCCTTTATTGGTGATCCGGAAACTTAAACTAGTGCAAAATGCTGCTGCCCGACTTCTCGCAGGGGTCCCAGCGAGGTGTTATATTACTCCAATCTTGCAGCAACTGCACTGGTTGCCAATTGACCACTGGATCACCTTCAAAGTGCTGATTTTTACCTTTAAGGCCTTATATGGCCTGGGGCCGAAGTACCTGAGGGACCGCCTCACCCCCTACCAACCCCCGAGATCACTCCGTTCAGATGATCAGAATCTCCTTGAAGTTCCCAATTTTAGGACCTTTCACCTGATATCTACTAGGCGTAGAGCATTCACGGTGGTGGCTCCTTATCTGTGGAATGACTTGCCAGCGGAAACATGAGCTCTCCGAGATTTACTATCTTTTCGTAGAGCTTGTAAAACTTATTTATTTAGGCTGGCATTAGAATTCTTTGTTTTTAAATGTATTGCATATGTATGTTGTAAACCACTTTGAGCCTTCGGGGAGTGGCGATATATAATTTCGATTAATAAATAAATAATAAGTAAATAAATAAAATAAAAAATATAGTGGCTTCATGACCTGTTCACTCACCCTTGAGAACTCATGGTATCAGTAGAAAGAGCTTTAGTTGGTGATTCCTGCTAAGCCTGCTTGAACATCCAATTCTTATTCTTAAGATGCTACAAAATTCATCACAAACAGATCCCAACCTTTGGGGAGGAAGGGGAAGACTCACAACCATCCAGGGGCTTCAAAAAGGGAGATGTTGCCTTAAGCCAGAGAGGACAAGGCAATATGTAATCACCGATTTACAGCTGTCTTCAACTCTTTTCACAAGGTGCTTCCTTCTTGCCATCTGTTATCTATTTAGAATTTTTTTTAGCCTTCAGACCAAGACAGCTGAGCATAACTAAGCCTGTGAATCTGGAGAATTAAGAGATCCTGGGAAAGGAAGGCCACAACGATGAGCCTCACTTGTCATGAGTATATAAAGTAAGCACTTGGCTTATCTTTTATTTTAGGTTTAGAGGGGAGTTCGCCCTAGCCAGCTCTTCTAATGGAAAGATGGGAAAGGCGCTGATATTCAAGGAGGAAAAGTCATTGCTGGAACAGAATGATGACCTATCTTTTAGGGAAAGGATACATTTAAATATAATAGATATGTACAGTTGGTTCTCCACTTTTGCATATTTGCCTTTTGCAGATTTGATTGCAAATGTTCAAGGTCTTCCAGTGCAATTCTATAGTCAACTTTGTAGCATAATGAAAATTACGTGTAGTTCACATTTTACCAGTCCACACACTGTCTTGCCAGAGAAAGAAAATATGCCACGCAAGTGATCAGTAAAGAACAAGTTTACTCTTTGTAATGCAGAGCAACATATATACAATCATGTGAACAGTTGGGGATCACAACCAGACTCAGTGAAGACATCTGCCTTTGCACTATGCTACTCTGCTGCTGAGTACGCATGCCCAATGTGGAATACATCTCACCACACTAAAACAGTGGATGTGGCTCTTAATGAGACATGCCGCATTATCACAGGGTGTCTGCGCCCTACACCACTGGAGAAATTACTCTGCTTAGCTGGTATTGCACCACCTGACATCCTCCGGGAAGTAGCAGCCAATAGTGAAAGGACCAAGGCAGTGACATCTCCAGCTCACCCCCTGTTTGGGTATCAGCCAGCACGCCAACGACTTAAATCAAGAAATAGTTTTCTAAGATCTACAGAGACACTCGCTGGAACACCTCAGCAAGCGAGAGTCCAAAAGTGGCAGGCTCAAACCCAGCACCTCAACCAATGGCTGATACCAAATGAGAGACTCCCCCCTGGGCACACAGAAAACTGGGCGACTTGGAAGGCGCTGAACAGACTGCGCTCTGGCACCACGAGATGCAGAGCTAACCTCAAGAAATGGGGCCACAAAGTGGAATACACGACATGCGAGTGTGGAGAAGAGCAAACCACTGACCACCTGCTGCAATGCACCCTGAGCCCTGCCACATGCACAATGGAGGACCTTCTTGTGGCAACACCAGAAGCACTCCAAGTGGCCAGATACTGGTCAACGGACATTTAATCAACTACCAAATTTTGTATGTTGTCTGTTTTTTTTGTTTGTTTGTTTTGTTCTGTTAGAAATGTAAAACAATTGACTGGTTGCCCTGACACAACAAATAAATAAATGTGAACAGTTGCATAGACTCCTTTAAGAGAGATTAAAAATGGTCTTTAGGGGTCCATGTGGAAATTCTCCTTCCAGCAACTCATGAATCAAGAACTTTCTTTCTACAAGCACCTGCACAGCTCAAGTTTAGAAATGTAACTGTTGCCAAAACTCCCAGGCTCAGCTAGTTCCCGGGCATGGCCCAACCAATCAGCTTCGTGGTTTGCATTTTCAGTTAACACACTCACCAAGGGGATTTTTATATTCCCTAACAAACTTTCTCCAGGCACATTGGAGAATGTAGAGATTCCTAAAGAGAGTCCTAAATGGGAATCTCTACTTCTTTCATTCTAATTCTGTGGTCAGCCTGCAGCATACATTTTAGGAAAGTCTTCAGTGGCCAGTTTACCTAGGAATTATTATTATTATGTATCTACCACAGTAAAAAACAAAATCTAACGTTTAATGTAGCAAAAGCTTTTGTTTTTAGGCCAGAACTTACATCTATTATGCAAAGCAGAAATGTCAAAAATCACGTATTACACTCGGGCCAAAAGTTTGAACTTTTAGCCAAAAATGTGTTGGAAGGATGCAATTTGGAGACCAAACTTCTTTCTTTCATGATTCTGATAGGGAAGGAAACTGGCCAGCTTATGAAATTGACCTATAATTGTTAGAAATGTCCAGAGATATGAAACGGAAAAGCAACATAAATGGTTAAGAACTGAGCTTAGAAGTCTAGCACTATACTAGAGAGTTATATTGATGTTCTTAATTCTTCTTTGGAAACTTCTTAGTAATGGAAAACACAAGGTGGTTTTTGAGGGTGATGTTAAGATGTTGTGTTGTCAGGAAGGAAATATTTATTTATTTACTTATTTACTCTATTTATACCCCACCTTTCTCTACCCCGAAGGGGACTCAAAGGCGGCTTACATAGAGGCAATTATTCAATGCCTTAAAACGCATACAATTCCAATAAAATAAAATAAAATAGAATTAAAACATAGTAAACATTTTAAAACTTTACATTCTGTATTAAAATCGCACCATCCATAGTCGTAGTCCAAGCCATTCCATAGTCATTCAATTTATTCCAAAACTATTAATTGCACTGCACTATTCTTCAAAGGCCTTATCCCACAACCAAGTTTTTACCTTTCTTCTGAAGGCTAGGAGTGAGGTGGCTGATATAATGCCACTTGGGAGAGAGTTCCATAGCCAAGGAGCCACCACTGAGAAGTCCCCATGTCTCATTCCCACCAGTTGCACCTGCGAAGGAAGCGGGACCAAGAGCAGGGAGACCTTAATCTCCAAGATGGTTCATAGGAGGAGATACGTTTGGACAGGTAAGCTGGGCTGAAACTGTTTAGGGCTTTATAGGCCAAAGCCAGCACTTTGAATTGTGCTCGGTAGCAGACTAGCAGGCAGTGGGGCTGACATTACAGAGGGGTGGTATGCTTCCTGTACACCACTCCGGTGAGCAATCTGGCTGCCGTCTGTTGGACTATTTGGAGCTTCTGAACAGTCTTCAAAGACAACCCCACGTAGAGTGCATTGCAGTAATCTATTCAGGATGTAAACAGAGTGTGGTCCACTGTGGCCAAGTCTGACTTCCCAAGATATATGTGCAGCTGGTACATGAATTTCAATTGTGCGAATGTGCCTCTGGCCACCTCTGAAACATTGGGTTCCAGGCTCAGCAGTGAGTCCAGGAGAACTCCCAAGCTGCCTTCCCACATAACACTAAAATGTTCCTCCAGCCTCTTATACTGGACGGAGACTGGAGGAACATTTTGGTGTTATGTGGGAAGACTAATTATTGAGCAGCCAGGTTCTTGTGATTCATTTTGAAAGTGCCTGTCCTACATAAGACACAGGGCTGGGCTTCTATTAGATTGAATGAGGCAATTGTCAGCGGCAGCTGGAAGCCTCCCTATCCATTGGGTGCCAAATCTGCTCCCGGTACAATTTTAAAGGATGCTGAGAGCCAGTGTGGTGTAGAGGTTTGCACGTTAGGCTGCAACTTTGGAGACCAGGGTACAAATCCCAGCTGAGCTATGGGAAATTACTGGGCCACACTCTCTCAGCTTCAGAGGAAGGGAAAGACACACAACAATAATGGAATGTGTTGTCGAAGGCTTTCATGGCCAGAATCACTGGGTTGTTGTGGGTTTTTTGGGCTGTATGGCCATATTCAGTAAGTTTTAGCAGGACCATGCGTGTGTGTGTGTGAGTGTTGAAGAAAAACTTAATGATGGTAATTATTATGTGCAGCTGGTAATGTAGATCAACCAGCAATCTTAGACCACACTCGATAGGGTATAACTGTATGGGTTTTTAGAATACAATTCTGGAGAGCTTTTTCTCTGAGGAGATCTATGCTCAAAGGCTCTGCTCTGAGGAGCAGGTTGGAGAGAAGCTGTTATGCTGCTCTAAAGGAAGCTATGGTGGAATAGCTGTTTGCTGTCTCATTTGACTTAGAATCATAGAATCATAGACTCACTGAGTTGGAAGAGACCCAGTGGGCCATCCAGTCCAACCCCCTGACAAGAAGCAGGAATATTGCATTCAAAGCACCCTGACAGATGGCCATCCAGCCTCTGTTTAAAAGCCTCCAAAGAAGGAGCCTCCACCACACTCCAGGGCAGAGAGTTCCACTGCTGAACAGTTCTCACAGTGAGGAAGTTCTTCCTCATGTTCAGATGGAATCTCCTTTCTTGTAGTTTGAAGCCATTGTTAGGATGAAGATGCCTTATTTTGTGTTACTTATAAAGACTATGTAAATTTCTTGCACTGTTTGTTTTTTGTGTCAACATTGCAAGTTTGTATTTCATCTCTGCTATTAAGAGTAAAGATTTTTTTTGTTCATTTCTACTCTTGTCTGTGAGTCTTGTGCATGGGATATGGCTAAGATCCGCTAGTGGTTTGCACGTTGGGCTGCAACGCTGGAGACCAGGGCATGAATCCCAGCTCAGCCACACTCTCAGCTTCAGAGGAATGGAAAGGCACACAACAATAATGGAATGTGTTGTCGAAGGCTTTCATGGCTGGAATCACTGGGTTGTTGTAGGTTTTTCAGGCTGAATGGCATGTTCTAGAAGTATTCTCTCCTAATAGGAGAGAATACTTCTAGAACATGGCCATACATCCTGAAAAACCTACAACAACCCAACAATAATGGAACTTTTCCATGGTCTGATCATGAAGAGCTAAAAAAAAGAAGCAGAGTCGAAAAGAACACAGAGTCAAAGGAACCCCAAGCTGGGATGGTTTGAAAGACTGGAGACAGATTCAACTGTAAAGAAAGCAGTGGAAGGAAAGGATGAAGTGGAAATATATGAGAACAGGCCTGGTGCAAAGGGAAATCAGCATGGGAAAAAGAGGAAATTCGGTCGGAGCAGAGCCAACTGTTGGAGGAAAAAGACAGACAGCAGGAGACAAAGCCAGTGTGAGACCAAAATACTGACTTGACCCAAGCTGCCAAAAAATTGGCAGATCTCTAGTGGGTGTTTATAGTATGTTTGGCTTTGGCTAGTTTGGGTGAGGATTCAGAGCAAAGAGTCCCTATGAAACGCTGACAGACAGCGCGGCTTCTAGGTGGGGAAAGCAAAGGTCAGTTGGCTTGGGATGGAAAAGCCTTGTACCCAAGCGGTGGACAGCGAGGGTTTTGTGCTTTTGGCAGGAAGCGGAGGCACACAGGGCAGGCGTGCTCAGAAGGCAGCTATGCTTTTGTAAGCTTTCAGCCAAAATTAAACTCCTTCCATCCATCTGGAAATAATGAGGAACTCCCCGCTTGGAATTCTTGCCATTCCAGTATAAGGTTTAATTTCATAATTTCATGTTAAGCTCTTATTTTCTGGAGAAGCAGACTTCCTTTGAGGATAACATTTGCGAGAAAGAGATGAAAGGTGCTCCCAGTTTAAATACAAACCATTCCTTGGTACAATTTTAAGGCAAAGGGAGGGAAGGAGGAGGAGGAGGAGGAGGAATATACACTATTATTTTGGTTGCTTCTATTCCATGAAAAATATCTGCTTTGCCCAGAAGTGTTCAAAGCACAAATAACCTGGAGGCCTCCTTGGCAAAAATGCAACAGAGGTGGTTTTGAGAAAAAAACATATTTTTCTTCACATTCTCGACATTAATTAGCAATGGGCTTTCAGAAATAAAAATCAAATAAAGGATTCAAATTGCCTCTTTGAACACTCTCAAAGTCCATATTTAGCAGCCAATGTTTTACAGTGGTTCTGAGATAGACCCATAATTCACAAACATCCAGCAGTTCAAATTTCAATGTATTGTCAAAGGCTTTCATGGCCGGAATCACTAGGTTGTTGTAGGTTTTTTTCGGGCTATATTGCCATGGTCTAGAGGCATTCTCTCCTGATGTTTCGCCAACCATAATTCACAAACATCCAGCAGTTCAAATTTCAATGTATTGTCGAAGGCTTTCATGGTTGGAATCACTGGGTTGTTGTAGGTTTTTTCGGGCTACATGGCCATGTTCTAGAGGCATTCTCTCCTGACGCTTCACCTGCATCTATGGCAAGCATCCTCAGAGGTCGGAAGCTTCTGAGGTAGGATGCCTACCTCCGAGGATGCTTGCCATTGATGCAGGCAAAACGTCCGGAGAGAATGCCTCTAGACCATGGCCATATAGCCTGAAAAAACCTACAACAACCCAGTTCAATTTCATCCGCTCCATAGATAATAACATTAAGCTAAGTACTTTTATACATTCATATACTTCCGTTGTGATGCTAGAGTCTACAAGCCAGAGTTCAGAAACTTACTCTTAAACTATAGTTTGGACTTGACAGTCTGAAAAGTCATGTGCTGTCATTACTCATTCCATTATTGGAAAATCAACTTTGGATGTTTCATTCAAAGTATGAATGCAAAACTACTACAGTAGAGTCTCGCTTATCCAACATAAATGGGCTCACAGAATGCTGGATAGGCAAAAATGTTGGATGATAAGGAGGGATTAAGGAAAAGTCTATTAAATGTCAAATTACGTTATGATTTTACAAATTAAGCATCAAAACATCACATTTTACAACAAATTGACAGATAAAGAACAGTTCAATACATGGTGACGTTATGTAGTAATTACTGTATTTATGAATTACCAAACATAACAATGTAGTGAAACAGCTGTGGAACCGGGTGGGAGGCAAACTGCGTTGGATAATCCAAAACGTTGGATGAGCTAAGGTTGGATTATCGAGACTCTACTATATTTCTATTCATTACTTTTTGTCCCTTTCCTTTCCTTTGTGTGTGCGAAGGATTGATGAAGCAATGGCATAATCCCAAAATGATTCCTGAAAGAATCCATACAATTCTCATAAAATCCAAATACTTCTGAAATTAACTAGAAAGCATAATTTATCAAAGCAATAAACTAAAATCCATCTCTCTCTCTCTCTCTCTCTCTCTCTCTCTCTCTCTATATATATATATATATAAATGTAACTTCATTGCATCCTAATTACTTGGGATTCATCTACACTGTAAAATTCAGTTTGGCACCACTTTAACTGTCATGGCTCAATGCTATGGACTCCTGAAAGTTGTAGTTTGGTGATGCAAGAACATTTTTTGACAGAGAAGGCTAAAGGCCTTCTAAAATTACAATTCCTGTGATTCCTTAGCATTGAGCCATGGCAAGTAAAGCAAGTCACTGCTTCCAATTTCTGCTAACTAATTTATTGCAAGGATTGCAAAGATAATGAGCATTAAAAATCCTTAAACATTAAAGAATACCACAAAAATGCACAGAATTGCTTGAAGTTCCCTCTCTGTTGGATGACCTGGGTGGGATCAGGATGTTTTATGGGAACTCCCACCCAGGCAATCTCATTTCACCAAATTGCTGTTGGCCATCAGACAGCAAGGGAAGGCTGCCTTGTTTTATAGGGCTTCTGGAATTTCCCCCAATGGAGTGGATTCTTTTCCTCACTCGTTTTTGGGATGTAGTTTCCTTTCTTGTGTGGTTTTGACTTTGGTGAGAAAAAAGAGGAGTGGCAAAGATGACTGGCATATCTTTGCTTTCATTTAGACTTTCTTCAGTCATCCGAGCTTTGCAGTGCTGCTTTCTTTGAATGCTCAAGCGCCTGTTTTGTTCTGCAATCATTCTCCACAATGGTGACAATCCCTTACCATTTTGAGAGGGACAGCAGAGGAAAATTGGATGGATTTGGGAGTGGTGCAAGGTCCTGACGTGGTTGGGGCTGATGGGCATTTTTGTGTGTTTTCACATGTGTTTAAAAACTAGACTTGTTTCTTCTGTTTCCTTTGTTTCCTTTGGTGCTTCAGGGGCACGTAATGGTAAGGGCCTTCCTGGTACAAAAACCCGCCCAACACGAAAGCAAGCAGGAGCGGATACCGGCTCCTCCTCTGATTTTTGGTATCACAGTTTAATCTTTTTTTATTAATCCCCCAGGAAGTGCAGCCTGGGAGAGAAAGCACACAGACGCCTTCCTGCAGCTGAGCTCTTCTCCTCTAGAGTAAGAAACAGCTTTAAGAACTTGCCTCCTTGCCATGGAAAGAGTGTGTGTGGCATGCAGCCCTAGGAGAGAAAGTGTGCACGCCTGCCTGCAGCTGAGCTCTTCTCCTCTAGAGTAAGAAATAGCTTTTCAAACTTGCCTCCTTGCCTTGGAAAGAGGGTGTGTGGCATGCAGCCCTAGGAGAGAAAGTGTACACGCCTGCCTGCAGCTGAGCTCCTCTCCTCTAGAGTAAGAAACAGCTTTTTAAATGTGCCTCCTTGCCTTGGAAAGAGTGTGTGTGGCATGCAGCCCTAGGAGAGAAAGTGTTCACGCCTGCCTGCAGCTGAGCTCCTCTCCTCTAGAGTAAGAATCAGCTTTAAGAACTTGCCTCCTTGCCTTGGAAAATGGGGTGTGTGACATGCATCCCTAGGAGAGAAAGTGTGCACACTTGCCTGCAGCTGAGCTCCTCTCCTCTAGAGTAAGAAACAGCTCTTCAAACTTGCCTCCTTTCCTTGGAAAGAGGATGTGTGGCATGCAGCCCTAGGAGAGAAAGTGTGCACGCTTGCCTGCAGCTGAGCTCCTCTCCTCTAGAGTAAGAAACAGCTTTTAAACCTGGCCTCCTTGCCTTGGAAAGAGGGTGTGTGGCATGCAGCCCTAGGAGAGAAAGTGTGCACGCTTGCCTGCAGCTGAGCTCCTCTCCTCTAGAGTAAGAAACAGCTTTTAAACCTGGCCTCCTTGCCTTGGAAAGAGGGTGTGTGGCATGCAGCCCTAGGAGAGAAAGTGTGCACGCTTGCCTGCAGCTGAGCTCCTCTCCTCTAGAGTAAGAAACAGCTTTTCAAACTTGCCTCCTTGCCTTGGAAAATGGGGTGTGTGACATGCATCCCTAGGAGAGAAAGTGTGCGCGCTTGCCTGCAGCTGAGCTCCTCTCCTCTAGAGTAAGAAACAGCTTTTAAACCTGGCCTCCTTGCCTTGGAAAGAGGGTGTGTGGCATGCAGCCCTAGGAGAGAAAGTGTGCACGCTTGCCTGCAGCTGCATGCAGGCGCCTGAGAGAGTGTGCATGCCTGCCTGCAGCCAAGCATCTCTCCTCTAGAGTAAGAAAGAAACAGCTTTAAGGACTTGCCCCCTAAAAATGCTTTGCAAGAGGGCGTGTGGCATGCATGCACCTGTGAGAAAGTGTGCATGCCTGCCTGCAGCTAAGCATCTCTCCTCTAGAGTAAGAAAGAAACAGCTTTAAGAACTTGCCTCCTTTAAATGCCTTGGTGAGCAGGCCTGGAATAGAAAGCGAGCACGTCTGCTTGCAACTCCTCTCCTCTAGAGTAGAATAAGCTTAAATGCCTAAAATGCAGGGAAGGGGAGCCTGGGAAGCCCACTCCCCGCAATGGATTTTTTGGCACCCCAGAGCAAAAACAGATATCTGCCTTCCCGAATTCGGGAGGCTCCCATAAAATGGATCAGGGCCCCCACCAAAAGCCGGCACACAAAATGGGTCAAGGGCTATCCGGATTGCACAAGCCTATTAAAAACTCTATATTAAGGGTACTTATTCCATGCCGGAATTCAACCTTGTTTCAGCTACGTAAATTTGCAGACCCCAAGGAATGAAATGCTTGGACCAAATCTAAGATTATGAAGTGATCTTAGGACAGTGATACTTCTTAAGAGAATACTTCAAACCATACTTTCTGCCTGATGGACGGTGGTTTCAAAGAGGAGGTGTTGGATGGTTCAGCCAAAACAGCAATGTCCCCTTCTGTCATAGGAAGTTATATCAGTACAATGTGGTCATGTAGAGGCATGGAAGGACTGTACCATGGCAATCCATTCACATAGTTTAAATTAAGAACATTACTGCCATCGCGTAAATTCACAACACGACAGTTTTGATGCAAACGACACACGTGAAAGAAACCAGAGTTTTATTGTACATTAACCCTGGGATCTTACCTCTGAATGCACTGAAGGATAAAAACTGTACACATTTTCCATTCAGTGAAAAAGCCCGGACACACTGGCAGGCAGGCAGGGTTAATCTCACTGTGATTTCTTGCTTTTCTGCTGAACTATAAATCATCCGGAATGGCAGGCTTCTTTAATCAGAGATAGACCAGACCTGGCTTCGGTTTGCATATCAGAGCTCTTGGCTGGGCAAGAAGGATGGGGAAGCTTTGCATGCTCTTTCTGCGGGACTGACAGGAGCAGGTGTCGCAGGATTTCTGCCACTTTCTGCAGGATGTTCTCAGAAGACTGCCTTGTATTGTTGGATTTCAGCCACTGAGGGAGACGTAGTTTGAAACGGGGTTTTCATGGATGCTTCCAATGACTGAAAATCCTATGTGCCTGCTTTTGCAGAGGGCCTTTGTTTGCAAAAATGCTGATGTGTAGAGAAAGAGCTGCCAAGGAACAGAGTTGGACAGAAAATACTCCCTAATACTCCCTTAATTCCCAGCCACATGAAGTACCAACCTATAGATATTTTCCATGTGTACATGGCCAGAGAATGATAGACTATAGTTGTGCCATTGTTAAGATCTCACGTGTGCCTTCATGCCTGTCAAAGTCATAAAGAGCCAATCAACATCTGTAGAGCCACAAAAGTCAACATTGATACTGAAATACAACACTGCCTGAGCTCTGCGAGTGCAGCATTTTTCCGAATGAAGCAATCCAAAGCAGCATATTCCACTGTCAAACAGCTCTTGTCTTCAGGAGGTTCTTCCTGAAGTTTACGTGGAAACCCATTTCCTGTAGTTTTGTCTTCCACAAAAGTCAACATTGACGCTGAAATAAAAACACCAGCTGAGCTCTGCGAGTGCAGCATTCTTCTAAATGAAGCCGAGAGTGTTTGAGGACTGGGACATCCGTAGGGAGACCAAGGTGCTTGTTTATAAAGCTATTGTCCTCCCAACTCTGCTATACACCTGTGAAACAGGGACTATCTACAGACGTCACATGCAAATTCTATAATGATTCCATCAGCGTTGCGTCTGAAAAATCCTGCAAATCTCTTGGGGAGACAAGCAGACAAATGTCAGCTTGCTGGAAGAAGCAAAGACCACCAGCACTGAAGTGATGGTCCTCCGCCATCAGCTCCACTGGACCGGCCATGTTCTGGATGCTTGACCACTGTCTCCCAAAGCAGTTGCTCTACTCCAAGCTCAAGAACGGAAAACACAATGTTGGTAGGCAGGAAAAGAGATTTAAAGGTGGGCTCAAAGCCAACCTTAAATAGACACTGAGAACTGGGAAGCTCTGGCCCTTGAGCACTCTAGCTGGAGGTCAGCTGTGACCAGCAGTGCTGTAGAATTTGAAAAGGCACGAATGGAGGGCAAAAGAGAAAAATGTGCCAAGAGGAAGGCGCGTCAAGCCAACCCCGACTGGGACAGCCTTCCACCTGGAAACCAACGCCCTCAATGCAGGAGAACATGCAGACCAAGAATAGGGCTCCACAGTCACCTACGGACACACCGCCAGTACACCGATCTTGGAAAACAATCCTACTCGGATCACCTAAATAAGTAAGTAAGTAAGTAAGTAGCCAGCTTAGACCAATGAAATGATTGATTGTTGTACACCAATGAGAATGTGTTTTCAATTTCCTGTAAAAGTGATAAAAAAAAAAGCATTGCAGCCTCATTTCAGGTTGCAACAAAGCTTTTGCATGCATTTTGTTGTTATTGCTAGGCCCACAATAAAAGCCTTTGTAGTAAGAATCCAACTTGTGGCTTCCTCCTTGCACAGCTGCCTGGGCCTTTGAGGGGACTCCTAAGCTTGTGCATTTGGAGTGCTGGTGAGGGCGTACCCCTACATTTGTGTCCCTTCACCACAACTCTACCGCACTGGGTACTAGGCTTTTGATTATTTTAT